>NC_067160.1:38075493-38675493 GCF_903995435.1 Acomys russatus | reverse complement strand
CATGGAAAGCAGGTAGATGGCATCTCTGAGGTTTCCCAGTGACCTGAGAAAGGGGAGGTGCCAGGAAGTCTATCAGGGTCACCCTACCTGAAACTCCTAGCTTCAAAGTATATGGAGCCTGAAGTGGCCACCTCCTGTAGGCAGGTAGACTTCTAATGGAGGGATAAGGACACCAACCCACCCACAAAACCATTGACCCAAAATCTGTTCTGCTTACAAGATGTACAAGGACAAAGATGGAGCAAAGATTGAGGCAATGGCCAACCAAAGCTTGACTCTACTTGAGACCCATCCTATGGATCTCAATTTCTGAAACTATTAATGTTACTCTGCTATGCTAGTAGACAGAAGCCTAGCATAACTGTCCTATGAGAGGCTTCACCCAGCAGCTGGTGGAAATAGATGCAGAAACCCACAGCCAAAGAGTAGACAGAGCTTGGGGAGTCCTAAGGAAGAGTTGGAGGAAGCCAGAGAGGTCAAGGACTCCCCAGGAAGGCATACAGAGTCAACTAACCGGGGTCCGAGGGGGCTCATGGAGACTGAACCATTGACCAAAGAGCATGCATGGACTAATTCTAGATACCGCTGACCCCCTGCACATATGTAGCTAATGTCCATCTTAGGCTTCATGTGGATCCCCTAACAAGTGGAGTGAGGGCCTTCTCTGACTCTCAGGCTTGCCTTTGGATTGGATTTTTTTCATCTGGCCTCAGTGAGAGAGGATGTGCCTAGTTCTGGAGTGACTTATTGCGCCAGGGTGAGTTGGTGCCCATGAGGCACCTTCCCCTTCTATGAGGGGGAGAAGGGAGAATGGGAGAGGAGTTTGCACCCTGCACCTTGACTAGGAGGAGAGGATTGAGGTAGCAATCTGGATGTAAAGTGAATAAATAAATACAGTTATTTTAAAAAGGGGTAGAGAGGGTAAGAAGGAATGGAGGCAATTCTTGCCCAAGGAGTAATTATGAGGTTCTGGGATAATGCAGTAGTTTTAGATGACCATAGCTGTGGGCTCAGCATTCACATGTAAAGCTCCTATAATTAGTTGAAACAGCACACACAAGTGCAGGTAACTGAGGAAACAGGAATGCCAGCCTGTCTTAATATCTGTGCTCTAGTAGTGACACTGTAACCTAGTTACATAAGATAGTTATATAATATAGGAGATAGAGGAACTTATAAGTATGCATGGGATTTCCCTAGACTGTTTTGAATGTCCAAATATGAATGAACTAGTCTTTCAAATGTATTTCACTTTTTGAAAAAAAAGGAAAAGAAAAGAACTTGCCAAGGATTGTGTGTAGATCCCAATCCATGGCCACTTTTACCTACCTGTGATATTTGGTGCAGGGCTGCTGGCTCCACTAACACTTCCATAGTCGACAGTGAATTCTTTAACAGCATGACATGACTTTGAAGATGGACCTAGGGCATAATTGTAGACACACAAATCATCAAACTCAAGCATATAGAGGGAGGGGAGAATGAGGTTTCTCCTGAGACTGTGGCTTTCTAGCCACAAAAAGGACCACAGAACAAAATACATAATGATATCACTGATGTTTTCAAGGCCCATGTGCTGTTCCTAAACAGTGGGCTCACAAGGTCATATTTACCTTATGATCTGGAAGAATAGATTTTAAGTGTAAAATCTTTTGATTTGGTCTTAGAGGGTTTCATTGTAACAGAACATTTGACTGTGTACACAAATATAATTACTCTGTAACTCACATATAACAAGCAAGAAGGTCACTCTTATAATGAAGGGTAGTTATAAAGAAGAGACCCATATTTTCAAAGAGTCCATTCTGATCCACGATCGTAACTTGTTATGATATTATGAATATGCCATACAATTAAGGAAAGCGCTAATTTGAAGGAAACCAAAAACTGCATCTTCAAAACCTTGAACAAATGCTACACACTGGGCAGACCCTACTGCCTATTCCTGCTTGCTTTGCTGACTGAATCCAGGAGGTAAGTCGGGTCTGCCACCATGTGTCAGGATCTGTAGGCTTCCCAGAAGCTTAGCATTTAAAAGGTTTCACTTCAGAGCTCCAGGGGAGGGGTTAAATCTCTGTTTGTTTGTAGTCTTTAGCTCTAATTACATAATTACATTGGAAAGAGGACTTACTTCTGAGGAAAAGCAACAAAGCAAACAGGTAACATTGTAGCAGGTCAGCCCGGCTATTATCTCGGTAACCCTCCAGTGTGTGCCTCTGTGTGTGTGTGTGTGTGTGTGTGTGTGTGTGTGTGTGTGTGTGTGTGTGTGTGTGTGTGTGTGTGTGTGTGTGTGTGTGTGTGGCACGTGTGCACCAGTGCATGGTATGATCAGATAAAGGCAGCCAGAGCAGCACACTAGGCTATCGTTTTACCTTTAGTGCACTGTGGAACTCTGATTATCTCATTGAAATTGGGAGGTAAACAGGATGTTGTAGAAACGGAGGGCCTTCATGGCAGGTAATAGAGCAGAGCTAATTAGCCTCAAGTACCTGTAATCCTAGTAGATGCACTTGGAGATAAAAGCCAGGGAGAGTCCCTCAGGTATAGCTAATAGGTCCCCAGTCAGGTTGGCTGGGGGTCAGGTGTAGTGTGTCAGCTGTGCTGACTGCTCCATATTGATCAGGAAAGCTGCACTTTGTGCTGCAAATTGGATTCAAATTGCTTACAAGAGAGAGGCACTGGGCCCTACCTGCTTTATATTTCAAAGTAGTTTTCTTCCATTCTAACTGTGTGGCCAATTGTTTGTAGTTTTCAAACATTTAAATCTTTCCTATGACATTCTTTCAAGCCATATTTAAATGCAATGGACAAGTACATAGTATACTAATTTCATGCTTTAGAGAAAGTATATTTAAGTATTAGGGGATGCTAGCTAGGTGATAATTTTGAGAACCTATTTTTAAAGCTATATCTTGGCTTATTAACTAATTATAATAAGTGATATCATTGGAAGTGCTGGATTTTCTTCCGGGGTAAACAGACACAATGTCAGCCATAAAACTGGGGTCAGGGAGTAAAGGAGGCAAGGCTCCTGAAGGTAACAGTCAGTGTGAGCCCATCTAAAAGAGCAGATAGACAACTTCTCTTGACTCTCTTTGTTGACATGATTTTTAATAGATTAAAGTGAGCCCTGATGGGATTATGCCTACTAGGGAAACTAGAACCACTGTGATCTGTTTCCCACAGGGAGTACACAGGAAAAAAACAGTCAGTTTTCTGTTTTTTTAATCAACATAATATACTTTTTGATTATTTGGGATTTTCATACAAGGCACCCTGATTACACTTAATTTCTTATTCCTCCCAGAACCACTCTTCCACTCTACCCATGCCACGAAAGAAAGAAAGAAAGAAAGAAAGAAAGAAAGAAAGAAAGGGGACACTGAGTCCAGTTTGTGTTGCACATGTACTCACTGCAACATGATCAAACTCCCAGTGGCTAGGCCTTACAGATAACTGAGTCCTTTCTCACTTTCACCCTGTTCAGAAGCCATCAGCTTTGAAGAGCGGCATCTTTTATCAAAAAATTTAAGAACTCTCTTCAATGGCTTCCTATCTGGGCTGTTCTCTCTCTCTCTCTCTCTCTCTCTCTCTCTCTCTCTCTCTGTGTGTGTGTGTGTGTGTGTGTGTGTGTGTGTGTGTGTGTATGTGTCTCCTTCCTTCCCTCCCTGTCCTCTCTCTGTCGTGTGTGTGTGTGTCTCCTTCCTTCCCTCCGGGTCCTCTCTCTGTCTGTCGTGTGTGTGTGTGTGTGTGTGTGTGTGTGTGTACGTGTGTGTAGGGATGGAGATGGCGATCCCAGAAGTCTTCAATGTCGCTCTCATTATTAATTATGAGTCTGCAGTTATTGAGAGAAGTTTTCTTGTCCAGAACAGCCAGCAATGGTGTCGATTGTGGACATACACATGGTCTCTGGTAGCAGTCGGGACCATGGACTGTAGCACGGCCCCTGACTGCAGCCTGGGCCGTGGAGGTTTTTCAAGGAGGCTTAGAACAGGAGATGAATTTTGTTTCTCAGCACCAGTAGCACACTGGGGGCGGGGGAGGGGGACAGAGCATGTGTGTACCCGAGATTCTGGTTACTGGGACACTCCCACTCTTCATGGGAGAAGTCCAAAGCCACATCCATGAATGCCAACAGACACTGGGGTGCATACACAGGAGAAGCATCCCCTTTTCCTGTTGGTCTTATCTGTGTTTCTGTCTCAGGAACAAAGACAGGAACTCTTTTTGACATCACACATTAAGGTGTCAAAGATACAGAACTGGATCCTGTGCTTCTGTCTTTTTTTTTTTTTTTTTTTTTTACCATCCAGGACTCTTGATTCGGATTCAGAGGTGAGCAGGACTTGCAGAGCAATGTGGGACCCTCCAAATGCAGACTGATGTACTTCTCCAGCAGGAGATCTTGTTACAAAGCCCTGTGAGTAGTGTTTAGGTGTTCCCACTCCTACAAGAAGGTCACAGTCACAGCACTGAACATCAATAAACCCTCTTTGATTGCAGGGCCGTTGGACTGAGATGCTGCCACTGTGTTGCTGACTGGTGATTTTCCCAGGCTGCCCTGCATGGTCGCTACAGCTTAGGCAATCTCATCACCCAGATACCCAGCTGGGGTCTTCCACCTCCAGTTCCAGGTGATCACATAGTCAATTTTCAATGGCTTTCCCTTCCAGTTTTGTATTTTAAAACTGACGGCATTCTCAGGAAGCCTTTTCTCAAAATTTTATTAGATCACTTGATAACCATTTTGATGAATGAGTGTTTTCTTTTCCACTGGAAGACATTTGACCAACTTACCAACATATTTATAGCCTAGCAGAAGAAACTGAAGTTAATGCAAAGCATTTCATGAAAGTTTTATTTTAAGTAGGCACTTGAGCAATTTGGTCAAGACTATTTACTTTTTGCCATGATCTGTTTATGTAGAGGACAAGTAGAGTGCTAAATAGAAATAAAAATGATCCTTTGAAGCATAAGACCGACCTGATTCTTTTTTTAAGAAATATGCAGAGCTTGAGAGTAGCTGTAGTGGTTAAGACCATTGGCTGCACTTCTAGAGGACCCAGAGTCATTTCCCAGAAAAACATAATAGATCACAACCATCTCTAACTCCAATTCCAGGGGATCTGATGCCCTCTTCTGGTGACCACAAGCACTGCACACATACGGTGCACAGACAAACACGCAGACAAAAGGCTCACACATATAAAATAAAATTTGAAAAATGAAAGGCACAAAATGGAGCAAACTTGAATACAACTAGTGAAATCTGTAGGTGAGAGCAAATGCTTTCCAAGAAACATATAAAACTTACAAGTTACAAGAACATATGCTGAACTATTCATTTAGAGGGATGAATATCTGCTTAGCCACTATTTACTTTTGACTTCGGCAACTCAGAGTTAAGAACTAATAATTAATGTGAGAGTTTTGTTAGTATTTTTATGTTACACAAAAGTACATCTGCTTTCCAATTCACTTTCAGGATTTAGAAGACGAATTTGAAATAGAACACATAGAAACGCTTGATAACAGAGTTTCTCACATATTTAGATTTGATGTCACGATGCTGCATTTTCCCTATCGAAGACATACCATTAAACCAACAGCATTTCTAAGCTGAGACTTTGAAAGGTCTTAGCTTTATACTATAATACATCTACAATCAGAAAATATGGAACCAGGCTTGTTGGACGAGGTTGTAAGATAGAAATGAGACAGCTGCTTTTTTTTCCTCACTCATTTCACTTCATTACTGGCTAACTTAGTGGAAAATGTAAATTTTCCAGATATTTTTAGGTGAAAGGTATCTCAGCCAACTTTGATGTGTACTTTACTCGAGGCCTAATTTAACTCCTGTGCAGTATTGATCATCATAGACCACCAGGGACACTTACAATCTTCCTCTGCCAAAGGTAGACAATGGTAGAAAAGTAAAGTGTAATAAATGCTCCTGTCCAGTCCCATGTCGATATCCAGCTGCTGCTGGTTGTGGTGTGTGTGTGTGTGTGTGTGTGTGTGTGTGTGTGTGTGTGTGTGTGTGTCATTTTGAGTGCATCAGTATTTCACGTTTATTGTAGTGTGATGAAACACCTTTCAAAATGGCCAGAGGGACACTCAGCAGTAAGCATTTAGGCAGTACAAATTGGAGTGAACAGGAGGACAGTTAGCAGGGAATATTTCTGAGGTCAAAGTAGTTTAGCTAGGAGCTGAGTCAGCTAAATGCAGAGTTAAGAGCTCCAGTACCTGCTGCAAAGTAAATATAGATTACCTCCTTGATGACAAATTGATCCACTGGACAAGGATCTTTCAGACAAAGAGACAAGTGAAAAAATTAAGTGATTCACAACCAGCAATTTTTAACCCTTTACTCTGTAGCCACATTGTCTGGCTCCCTGTATTTTTCCTCTCACTATTTTAATCTGTAGCAATTCATTAAACCAGTAAAAACCTATGCAAACTTGACATTCTATATTCAGCATCAGCATTTTAGAAATTGTTGTCTACCGATTTAACTCATAATTCTATATAACCACAGCCTTTAATTTTGTTTATATACCTTAAGGTCATCAGAGTAAGCAGCATTATCTAATTGGTGTAATAATAACATCTTAGCAACGTGTATGTAGATAGAACATCAGCCTAATAGAGAGGATATAGCCTGAGTAAATTAAAAAAAAATAGTTTTTAATGCCAGTGATGTGCTTGTCTGCCCTAATTGATTTCTTGGACAACTCTTATCCACAAAAGATCACTTTGAATCTGCTCAGCTTACTTTATTGTTAGTTAGCATTTCAGCTAGCTGGGTGGCTCTAGACGGTGATGCAGCCATCATTCCTTAAGTTACCAAACCTATCGCAAAGGAGGTTTTCTTTTTTGTTTTCCTAAACCGGGCCAGCAGCAGATGATGTCATACAGTTCACAGCTGTTTTGCACCACTCAGTGTGTACTGTTGGTGGATAAGGGGTTAAGTAAGTATGGGACAGTATGCTAGATAAGAAAGCACACTCGCAGCAAGGAACGGTCAGCCACGTTTTTGAATAGTAGTGAATAAAGAACACACCGTTTTGTGGAATAGAAGACAAAATAGAAACAAGGTGTCTGGCAGAATTAAAGAGGAAAAAGAGACAATAGAGGCTGAGGAAAGGAAGAAAAACATTCACAGTGAGTGGAAGAACAAGACATGTATGGGCAGAGCCCTTCGCGGGGATAGAGAGAGAGTTCGGTGCAGCTACAGCAACTAAAAATGCATACAAGTCCTTAGCGTTGCAACTGGAGCACGGAAAAGCACATTGCAACAAGATCAAGTCCATGCTAGAAGTTGGAAGGTGGGAATAATACTGAATTAGCAGTATCAAGTGATTGGAATTCTTTCTAAGATTCATTATCAAGTCACAGAACTGAACGCAAGGGAAGAAAACAAGCTGGACAGCTTGCAGTAAGTCTCTTATGGATCCTTTAGAAGAGGAAGGTACCATTTCCCACAAAAATAACTTCCACAAAGTTAAAAAAAAATCACACTAATAATGGTTTCTTTCAACAGCTGCTTAAAATTTTGAGCCTAGTTAGTACAATCTTGTGTCTTGCTTTAAGTGGACTCATGCCAGTAGCATTTTTTAGATACGTGTTACCACTATGTACTGAGAACTTATACATAATAGGATCAACCAAGGATACAGCAAACACACACCAAAGAACTCTTGATGTTTCTTCCTAGCACAGCTGGATTTTGAATTTTGAGAATATCAAGTGGGCATCAAGGGAGGAATAGAACTTTATGTTCAGACAGCACAGATTCTGGGAAATGAGTTTAGTTTTCAACTGTGATGGCACGTTTTTAATACCCATCTAATAGGCTATAGAAAAGAGAAATTCATTTGCTTAAATAAACTAATATATGGTTTGAGAGATATATCACCGGATAAGAGAGCTGGTTGAACAGTCACGGTGATCTGAGATCAGGTTTCAGCACACACATAAACAGCTGGATATATGGCTGAGTGGCCCCTCTGTAAAATTAGATCTGAACAGGAACCAGACCAGAGAATCACTGGGCTTGCCTACTGTCAGCTTAGAATTAAGGTCAGTGATAGAACCTGTTGCAAAGGAATATGACAGAAGTGCTACCTCACTTACAGGCATACACATGGAGAAACACCACACACTCATGGGCCACATACCACATATACATATACACATGTATCCCCTCCCTCCCTCCCTCTCCCTACCCCCCTCTCTTACTCTGTGTCTGTCTTTTTCTCTCTCTTATGTGCATGTGCAAATACACACACACACACACACACACACACACACACACACTTTTTCACCCTCTCTTATTTTCTTTCTAACAGGAACAAATGCTATCTTCTCACATATTCACAGATGGCCTGTTGTAGACATGAAGGATTGTCTACAGAATGTTATTCTGGATCTTAAGTTCAAACTAATAAGTTTACATATGTAAGTTTTATATTTAACATGAAGTAATATGTTGATATTTGATCCCAATCTATTTACATTTTTCCTAATTTTTTCCTTTCCACCTTGTTTAATGGCACACTACCACAGTAACTCTCAACTTGTAAGTGGCATCCTCCCAGTAACTACATATTTATTTAATGTCAACTTAGGGATAACTAAAGTTTATTGGTTCAAACATCAATTTTTAGTGAGCTTTTTTAGGTGCTTTCTTGGAAAACATGCTTTCATATATGTAATTGCATCCATGGACACATTAGTCTATAGAGTTGCTAGCATGTGCTTCCAAGTGTGCTCCATTATATTCCAATTGCAATTTTTAGAACACTAATTTACAGCTGTACTTTAGGCTTACTCTAGTTACGCTGAAGTAAATACTGTATATATTTCAGGAATTCTATACAAAATTATATATTTGATAACAGAGTGAAGGCTAATTCCGTCAACATCACATAGCTCCATTTAATTCACAGTAGAACCCCTGATTTTTGCACAGCAGGTACCTGGAAGAGGGGTATTTGTATACATTAATATTTTGAGGTCAAATCTTTGCATCCTCAGATAATCATTCTAGCTATCAATTAGAGACATTCCCTGATACTATCAGCTATAAGGAAAGGAAGGCCCATTTTTGAGACGAACTGTGTGAGATATTCTATTAGCCTTAGTGAAAAATAAAAGTTATCTATGATGATAATATCAAATCAAGTACATAAAGAGACTAATTTAAAGACCTTCGATCTAGGCTCCCAGCAGTTGTCAAAGGTTTAGAGTTTCCCGGAGAAGCAAAACTGTTAACTAGGAAGCATGGAAGGAGCAGGTCTGAGGCAATTCAGCCATCTCACCTCTGAGCACAGCTTTCCTCACCTTTGATCTACGGATGCTCATTGCTTCCTATTCTACTTTCTTCGCCCCGAGCAATAACTACAGAAAAAAGAGCTGGTGCATTTAAGGCATTGCAGTTCATAAGTCTCTAATGTATCTAGGGCATCTGTATACACTGGTGGAAAGCGTTTTCAATGCAATCACCTTGGAAGCCTGAAAAACAGGATCGGGAGGACTTGCATCATGGCAGCAAAGACCCCCCCTCCACCTTTTCTTTTATCACCATGAAGCTCAGTTAGCAATTGTGCCAAGCATTGATTTCACTGGCCTGTTTGTAGGCACTCCAGGGGTCTTTGTAGCTGTACAGTGAAGACATATGCTGAACAGCCTTTGATTTTTCTCCTTACAAGTTTGTTTCACAGGCTAGGCCACTGACAGTGTGTGTTGCTCTGGCCATTATGGAAATGCTATAACATCATATCACCTTTAAATATCACCTGTTCCCACCCTTGCTTTTTTCATCTTCTCCCAGTCATTGGGTGTTTTCTGGCTGTCAACATCTCAATCTGCTAATTTCTGGGTTTCTTGTGCAGGACTTGTATAAAAATATGATTGCAGTAAACAATTTTCCTGGGACTATTCTCGTCTCTGTTTCATGGGCAGCACACTGAATGCTCATTACTGTGAGGCAAGCTATACATATGCTTTAAGCATAGCACCGCTCCTTAGTGTAAACTTTGCACACAGATGTCTCAGAAACAACTTTTCAAAACCCTTGTCTCATTTATTTTATTCTGTTTTTCCTTCTGGTCTGATGTCAGTCATCAATCGAGCAAGAGACAACTCATTTCATTTCTCTGACATACCATGATGGACTTGTGTTGCAACCCTGACTTATTTGAGAACTTCAATTTCTCAAGCTGAAAGCTTGAATGTCCCATGGTTGGAAGAGCTATTGATCTGATGTAGATGGACGGCTCAAGAGGACTGATACATTCCTTAAAGCACTTTCTTTTCCCTGCCTTCCTGGCCACTGTATAATACAGTCTTTCTTAAACTTTGATGTCATATATAGTCTTTGATCTGGCATCATGTGTATATTCTGCTTTACTATTCTTTCTTTTCTATTGCATTTTGGATCAAGTGTGCATTAAATAAAGTGTCAATTAATGTTGCTCTTTTCTGCAACCTGTAGAAAACCTGCACACTGAGAGTAAGTGATATTTCCAATATGACTTTATAATAACCTTCTAAATAAGAATATATGCACTTTCTTTCATGTATACTATGATAACATAACTCTAAAACTGATATTCAATCTGTAATTAAATATGAATCATCCATTACAGACATAAAGTGAGAGAAGTTTTACAAATAAGATAGTATAGAAAATAACTGTTAGAGATCAAATTGTGAAGAAAGTGATTCAGACCTCATGTTATCAGGCCTGCATTTCTTGTCCACACTAAGGAGGAAGTTGGGGGTAGAGTGAAGAATCTACACCTCCCAGGTGCTCCTCACTAGTGTGCCAAAGAGAACACAAACATTTGCCTTAGCAGAATTCGTGAAAACTTACCTTCTTTAACTCAGGTTCTCTTATAATGTTGATCAGGTCACTAAGGACTAATCTCTGTATAAGGTAGTTTATATGCTTTTGTTTGCCTATGCTCCAGAGGACCTGCTATAAAGCTCCTCTCTTTATCACACTCATGTTAGAGATGTGAACATTCAAAGTCATAGCTTGCTCTAGTCCGACAAGTCACAGGAATGGAGTGACTATAGAAACCATGTCCGTGTAACATTGGAACATGACAAGGTAAACATGGAAACAAAATTAATTTTAGAAAAGGTTTAGCAGGGCAACAACTTATATTTGTACCCAGATTACCAATAGTGGAAACTACCAGCTGCTCTAGAAATGAGTGGATGTTGAGAGCAAAGTCCACAGACTGCTAAGCACAGAGAAACTAGAACAAAGAGCAAAGCTCCAGAAAGATCCACAGCACAGAGCGTTCAGTAACAATATTTCTTTTTTTTTCCATTTTCCAAACTCTTGCATGTCTTCTACCTGACCAGACCTATTATGTGACAGACTACAGAGTTGTTTAGGGGATGTGACTATCAGGAATAGTTATTTCAGATTTCAAAGCAGAACAAAGAAAATCAGAGTAGAGGTTAGGACACGTGGCAGGGGAGGATGATAAGCACAGACTAAACTACTAGTAAGAGGAAGATAACCATAGACTAAACTACTAGTAAGAGGAAGATAACCATAGACTAAACTACTAGTAGTAAAAGAGAATCTGTTCATATAATGGAGCCACCTTTGCATGCCAAGGACTAATCTTTAGCTATATTTCACTATTAAAAGGAAAGGAATGGCAGTCACAAAGTATTTAAGAAACCACACTAAAGGCCAGGCATGGTGGTGCATGCCTTTGGTCCCAGCACTTGGGAGGCAGAGGCAAGTGGATTGCTGTGAATTTGAGGCCAGCCTGGTCTACGAAGTGATTCCAGGACAGTTGGAGCTACACAAAGAAACCCTGTCCCAAAAAATTAAAAAAAAAAAAAAAAGAAAAAAAGAAACCACACTAAATAAAAATTGTTTTTATACACATTAATGCCAGCACTCATATCAGCCAGCTCACAACAGTCTGTGGATCTGGTTCCAGAATACCTGTTACCCTCTTATAGCCTCTGTGAACTCACATAACCACATAGACATACACTCAGGAACATAAATTAACAAGTAAACAATATTCAAAATTCTCCCTAGAAATGAATTCAATGGCTATTACAAGACATTTTCTTCAAATAATGAATAACAAAATATTTCCTAGAAATTTTACTTTTTTAATTTTAAAAGTACAAACAATTATGAAGTAGCCTAAGAAATAATTATTAAACATAATCAAATAATCAGTGAAAGTTTATCATTTTCGTAAATGATAACCTAAGTCTTTCTTACCATCAAGTTTTTATTTTTGCTTTTTATAAATAACAATAATTTACTGTTTATTGTCACTTCAACCCATACACCATGGCTTAAAGAGGAGTTTGAATGTATTATTAATAATTTTATTATTTATTTTTGGTTTTCCCCATACATTACCTTCAAATAAAGTTTACCCTTTACTTGCTCCTCTCAGTCCTTCCTCCCACCTCCCCTTTCCCCAGATCCACTCCTGGTCCATTTCCCTTCAAACAAACAAACAAACAAACAAACAAAAAAGCAGGTGATACAAAGCAAATACAGCATAACAAGTTACAATAAGATAAGGCACAAACCCTCATATCAAAGCTGGACAAGGCAACGCAGTAGGAATAAAAGGGTCTCAAGAGCAGGCAAAGAGTCAGAGACACCTCTCCATCTACTGTTGGGAGTGCCAGAAAAACAGCAAGCTAGAGACCTAAAGGCATATGAAGAGGACCAAGCTCAGACCCACACAAGGTCTGTGTTTGTTGCTTTAGTCTCTGTGAGTTTCTATGACACCTGTTTAGTTGATTCTTTGGGACATATTCAGATATTTTTAATTTTACCATTTCCTTAGTTTAGTGAGCCATATTTATAAAACTACTAATAGACAAAAATGGAAATAATAAATACTAAGACACAATCTCTGACTGAACTAACCTACCATTGCCAACTATTCTTGAAAAGTCAGCATTTCTTTCTGCCACTACATTTGAAGATTGTTCATCCACTGCTCATGTCAGTCCCACTGAGGTCCTCTTCCCCATGTTTAGTATGGTAGCTAAATTTTGTTTTTGCTGTTCTGGTTATGTCCTCCTTGGATAACATTTCCTCATACTCATATCTGTATTTTGCTAGCTGTCTTCTAAATAATCTCCCTATGTTTATTTCTTCATCCCCAAATGCTGCTGTGGATATCTTAATAAACCAGCAAACATTATTTGCTTTAACAGCCTGTGCTGAATCTTCAGTGCCCATCAGATGAAACATCTAAGTTTCTTAAGTGATCAAACAAGGTTCCATATCATCCTTCGTGCCTCATCATTGGCTCATGCAGCCCCACGATTACTGCTTCCCCCTTTCCCTTTTTTTTTTTTTTTTTTTTTTCATCTTGTGCCTATATAGTTCTTTCTTCTTCCATTCCTTTATGTTTCTGGTGAACTTGTATTACCTTTTCATCCACCCACATCCTAGTATATTTGCTTATCTATTCATCCATCCAACATTTTAATTTCCATATTCATTCAAATAACTGCTAAGAATTTCATTCGTAGTAACAAAGTCTTCTAAGAGTAGGGTATTAAATTGTGAATAGAGCCAGATAACCCTTTCTAGCTTCAAGATTGTTGTAGTTGAAGGAGATAGATATTGGCTAAACTACGTCACCAGGGTAAGTACAAATAGAATAAAAAAGCAGTAGCATGAGAATATTTAAAAATACAATTCATCTTTGACTGCTGGTAGGGGTGCAGACAGATACAAAAAGGGTTTTCAGACAAAAAAGCGAAACAAAACAAGCAAGCAAACAAACAAACAAACAAAAAACCATAGTGCTTAAACTGAGACACGAAGATGAATAGGAGATAACCTCTTGAGATGACAAGAGGAGAGGAAATCACATCAGGCAAAGAGAATGCATGGCAGCCATTATGTAAAGCAAACATGAAAGACTTCCTCCACTGACAGACTTCTCATATCCAAGTGGCCTGTGACCGTGTCTCTGTGAGATACTGTCATGATTAATGATTGATGAGAAGGAGCCTAGCTCACTGTGGCAGTGTTATTCTTACCCAGGTGGTCTTGGGCTCTATAAGAAGGCCAGAAAAGCATGAGCCCAAGCGTGAGGCAGCAAGTAACGTTTCCTCACAGTTTTTGCTTGAGTTCCAACTCTTGCTTCCATCACTGATGGACTGTGACCTGGAAGTAGAAGACAAATAAACTCTTTTTTTTTCCTCCACTTTACGTTTGATTATTGTACTTATTACAACAAAAGAAAACCAAATTAGAACTGCTGGTGAAGGAACAATGATGAATAACAGTCACTGCTCTTTCCGGGGACCCAAATTTCATTTCCATCACCCTCATCTGGCTGTTCAAAATCACCTGGACTAACGTGCATATACCAGCACACACATAAATTAAAAAAAAAAAAAAAAAAAAAAAAAAAACGAAATCTTAAAAACAGCAAGTTACTCTGAAGGCCCCTTGAACATTATCAAGGTATGGGGGTTTCAGACTGTCTCTTCTTGTTTAAGGTCAAGCTAACAAAGAGTTACAGAAAATTGAAGAATACAATGATTTATTTGGTTTTCCCTTATGTGTATGAGTGATTTACCTGCATACATGTATGTGTATCACATGTGCGTCTGGAACCAGAAGAGATCAGGGGATTGGGTGAGATGACCTGGAACTGGAGTTGAAGACTTGTAAAAGCTGTGTTGTGAGTACCGGATGGGAACTGAATCTGTGTCCTAGACTGAGTCATCCGTCCGTCCCCAAACAGATATGTCTAAAGATGCATATCAAGGAAAGACTTGTCTGAATGTATCCTACTGCATATTTTATTAATTGTGATTTAACGTACTATAATAATTCCAGTTACATTTGACATATGTTTCAAGTGGCTTTGCACACCACTAAATTTACACATATATGTACACATGGTTTTGCCGCCTTTTAATACAAGATGACTTAGGGCATTAGAGAAACCAAGTTAATTCCGTTACACCACTGATAAGAGTAGAACATGGCCATGAAACCATTGTCTTCTGCTTCAAACGTTTTTGCATTTCTACCAGCCATTTTCTATCAGTTATTCCTCAAATTCTAATATGATTCAAATTGTCAATTTGAGTGACTGCTGTGCTTCTTTACTTAAGCAAACATTGAATTAAAAATCATAAAGTGATAATTACTTTGGGCTTGTTAAAGGAGACTGCTTTTTCGTACGAATTGCCTTTCCACTTCCCCATTCCAATATTTTATGTCCTTAGTGAGCATCCTCAGATCTTGCTTCTATACTGGTCAATATGACTTCTCTCTTCGAATCTTGAAGAGATAAAGGCGCCTATATTTCAAAAGCTTAAATATAGGTAATGGGAAATTGGTCCACAACTTGTCTCTACTATACAGACCTGTAGAAGAAGTTTTGATGTCTTTAAACACTCAGTTATGTTATATAAACATGTTTTTGTTGTAATGCCAGGTGTAGCATGTTAGGATATGGTGCGGCTTTAGATTATCCACAGAAAGACTATTAGCCTTGTGTAGTCTCTGAGGAGGGTGTGATCTTTGCTGGCTGAAGACAGTTTAATTCTGGGGACTCTGGAGAGGAGCATAAATGCCAGAGCCAAGAGAGAGAGGACAGAGGTAAAGGTGGAGGTGGGGGTGGCTCTGAGAAACAGGGATGCTGATGCTCCCTGATGCTGCTCCTGGTTGCTGTTAATGCTGTTTGAGAAGAAGTTGGATATATTCTTAACTGACTATTGAACTTGCCCCAATGAACCTAATGACTGTAAACAGCAGGAAGTTGTAAAGAGACATATGCTGCCCCATTCCCCTTTACTTCTTTCTCTCCTACCTAGAATTGGGGAGAGGTGCGGATTGAAGGGACTGGGATGGAGTAAGGAGAAAGAAATATAAAGAACCCCAATAAAATAAAATAGATTTTTTAAAAAAGGGCCAACCGAAACTCAAGAAGAAAAGATTAGAAGTAGAGCTTGGAGTGAGGTCTTGTTTCAGTAACTGAATACTTGTCCTATTTCTATTTCATCGAAATAACCAATAATGTGATGATAAATCATGTTTGCTTTCCAGTTATTTCTAATTGAGTATCTGTCACCTTCATCTTAATGGGGAACTCAGTTTTAACTGTCTAAATCCAATCAAGTCTTACGAATTTGATCTTTTCCCTACACACTTCTTGTCATTGTTATAAATTGGCAAACAGCTCTCATCCCATGCCAATGAACTATTATTGTAAATATTGTAGTATTGTAAAGGAAAAACAGTCTTTGTCTGAAAGATGTTTTAAAGTGATGTGGGATAGTCAAAACTTATGTACTTCTGTCATTTCATCCTTCATACTTTCTTTCTCCTTTTCAAAGTAATACCAAAGGCAATGCTCTGCAAAGGACAGTGTGGGATGAAGCAGAGGAAGTGCCACACTACATGGTAGAGATTGCATCTGAATGTGCAAAAGGGTCTGTTGTCAAATTTGGGGGTGGAGAGTTGTAATTATTGTCAAAGCAGATTTCCTTTCTTTTATAAAAAGTCTCACAGTTCAGTCTTTATACATACATACAGAAAATAATCAGTGACTTTTTAAATTTAATTTATTTATTCAGATTACATCTCAATTGTTATCCCTTCACTTGTAACCTTCTGTTCCTCTTTCATTCTATTCACCTACCCTAGGTCTGTGACAGAAGAAGACCTCCTCCACCACCATATGATCACAGCCTATCAAGTCTCCTTCTGTTAGCCTGCTTATCCTTTCTCTGAGTGCCACCAGGCTTCCCCATCAAGGAGAAATGGTCAAATATGGGGCATCAGAGTTTATGTCAGAGTCATTCCTTAGTCTCCACACAACTGTGGAAAATGTCCTGTCTGTTTGCTAGATCTGAATAGGGATTCAATGTTTCCCGCATGTATTATCCTTGGCTTATACAGTAGTTTGAGCAGACCCCCCTGGGTCCAGATCCACCCATCATGATGTTCTTCTTGCAGGTTTCTAGGACCCTCAGGATCCTTCTATTTCCCCATTGCCCCATACTTCTCTCACCTAGAGTCTCAATAGGGAGTCCCCGAGTCTACCACAATCTCCTGGTATGTGAAGACTTTCATGGGACATCCCTTTTAGGCTAGTGTCCAATTATAAGTGAGTACACACCATGTGAGTCTTTCTGGGTCTGAGTTAACTCTCTCATTTCTAGTTCCATCCATTTGCCTGCAAATTTCCTAATTTCCTTGTTTTCAATAGCTGAGTAGTATTCCATAGTGTAAATGTACCACAGTTTCTTTCAGGGGCTTTTAATACCAAGGTATAATAGTTTTTTATTGCAGGTATAAGCCTGTGACTATGCTTTATTCCAAGGCTAAGGTTTATGCTTGATGTCCAAATAACCTGCATTCTTCCTGGAGGAGTTTCATTTACTAAGGATAGACCATGCTTGATGGAAGTCAGCTGGTAGAACAAACTACCTGGGATTATCCTAGTGGGGATTATGCAATTAGAGAAGTTTTGATATGTCAGATTAATAAATAATGTAAAGGACATGATGTCACAGGAACACTCTTAAAACTTTTTAAAAATGTTAAATAATGGGATCACTGGGATTTTTCAATCACAATTTAAAATGTCAATTTCTACTTGGAAACTACTTTTAAAAACTATGTATAAAGTTCTGCTTACCTAACATCTTAGTTATGCAAGATACTTAGAATTTCAATACATTTATAGATGGCACTTCTGATAACTCCCAGGAATAGCATTTAATTTGAACATGCATAATTAGGGTTAAATTTTTTGAAATAGTCATTAAAAAACCCCAGACATTTAAAATGTGCATTTGATGCCATTTGCTCTGCACAGAAACTAGAAGCAAAAGAAAATATTATCTACAGATTCCACTTAATGAACAGCAGAAAGCACCAGGCAGATGTTCTAAATGGCAGGTGTTTCTTTTCAAAAGTAAAGTTTGATTAGAAATAGAAGTTAAAGGTGATAGTAGGTCAATAATAATGTCATTGGACATAAAAGAACAGAGATAAAATATTACAAATCTGAAATTACTTCTAGATCATTTGGCTAAGCAATTAACTTGATGAGATACCACTGAATATATAAATTGTACTCTTTAGAATTTTACAGAGTAGAAAATAATCTTAGGAAGTTTTTTGAGAATTACAGTTAAATTTGTTAAAGCCCTAGCATTACCTGTAGATCTTGTTCAGTCCATCATCTGGAGATGATCAGTGAGGTAGCATCTACCCCACACTATTCGTATTGTAGACGTAAGGGTTTTAGTTTTCCTTCTGACTCAAAAATTAAAAACTACTTTGAGTGAAATTTGCCCTTTTGGAATTGCTTTCTCTGCACATTCTTTGTCCCTTTTCAATTGCTTTGTAATACTATTTTTTCAATTGCCTTATGATGCTACTTCTCAATTGCCCTATGATAATTCATGTATGAAATGACATTCAATTGTTAAATATGACTCTTAGTCAACCATAATTGTTGACTAATTTGCATGTAGCTCATTCAGTCTGTAAGATCCTGATACTTGTTTTTATGTCATATGTTTTTCGGAGAGAAAAAAAAAAAAAAAAAAAAAAAAAAAAGCTAATGTTTTCCACTGTGGCTCCTAAGCCCTGTCATATTGAATGCTATTCTGAAGACACGATGAGCTGATGAGGCAAAAATAAGCACCTATTGATAGATATTTTACCTTACTTCCTCCAAGACAGAATCATTATCTTATTTCACTTTTTTTTTTTTTGTACTGGGGAGTGTTCTAATTTGCAAATGGGTTTGCATTTATTATTTCATTTGCATTTTAATTCATATTCATTTTTAAGTGGGAAGCAAATCAACAACTTTGAGTTCCATTGATATGATTGACAATATAGCAATATCCTGTTGTTATTTAGTGCCCATCTGTTTTCAGCTTGTTAAGAACCAAATGAACTGTGCTTGCATATGATGGGATGGTGTAAATGCATGCAAGGGGCAGGTTGCTTTCCTGTTTTCCTCAGATATAAGTTAAGAAGGAATGGAGTGAGACAGGGATAAAGTCAGAAGCAGTCCAGTTATTCCTACCAGGTATGGCAAGAATCAGGCAGAACATTCACTGTTTTGAGATGGAAGGTCGAGGAGAATGTGTGCTTCTGAAGGGAAAAGAAAATCAAGTGACTGTTTTTCATGAAAAAGAGCTGCTAACGCAATTAAAAGAAAATGACTAATACAAATACATTTTGCTTTACCTACCAGAATAATATATTCCCTTCTGTGTGTCTATAGCTGTCTAAAAAGGCCACATACTGCATTACTTAGCATATCAGCTACCCAGATGGATATACCTTCCTCAACTGCCATAAAATTGGTGTTAGTTATACTTATGAAATAGCAGTCAATAACAATTATTGCTTCTCTTTTCATCTTTAGCTTTAACATTGTTGGCATTTAGGAGAAGGAATAATAATTCACTGTGCCAGTGTTCAAGTTATAACAGTATACAGCATGTCAGGATATCACCACTGGGACAAGTTCATAAAGTAAGACCAAGATCCCTGTGAATTATTTCTTACAGCACGTAATTGTACCTTATCTTAAACAAAGATGTTTAATTGTAAAAAAAAATCAGCTGCGAGCATTGATTCCATCATTTTTCTTCCCCCCCAAATACGCAGGTACAGCATGTTTACCCAGCAACGATCATGTACAATTTGATACTGTGTTTATTTTTCTTAAGAGTAATCAATAACCTCTTTTCCTGTTATTGGGACTTAATGATTATTATTGTCAACTGCATGGTCCACCTGATAGGCCACAATTATCTTTTTCTATGAAATCAAAGTGCTCAACCTTCCCAGAGAATGCAACTCTGTATTTAAGTAGTGTCAGAGAAAATAAATTAGAAAAGCAAATCAAAAGCCTCTTTCTCATTGCAGAATGAAAATGGATGGAAGTTGATTAGCTGTGAACTCTTGTGGCTTCGTTTTAAAATAAAATTTTAGCAAACATACTATTGGTAATATGTCAATTTTTAAGATGTGTTTATTTTATGCATATGGGTTTTGAATGTTTGTATTTCTATGTATCACCTGCATTCTTCTGCCCATGGAAGCCAAAAGAGAGTTTGAATCTACTGTAATTCAAATTTCAGCATTTGTGAGCTGCCGTGTGGATGCTGGGAATCAAGCCTACGTCCTCTGAATGAGGAGCCAGTGCTCTTAATTGCTCAGACATCTGCCCAGTCCTATACACTAATTTCTAAATGTAAGAAAATTTCAAATAATTTTTCTGTTGTGATACATGCAAAACAATTATATTCTTTTCCACTTTGGCATGCATATCAAATTTCTCCAAGTAAATTCAAACCAAAAAGGGTCTCGTCTTAGAGAAGGGGAAATGGGCACAATGTACTAATTCTACTCAAGACTTTATTTGTTATTGAAATTTGCTCAGGCTGGGGATGGAGGCACATGCCTGTAACCCCAGAACTCTCAGAGGAAGAGGTAGGCAGATCTGTGTGAGTTCGAGGCCTGCTTTCTCTACAAAGTGAGTTCCAAGACAGCCAAGGTTACTCAGAGAAACTCTGGCTCGGAGCGTAGGAGAGTGGCTGGTGGTGGAGAGGAAGTTGCTGGGAGAAGGAAAATCAGTTTTCTTCAGTGGAGTGACAAATGCTATAACATGCCTCCTGTTCATTAGCCAATAAAATATCAGTATTTTTGTTTGTTTTGTTTTACTTTTTAGGAGGAAAGAAAGCAAGTAAAGTTAGATAGGTAGGGTGAGAGAGGGTCTAGGAAGAGTTTGGTGAGGAGGAAAAATATATTCAAAATATGTTGCTTGGAGAGGAAAATACATTTTCCATGTTATGAGAAATAGTTTAAAATATTGTTTGGTCAGCCACCCTTTAAAAAAAGGTGTCTCTTTATGATGTAAGCAAGACATGAGGGCTAAATACAATGTGTATAGGTGGGGCACTAGAAGACAGTCTTAGGAAGATGATTATATGAGTAAAGCACTTGTCACACAAACATAGGAACAGGAGATTGGATGCCCAGCACCCACAAAAATCTGTGTCAGTTCGGAGACCTACTTGTAATCCTTTCAAATGTGAAGACAGTTGATCCCCAGAGCAAGTTGACTAGCCAGACTAGCTACAAAAGTATGCTTTGGGTTCAGTGAAAAGTGACTGAGGAAGATGTGAAATATTAATATTTGTCATCTACACACACACTGATGTGGGCCTGCACAAAGACGTGAGCACATGTATAATTGTTCCCTCCTTTGTGAAGTTCAGAATACTTCATTTATGTACTTTAATTCTTCTTTCTGTCTAACATTCAACAGAGGAGGTAGGGAGGGCACTCTAGCAGAGCGCCCGTTACCCTGCCAGGGTACGAGCTTCAGAGATTTTCTAGCAACAATAGGGCTGTCTGCAAATCATGAGGAATCTCAAAGACAACACCAACATTGTGGTCTTGTCTGTTAACATAGATATTTTGAATAATACCTATGTGTCTTTGGAGCTATACAAATGTGTTTGCCAAATCTTTATGCCTAAAATTGTACTTAGACTTTAGCTCCTTGTTCAACAGTCTTCAGTACCTTGTATATGGTACCCATATAACTTAGTAAAATGAACCATCTCAGAACTTTCCCCTTTTCACCTTAAGCTCTGCAGATAAAATCTGCCGGAGATATAACTGTGCCCCTAACACACACCACAGATCTAGATGTTTTCTTGACTTCACTTAGTACTTGTAAAAACCCTTGTAAGCATTTGACTTTTCATGAAGTGATCCGAAGGTAAGACTCACAACTTAAAAAATATACCGAATAAGAACTTGAACATGAAATTTTTTCCTTAGTAAAAGACCAAACAGAATTTAAAAGAAGGAGCTCAAGATCTGCTAGCATATTGAAATTAGGTGAGAAAGGGTCAAAAAAGAGGGCTCTTGCTAGAGGACCTACAACACTCTTCAACACCATGGCAAGTACATGACATCATATGGAGAATGAGCAGAATTGAAGGGTGGGGAGCAGTAGAGCTAGTCAGCAGGGCATTAATCTCAACCAAGGAACTTCTCTGCGATGCATCAAATTCTTCAGCTGTGCAGAACCAATTAACGCATTTAAATACAAGCCTCTGTTTATAGAAAAATGGTTGCAAATAAATATAAAATAAGAAATATCTTAGGAATTGAGTGAGAATCACTACAATTCCACATTCTTTTCTTTTCTTTGTTTGTTTGCTTCAGAGACAGGGTTTCTCTCTGTAGCCTTGGCGTTCTGTAAACCAGGCTGGCCTCAAACTCATAGTGATCTGCCTGCCTCTGCTTCCCCAAGTGCTGGGATTAAAGGTGTGCACCCAGCTAGTTCCTCATTTTTAGGCTTCATATGCCATCTATTCAACATTAAATTATCTATGGTGTAAAAGAGACATTGTAAAGATAGTTATGTAGCCATTGTTCAATAGCATAATCATGGAATATAGTCAAGGTATTAACATAAGAAAGATATTGGAACGAAATACCTTATCTTAGTGTCAGCCAATGAAACAATTTCAAGCGATCAATGGTAACCTATTAAAATCAGTGCAGTATAGCTCAGTGCAGTGCTAAATGCCTGCGATACTGGGGAGTTGAACCAGGAAAGTTGTGAATCCAGTGCTTCATGGCTACATGACAAGACCCTGTCACAGCAGCTAACCACACAAGTATCTAAGTACTATTTTAAAATTCTTTGCACCCACTCACAAATATTCCATTACTTATTACTGAAAAACATAAAGACTACTTGAAAAATGACCGAAGCATATTTATGATCATCAACAGAACTGTCAACATAACTATCAATGTTTTTATTCAAATTACATTGCAGGATCTTAGAGATTCAAAGTTTTATTTCTGTGATGATTTTTATGACTTGTCAAAAGCACCTTAAAATTAATCTGAAAATTATGAATAAATGCAACATTGCAAATGAAAATATTAGCTGTGGGTCTCCACACCCATGGTATTGGGATTATTGTGAAACCACAGTAACTTAAAATGACAGTCTCACTGCTAATAAAGATACATAGACTGATGATTGAGCACAGATCATGAAAAACTGAAACTAGTCTTTAGATTTGTCATGTACTTTGTTTTTGTTAATGTTGATGGTATATAAAATCAGTGGAGAAATTTAACACCAGTAAATCATACATGGAAAAACTTTATTGAGTTAAGAATAATTATCAATCAAATATTAATAAATATGTTTACATAACTACCCCAGTAAGAGCACAGTTGATTGATCTATTCAAGGGGCACACTACCTGCAAAATTCCAAAGGCAGTCCTAGGGCCTTGCAGATATAAAATAGGGGCAACCCTGGTCATCCCAAACCATGCTAAATAGACATTTGAAGGTCATGCTGCGAATAACCAAGGGCTAATTCATGGTGCTGCCTGAGGGGGTCCTGGAGTCACACATGGCTGGGCAGTGGGGGCTTATAGGAGGAGGAATTGTTTCATTCAAGGGCATTTGGCTTTAAGCAAAGTTTCTTAAGTGGAATGGAGTTATGTACTTCCATATAGTGAGAATTTTCTTTCCAGTGGTCACACAGAGAACAGAAATGCCTACTGCTTCCTACATGACTGCTGCGAAGTTTTTGGTTGTTGGTTTTGAATGCTGAGGTTTCTGTTTGATTTTTTCAGCTTAGACTCTCCCAGCATCCCAGGCTAGTTTCAGACTTGCAGTCTCCCTTCTTGTGTCCGGCAACTGCTGATTCTAGAAATATGGCACTCTCCTGACGCTTTTTAAAATTATTGAATTTAATTTTACTAACTTGTGTTACTATTTCAAAATTAATTTTATTTAAAATTAAGCTTTTCTGATAAGACCTAATGATATAAAGTGTTGAAGAAAAGGTATTTTCGTTTCATTAAATGTAAGGTTAAAAAAAAATGTGTTCTTTGTCTAAGTTTACAACACACTTTAAACCAACTGAAGGAACTTAAAAGCAAAATTCTCTTTTCCATACTTTTCTTCCTGAGGAACAATACTCCAAACTTTGATCAGGAATTCAGTGTATATTATTTGAATATAATGAAAAAGGACATTTTGGTCATAAGAGCCACAAAAAAATCAATTTGCATATATCAGCAGAAGAAATAATGTCTACATTTTTTATTGAAGGATTTTGACACACTTAACAGTATTCTAAACTACACAGATAGATAAGAGGCTTCTCTCCCATGAACAATCACGTTTTCAGCTCTAATTCAGAGTAAACAACAACTTCCTTTGTACTATCGTACAATTTAGTGCACGCACGCACACACACACACACACACACACACACACCCCTTGTTGGTGTTTATGCATTATTTCAGGTGACTATAATTAATACTATATTTTAATAAAATAAAATATGATCTAATGATAGCTTTAGTATTAATAACAGGTATGCTCTAGGATTTAACAAAGAGTATCTCTGTTCATGATAAATATACACAAACACCTGTAGACAGTGAATTTGTGAAAGATGAAGTATTAAAATTTTTTTTTAATAAAAATCACTCTGAGCCAGATGCAATGATACACTCCTATAATCTCAGCCCTCAGGGAGGCAGAGGCAGAGGGATTGCTGCGAGTTTGAGGTCAATCTGTTATACAAAGCAAGTCCAGGACAGCCAAGGCTACACAGAGAGACACTGTCTTCCAAAAACCAAAAAGAAAGAAAAAAATGACTCGGTTTTCAGTGTTAATGAACACTGAGGGTTTTTCTTTTTCTTTTCCCTTTTCCATGGATAATGGTAAAGTCAGTTGTAGCACATGTATCTATGAAAATAATGGCTAGGTAATTATTTACTTTCTCTGCTTGTTCATGTAACTATAAATTAGTGAATTTTATCCCAAATAATCAGCATCTTGTTCTATTGATCTCTTATTTAGTTTCTGAGAGTAGAAAGTCATGGTGATATGCAGTTAATGCTAATGGCCACAAAGAGACTGCCTATAGGTCTGTTTTCATAAAAGATTAAATTAGTAAATGCTGTGAGCATCTACTTTTTTTTTTTTTTTTTAAAGTGCTTCCTACAAGTTTTTGGAGTTTTTCTTCTACACCATGGGCTTCATAAATGGGAATTATAGTGCAGTTATGTAGAAAGCTGTTGCAAAACCATTTCTTCTTCTAGTTTTTAAAATTAAAGATGAACATCCTTTATCCTAATAATAGTACAAGAACAAAATGTTAAGCCTATCTTGTGTGTCTAGAAGGTATGCTAAATTGAAATTAACTATGAATATGAAAGCAAATCCCTCATTGTGGTTATTTTAAAAATAGAAATACAAGTATTTTATAGGATGGCATTGGGTAGTCTGTACTTTTTGATCTTTGTCTTCCCAACACTTTCTGAAACCATTAAAATATTTAGCAAGTCCCTTGATTTAAAAACTCTCACTTGAGAAAGTTTCTGTTTCTTTTTTTTTTTTTTTTTTTTTTTTCAGTCTGCTGTCTTCTTGGTGGAGGACAAGATCTCTTCTAAATTCCGCCAGTCATGAACTTCTATATATTCTTTAAAATTTGGCTATTTCTCTCTCCAACTAGCCTTCTTCATTCCTTTGTGCTAGCTGTGGATCTGCAGAAATATATTGTGCCCATTTGTACACTTGGTTAGGATGCTGGTAGGCAACATTCACTATCCTTACTGTCCTTACTGTCTTCCATTGCAATCTCCTCAGACTTTTACTCTGGCAGAAGCCTGCTTGCTGGAGCTCCCTCCTCTCCTTCTACTCACTGGGGACTCTTGGAGGGATCCCAGGGTCAAATTAGCTCTTTCCTACCAACTCCCCTCAGCCTTCCCTATTAGCCCATTGTCTCCATTCTTTTGAGGCAGTCAGAAACTCAGAGAAGCACTGTCTTTCAGGGACCCCACAGCTGCCATATTTGCATAGAATCCAGAGTGAGCAACATCAACTTGATAATGGAACCAATTCAATATATCTATACCAAGAATCATGTCAAGCCAAGCAACAACACATGCCTAAGTCCCAGCCACAAAGCACAATCAGAAACTGTTAAGACAAGATGTTTCCCAGAAGCCAGTAACTTGTTGGAATAGGCCCTGAAGAATGCAATATGATTGTGCAAGATGCACAAGAAAAAAACTTAAAAATATGTGCTGGAGATATGGCTCAGCCATTAAAGGTAGGCTCACAACCAAAAATATAAAATACACCAAAATAGCAACCATGCATATGTTCAAGGATCTTTAAATGGCTATAAATGAACATCTTTACAAGTCTATGAAGATACACACAGGTGAAGAAAAAAAATGAAAACATTTTAAAAAATAGAATTGAAATAGAATCACTAATCCAAACTCACCAATACCTTACAATACACGAAAAACAGAATTACAGGTATTGAAGACAAGGCAGAATAAATGAATAGTTCAGTCAAAGAAAATACTAATTCTAGGAAAGTCCAGGCATAAAACACCCATGATATATGGGTCATGATGTAAATACAAAACCTACAAACAATAGAGATAGAGGAAGAAGAAACCTAGGTCAGAAGAATAGAAAATATCCTTAACAAAAATCACATGAAAATTTTCCCAGTCTAAAGAAGGAGGTATCTATTAAGGTCAAGAAGCATATAGAACTCCAAATAGGAAGGATAAAAAGAGAAATTTCCCATCACACATATACTAAAACATTAAATGTACAAAACAGAGAAAATATATTAAATATTTGAGAAGGTTAAAAGGCCAAGTCATATTAGGTTAACACCTGACATTGCAGTGGAGGTTCTGAAATCCAGATAGGCCTGGGCAGATGTTCTGGAAGCTCCAAGAGACCACAGAAGCCAGCCCAAAATAATATATGGCACAAGACTATTAATTAAAATTAATGGAGAAAGAAACACATTCCACAATAAATTCAATGCAGCTCTACAGAAGGCAGTAGAAGTTTGAAGAGGTAAGCGTCAACCGTCATGATACAAGGAATACATGATCCTCCAAAGAATAAATCAAATAAGGGAGAAGTCCCACATAAAAACAACAAATTAACAGGAATTAATAAACAATGGTCATTGATACCTATCAATATAATTGTTCAGTGAATCTTGAACCATTCCTACACAGGTTTCCTTGGCTGGTCAAGAAAGTTATCTGAGCACTAGCTGGAAAACATGTCAAATAGCAGTGTTTCTCCTTGGCTTCTGTTTGAGTGTTTATACCAGCTTGTTTCAGTAATAAAATGATTTGGTAGTGTAAGCTAAAATAAATGATTCCAGTAAGTGTCTTCTGGTTATGTTTGTCACTACAAATGAAAGGAAAGTGGGACAAAAGGCACTACGAAAATATTGGCAAAACTTGAAAATTGGAATACAAAAATTTCCAAAGAAAATTTCAGCATAGACCTTTGCTGCAATAAGTAACCTATATAGATCATTGAGCGTGTCAAGGGATTTTTATCACATTGCTATTAAAGGCCAGTAAAAGTCACGTTTGTAAAAGTAGGAGTAATTTATATTCTATATAAGGTGTTACAACAAACTCCATCACCTATAGTGTACAAACAAGAGTTTTCTTTCTCAGCATTATGTCCCTCATGAGAAAAAATGTAGATGGGGTACTTTGGTAACTGTTCTTAATATGCATCAAGGATCCTAGGGAAATAAGCAGTGCATTTTCATAAACTATGACTAGTGAGTGATAGTTTACTTTCTTCCTACATGTCTGAGAGAATTTGTAGCAGTAAAATATTAACAACAGTTATAAAATTCTATTTGTAAAATTTTATAAGTAATGGATAATAAACAAGACATTTTCCCAATTTTTCAGGATTTTATGATGTTAAAGTAATTTTCATTAGTGATTCTGTTTAACTGCTTATGATTTAAACTCATCCCTGAAGATTAATTGCTCTATATTACTTAAAATTTAAATCAGCTTTATTCTAAGCTTTATTTTATTTAAACCATAAATCACCTGTACAGATTCAATATTTCTACTTTGACTTTCTATAATATGACTTAATCATACATTAGGAACAATTATATAATTTATTGGTACAAAGTTTTTGTATAAAATAATAATAAAGGACAATGTCTACTCAGTCTTTAGAGAAAAATAAAAGACACCTCAGTGCTCCATTGTCTTTGTTCTATCATTCATCTCTGCTTTCACTTGCACAGCTGAACACACAATATTTTCATAAGTGGTGTCACAGGACCCACAAAAGATGTAGAAAATAAAATTATCTTCTTATTAAAATTAGTGATTTCAAGGGTAAAATGTCTACACAGTTGGGTTTTTTTTTTTTTTCACATGACTCTGTATGAGAAAAGTCAGTGCAACCAAAGAGTAACAATATTCTGTGGAGATGAATTGAGGAATAGCTCTATGAATCATGAAGTAGTTAAAAAAATTTACCGGGAAACAAAAAGCCCAAATATGAATAGTATTGTTCGTTATCTCTCATAAAATCATAAGCAGGGGCTGTCTTCAGAATTACCTTGTTATAGGAAATAAACTACAACTAGGATGAGAAAAACAAGGATAAAGCACAAGGGAGCGCCCCTGGGAATGCTTTGCTTCAGAGACACAATTGCAAGGTTGGGGACATTCCAGAGTTTTGGAGGAAGCACGGACATATCACAAACTCACTGAGAATTGGCTGTGACAGAAAAGTGGTGTTTGGGCTCCTTTGGCATGACTGAGACTGGCTTTGTGTGGTTCAGTGCAAGGGGACGGGTGTCTAATAACCTGGCACCAAGGTAAAAGACAGCTAAGTTCTCAATGGCTCCTTTTCTCACTCACAGAACACAACTATCGATTTATCCCTAGACATTCGTGGGGACATTTGGGAACATGCCATGGCTTATAAATACATTACCATGTTACCAAGGCTGGAAGTCTCTGGAACAAAAGAATGCCAGCCTACTCCACATATTACTAGAAATTCCTGAAGTGTGGTTAGTAGCAATTTTAGGCATGCGTATTAAGAAGCCTCCACAGTGAATGCAGCCCTGTTACAACCAGACTTTACGACTCCATGAGAAAAAGGATGCACATATACAGAGAATCAATTAGTTTGGTGGAACAGATAGAGATTAAAGCAGCCTGCATATTCAACTCATTAGTCACCATACCTGGCATATTTGCAGTATTCAAATGCCCAGAAAAAAGGTATGCAATCTGAATATCTTGGCCAGGAAGAAATTTTAGTTGTTTTTCTCTTACTCTAGTCTTATTTAAAATTATTCTTTAGTTCATTTTACTCAAAACACACACACATATGTATATATCTATATGGATATGCCTTAAATGTTTTATATTTTATTTTACAAATAAGTATAATACCACAAATAATGACCCAAATGTATTCTGATTAATATTGACTAAGTATGCTTCCATTTAAAATTTTTTATTTATTATAATTTATTCATATTACATCTGATTGTTATCCCCTCATTCTTTTTTCCTTTTTATTTTTTAAATAATTTATTCAGAATCATCCTGATTGTTATCCCCCGACTTGTATCTTCCTATTTCCACCTCTCTCCTTATCTACCCTATTCCCTTCCTCTAGTTCTATGACAGGAGGGGACCTCCTCCCCCACCATATGATCACAGCCTATCCGGTCTCATCTGGACAGCCTGCTTCTCCTTCCTCTGAGTGCAATCAGGCCTCCCCACCAAGGGGAAGGAGTCAAATAGGTGGCACCAGAGTTCATTGAGAGGCAGTTCCTGATCTTTATTTTTTTATTTTTTATTTCCTTTTTTTTAAATTAATTTATTCTTGTTACATCTCAATGTTTATCCCATCCCTTGTATCCTCCCATCCCCCCCCCCATTTTCCCATTATTCCCCTCCCCTATGACTGTTCCTGAGGGGGATTACCTCCCCCTGTATATTCTCATAGGGTATCAAGTCTCTTCTTAGCTACCAGCTGTCCTTCCTCTGAGTGCCACCAGGTCTCCCCCTCCAGGGGACATGGTCAAATGTGAGGCACCAGAGTACGTGAGAAAGTCATATCACACTCTCCACTCAACTGTGGAGAATATTCTAACCATTGGCTAGATCTGGGTAGGGGTTTAAAGTTTACCTCCTGTATTGTCTTTGCCTGGTGCCTTAGTTTGAGCGGGACCCCTGGGCCCAAATCTGCCTATCACATTGTTCTACTTGTAGATTTCTAGGACCCTCTGTATCCTTTTATTTTGCTATTCTCCCATGTGTCTCTCATTTAGAGTCCCAATAGGATGCCCTCCCCTCTGTCCCAGTTTCCTGGTAAGTGAAGGCTTTCGTGCGACATGTCCCTTGGGCTAGTATGCAGATATAAGTGAGTATATACCATTTGATTCTTTCTGCTTCTGGGTTAACTCACTCATTATGATCATTTCTAGCTCAATCCATTTTTCCACAAATTTTGGGAATTCCTTGTTTTTAATAGCTGAGTAGTATTCCATAGTGTATATGTACCTCAGTTTCTTTATCCATTCTTCTACTGATGGACACTTAGGCTGTTTCCATGTTCTGGCTATTATGAATAAGGCTGCTATGAACTCAGGGTTAAGGTTACGGTGAGGGTTAGGGTTAGGGTTAGGGTTAGGGTTAGGGTTAAGGTTGGGGTTAGGGTTAGGGTTAGGATTAGGGTTAGGGTTAGGGTTAGGGTCAGGGTTAGGGCTTTCCTCAACATAATAAAGGCTATATGCAGCAAGCCAATAGCCAAAATCAAAGTAAATTGTGAGATACTCAAGGAAATTCCTCTAAAATCGGGAACAAGGCAAGGCTGCCCACTCTCTCCATATCTCTTCAATATAGTACTCGAAGTTCTAGCCAGAGCAATAAGACAACAAAAGGAGATCAAGGGTATCCAAATGGGAAAGGAGGAAGTCAAACTATTCCTATTTGCAGATGATATGATAGTGTACATAAGTGACCCTCAAAATTCCACCAGAGAACTCCTAAAGCTGATAAACACCTTCAGCAAATTGGCTGGATACAAAAATTAACTCAAAAAAGTCTGTAGCCTTCCTATACACAAATGACAAGCTTGCAGAGGAAGAAATTAGGAAAACCACATCCTTCACATTAGCCACAAGCAATATAAAATATTTAGGAGTTACTCTAACTAAGCAAGTGAAGGACTTGTTTGAAAAAAAATTTAAAACTCTGAAGAAAGAGATTGAAGATGACATGAGAGGATGGAATGATCTTCCTTGCTCATGGATCAGGAGAATTAACATAGTAAAAATGGCCATCCTGCCAAAAGCAATCTACAGATTCAATGCAATCTCTATCAAAATACCTACACAATTTTTAAAGACATTGAAAGTTCAATTCTGAACTTCATATGGAAAAACAAAATCCCAGAATAGCTAAAACAAGCATGTACAATAAAAGATTGTCCAGAGGAATATCCATACCTGATCTCAAACTGTACTATAAAGCAATCGTAATTAAAACAGCATGGTACTGGCACAGCAACAGGCTGGTTGATCAGTGGAATCGAATCGAAGGCCCACATATGAATCCACACACATATGGTCACTTGATTTTTGACAAAGAAGCCAAATCCATTCAATGGAAAAAGGATAGCATCTTCAACAAATGATGCTGGTCTAACTGGATGTCTATGTGTAAAAAAATGCAACTGGACCCATATTTGTCACCTTGCACAAAACTCAAATCCAAGTTGATTAAAGACCTCAATATAAAACCAGAGACACTAAGTAATTTACTTTTATATAACACACAAATGTGAGATTTTCAAGTTCCGTTGGCATAAAATACCTTGCAAAAACCACAACTGTGGCAAACAAGGTCTGTAGTAAACAAACACTGTTTACAATACGCACAAACACACACACTTATACACACATACTCACATACACTTATACATACACATTTCACCATGTGTATAGAAATGTATTTTCTTGGAAGCTAATAGCAATTTCCTCCTCAACTTAGTGCATAGTTGCACAAGGAAAACCTTTTCTACCCAAGTGACTTGTTTATATTGCTTAAGAGCACAAGCAAAATGCAGAGTAGCATGTTGTTTTTACTCTAGTAAATAATTTCTAAAAAATTTTGTGGCTAACAAGAATGTAGACACCACTCTTAAAGTACTTTTAGTATGTCAACTAATTTTTTTTTTTCTTGACAACGACATATGTTCTTATTAGCTAATAAGTTGTGACTGGGGAAACAACTTGTGCGATTCAGTTTCTTTTCTATTGCTGCGATAAAACAGTATAACCAAGGAACCTTCTAAAATCAAGAGTTTATATGGACTTGCAGTTCTAGAGGATTGACGTATGTGATGGCAGAGAAAAGACATTGTGGCAGGAGACATAGGTAGCACATCTTGGATTCTGAGCACAAAGGAGAATGATCAAACCGGGAAGGTATGACCCTTTGAAATCCTAATGTCCATCCCAATGACATATTTCCCCCAGCAAAAGCCACACTTCCTATAATACCCAAATTGCAATACTAACTAGGAACCAAGTATTCAAATAACTGAACTCCATGAGGAAAATTATTTTGTAAGCTACCCAATGTTTTAGAGTCGCCTATTATAAACTCATAATGCAGGGTGTAATTTACATTTATCACCTTTGTCAATACTTGACAAGTATACCGGAAATTAAGCAGCCTCGTATTATAGTTATGAGGAGTATAGAAGATTGGATACTTTTTCTAGTTAACAAAAGAATAAAAATGTAGTAGGTATAAGGGCAACATGAAAAAGAAGTTGAGATGGTCCCATACTTTGAGAGGCAGATTATTAGATTTCCATTTCTTGGTTTATTAGTTCACACTCTTCCCCATTGCTCCTTTATGTAATTAATAATATGTTTAATAGTTATATCTGGTTAATATTTATTTTCTTATCGGTATTCGTTAATTTTGACGTAAAAATTCATTGAAAATGAATGAACGTATGCTGTGGCCTAACATATATGTGGACTAACATGGATACATTTCTTTGGTAAAAGGTTATGAAATCACAACGGAAGTGTCAGACTTAGTTTTGAGAGATCACTCCTTATAAATTATATATTAAAAAAATCAAAGACACAAAGCATTATCTCTTTTAGTCTTACTTACATTCTTTTATTTCTTCTTATATCTTCAACTGTGTTCTATTCTGCAACTATCCTGTTCTCTCTACACATTGTGATGATCATTTCCTTAAATCACTATAGTTAGATAATTCTGTGGAATTACCTTTTGAATTAGAATTTGCATTCTTAAGAACTGAATTTCATTCTAAAAAACTTGTTTTAAGGATACTTAAAACATTAAAGAATCCTGAAAGAGAGGCTGTGTTGCATGGAAGTGCTCCTCTACATAAACTCTGTGAACATTTACAACTTCTCATCACCAAAGGGCATGCCTTTCTAAGTCCTGTTTCACGCCCAAATGTTTCAGATTCTGTGGCACCCTTGTAGAGTCTCTGAAGCCCATTCTTAGCATTGACTCCAATTTCTAAATGCATTTATGGTGAAATGAGGGGTTGATTCGTGGCAATATCCAAGGCAGATACACTTTAGCTCTATATAGTAGGTCAATGTAAATTCCCCTATATCCAAGACTGCTTCACTTCTTTCCAAATAGTCAGAATTTTGGGTCCCACATTTATTCAAATATTTATCTCTCTCTCTCTCTCTCTCTCTCTCTCTCTCTCTCTCTCTCTCTCTCTCTCTCTCTCTCCTTCTCTCTCTCTCTCCTTCTCTCTCTCTCTCTCTCTCTCTCTCCTTCTCTCTCTCTCTCCTTCTCTCTCTCTCTCTCTCTCTCTCTCTCTCTCTCTCTCTCCCTCTCTCTCTTTGTGTGGGTGTGTCCCTCTCTCCAATCTCTTGGAGTCCTCAGTATTTCATCAAAATTTCCATCAAATACTGAAAACTATTTCATGAACTTTCAAAGTATTAGTAAGATTTAGCAGAACATGGCATACTTAGGTATACCCACCTTAGTCTCTTCTGCAAGTAGATACTGGTAGGAATCCCCTCTCAAAATTATAATAGGGTGAGTTAAAGTGAGCTTCACAGCCTTGTCTCTTCCCTATCTCTACCTGCAAACCTTGCAAATGTATGCTTAATTTAGAGGTTTGGATGTGATCCATCTGGCCTACAATCAAGCCACATGAAGGAAAAGGTAATATTACAGTTTAAAAGAAGAAGCATGATTTAGGGACACTGGAAAGAATTGTTTGCCCTTAAACCGGAGAGGCTCTTAATCTTGAGATGTTACTAAATCATGAATACCTTAAGTCAGATTTAGGACAAACTTAGCAATGACCTATTGAAAAATACTGAAATAAAATTATGTTCTCAATGAATACAAAGACATTAAACACACGAATAAATTCATTAATCTTTAGGGAGGTGAATAAACCCAATGAGATTTTTTTTGCCTGTGGTTAATATTATGTTGATCAGGATGATGTTTGTCCAGGTCTAAACTGGTCTTCATGCCTCTGTCTTCTGAGTAACTAAACAGCATGATAAACAACAGCAGGCTGATGGCACTATAGCTGGTTGCAGTCACAATTTTATGAAAGCAACTTAAAATGTAGAATTTTAACACTTGAAAAAGGACTATTAAAAAATTCCTTTCAACCATGGATCAATCAGTCCTATCAACTAGGAATAAGCTTGTAATGTTGAATTGATAGGAATAATCTATTCTTACATAGAATTTATAAACACATGTGATTCCTAGTAGAATTTGCTGCAGTAATGGTAATGCTGAATACAGTAACAAGTAGACATATATGGCTTTTGAGCTTTTGAAATGTGAATTGCTTCATTAAGAACTGAACTTCTAAAATTAATAATTAATTAGCTCTTCATAACAATTTTGTGATCAATGCTATAAACATACAGAGAAATAGAATCAATAAGCAGGAAACTGCACAATTGCTCACTGAGACAATGATTAAGAAGTGAAATAATGTAGACAAGAATTTAAAGCAGACACTTGTATTAGCCCACGAGTGGGAGTCAGGAGTCTCTCTTCCAAATCTAGATCCAAATGAAAAAAAAAATGCATGTGAGAAGTTGATAGATTTCCGTTTAGCAGAGTACTTAACAACATGATAAATATTTTTGTCCTAGCTTTTAAAAAGATAATAAATATTTTTAAAGTAGAAAAACAAATACATTTAATATTTATTCTCTCTAGTTGCAGTTTAGAGGGAGGCTTAGAGGAAGAGGGAATGGTCAGGTAATGAAAAGGAGGTCCTAGTGTAGGTAAGAAGGGAGAATACCCTGCCGGAAGTCATGTGAAGAAGTGGATGTTTTCAGTGGCTCATAGGAGTCAGTTGATAGGAACAAATAAAATTAGATAAAGAAAAAGAGATCAAGCGCCATTCACAATGTCTAGGTTCACATCTGTGGACTGAATGGAGTGAGTAGTCATTAGCAGCTGTGGAAGTTGTGAGGTGTTCAATCCAGAGATAAAGGTCATATTATACTTGCAGACCGAATGTGTGTCATTTATATGACATTCAAAAATAAATAGTGAAATGGAACAAGCATGCAGAGTGGTAAGAAGAGACTTCTGGCTAAGAGTGCATATGTTCTTGAACTCACAGAGACTGAGAAAACACGTAAGACCTGACGGGATTCAAACCAGCAGAATCTCAGCAAGGAGAATGGGAAATAGACTCCAACTCATACTCCTAACTAAGTCTCCACTTGGGATTGATTTCTTCTGGAAAATGGAAAATCAGTTTTCCCCCAACGAAGTGTCATTGTGGATAGCAACCATAGTCTAGGATACGTCCTGTCCCCAAGGGTAGTTGGCCAAAACAAAACCAGCTCCATGATTTATTTTTATTGTTTTTGGTGTGGTTTTTGTTTTGTTTTTGCCATATTTTGTCTTGTTTTTTTTTTTTTTTTTTTTTTTTTGGGAGAGAGGGAGCATACAAAGTTGGGTAGATATGGAGGTGGGAACAATGTGAGACACATTGGGGAGGAGACAATATGATCAAAATGAATGGAAAAACACTTAATAAAAAAATAAAACCAATAAAAGGAATCCAAACTTACAGGTCAGTTGGATGTCAGCTAATAGACATGGATAAGAAGGTCAGTACAGAGTAAGAAAGGAGTAAGATTTGTAAACAAGCCACTCATAATTCCAACGTTATGTTTATCTTCTGTATTGAGTTAATGGTTGTTTTTAGACTATCTAATTTATATGATACATTTTGAATACCCAATATTGTTAAACTATTTACTATAACTTTCCTATTCCCAAGCCAGATACTGCAGGGAGTATTTAGCTGACTCTTCATAGTCCTTGCCCAAACTGCCAGTCAAAATTCCCATTTCTGGTTGCAGTTTACTTATTCTAGTCAAGTACAAGGAGATATCAAGAAGCAGCGTTTTCCCCATTCAATTAATTTATTCGCTTTACAGCCCAATCCCAGAAATCTCCCTCTTCTCCTCCTACTCCCACTGTCCCATTTCTTCCTCCATTTCCCCCTCCCCTTCTCCACAGCAAAGGGGAAGACCCCCATAGGTACCCACCCACCCTGGCACATCAATTCGCAGCAGGACTAACTGCACCCTCTTTCACGGAGGCCAGACAAGCCAGCCCAGCTATAGGAAAGGCATTCAAAAGTAGGCAACAGAGTCAGACAGCCCCTGCCACAATTGTAACAATTCACATATCTACTACATATGTGTAGAAGGCCTAGGTCCAACCCATGATTTGGTTGGTAGTTCAGTCTCTGTGAGCCCTCAGCGGTTCAGGCTAGTTGACTCTGTATGTCTTCTTGTGGTATAGTTTCCTTAATAAATGTACTTGCTAACCTTTGCTAAATGCAGGTGCTGTGTGGAAGCACTTTTTCCTGTGTGTTACTGAAAGAGAAGCAATAACCTCTGATTCTCCAAGGGCCCCTTGTCCCACCACAGCTGATTTTTCCCTTGAACTCTTTTAGATAGTTTTGTAGCTGCCTGGCACTCCTTTGCCTCAGAAAAGGCTCTGCAAACAGTGGCCCAAAGATGGGACAATCCTTATGTCCATCATCTTCTATGTCACTACACTTTCTGTAAGTTCATTCACATAGACAAAATAAGAAATTCGTTGGTCATTTATATATTACTATTTTGTGTTTGGTGGAGCCTCTTCCTTGTAACTTACTATAAGAAAATTAAAGCAAGATTTGAGTATTATTTTAAAATTCAGGTTATTTTCAGAATAAATTAAGTCTTTTGAAAAAATTGGAAGTGTCATGAAATCATGTGATCCAAAAATAAGCTAATAATTTGCTGTATAATTTATAATTTCAAAGTAATTATATAATTCTTGGTTTTGAGTAATTTCTTACTACAGAGGTCAAGGCCCTAAAGCAATGTAAATCTTAATATATACATGGGAAAATACACATATTTATTGAATTATATTTGATATAATACATATGTGGTACCTATTATAAACCTTTGTGCATAGTTAGGACAATAAGATATAGATATGTGTTTATGCACACGGGCTGTCGTTGAAACACTATTAAAAGCATCATGGATTAAGAATATGTGTCCAGTGTACGTCTGCATTTTTATCTTTTGTGCTAAGTTCCTCCATATATTTCCTGGCATCTTATGGTTTAACCTAAGGGACTAGGTCTGAAAGGACAAAGCAGCTTTCTTCCATGAAGTGTTTTGTATCACCTACAAGGAACACTTCTTAAAGTTGTGATATTAGGAACCCACAGGGCAAGAAAAGGAAGTCAGCAAGAGCTTTTTTTGGATTAAAACTGAAATTGGTCAGCTCTGAATCCTCTACCTTATATTTATTTTAGAAACTCATTACACCAGATCAGGTTCAAGAAGTGGAGACATACATGGAAAAGGAGAGAACAAACCTTGCTTATAAATAAAATCCTCTAAGTGTTGTTCTATAAAAGTTCGACATATTCTTTGCAGTGTCTTTGTTTGCCTTTCATCCTTAATGATTGAACTTTAGAGTTTCACATGTGCTATGTAAGGTGTACTAATATTCTTTATTCCTAGAGCCACAATAATTCCTTTATATTGCTGCCCTTTCTCTTTAGATCTATGTAAATTATACATTGACCTTCTGCATGAGTGAAAGGCCACACCAGTACAGTTCTTTCTTCAAGCCTGACAGAATGCATGTGTCAGTCAGTCCTTGTTATCATCAGGGAACTTCCACTAAGCAAGGTGTGAGCCTTTCCCATCATTCAGCATCATGCTGCTTGCTTAATGACACTGATCATTTGTAACCTCTGGAGAACAACCGCTTCCTTCATTTTACCAGTTGCTGAATCATCCAGTGGGGACTTGTTACTGCATGTGGCCAAATTAATAATTCTAAGTTCATAGCTGTGTGAGATTGTGCATAACGTATTGTTACAGACTGTCAAATGATTCTTATTATATGATTATCAAGGTAATGAAAACAATAGCTGTCTAGAAGTCTTTGGTTTTATTGTTATACTTAATATCAAAGAAAATTTTTTACAAGAAAGGTATAATATTTTAGTGTCTCTTCATTTTTTCCATGTCTCACCTAGAGACCAATGAACGTGGAGGGGCCTGCCTAGCTTTTCACCTGAACTTTGCATATTCAGGAGTAAATGTGGCTTTTAGCCGAAAGCATGATGTTATCATGAGATAAAATTAAATGCCCATGCACCTAGATTTATATATGAAGTGATATTGTCTGGGTGTATTAGTATTTCTATCCCCTAAATTGTTTTAGCATGGATTATAAGTTACATAGTTATCATAAATATAAATAAATATAAAGAGTATGCATATTGAAAGTAATGAAAATAGACACTCAAAGGAAGAGAAATGACTCATTATCATTCATAACAATGTAGAGGAGATCAACTCATAAAACATCACTATGCAATTTTTCTCACTGTTACCTAAGAATTCTGTATGATTAACCTCAGAAAGGGCCAGAAAGACCTGAAGCCCTTCGAATAAAAGCCCCATAAAATGGCTTATGCAAAAACAAGGGTTTTTTTTGTTGTTGAAGTTATCATAAACTTCAACAAAAAGTTGAAATTACTTCTATAAATAGTAAGTAAATGAGAAACTTCTTCAGAGAGTATAACAAAATGATCAATTTAAAATGTATGATAAAAATATCATTTAATCTTTCACCTAAAGGAAAGACAGTTGCTTAGTCTTTATGCGCTTATGCCCTTTGCATTTTCACAGATGACCTAGAAATGACAAAGAGCTTAGGTGTTCTTAACAGGTTGAATGATGGAAATATGTTGCTTAAAATTGGCATGTAACAGTAATGGCAGGTCACAGTAGTGTACACCATATTCAAAGGAGTCATAAGAGTTTATGTTTTTACATGCATTGCTATAAATTCTCGCTTATGTTACATGAATAACACTATGTAAGTTCACATTTTGGTTATAGCATAATTAGTAAAATTTTCCTAAAACAAAAAGATAAAGATCAGGTTATGCAATGTAGCAAATTCACTCATCAGACTTGCAAGTAATATACTCTCTTATCTTTATTTTTTCATTAGCTTTTAAAGTTAGCATACTAATAATGGATTTCAGTATGGCGTTTTTACGCTTTGTTCTTATTCATCTTCCTCTCCCCAACTTTTCCTCATCCCTTTGATCCCCTCTTGCTGCACCCTCCCATAGATTGCTTTCTGCTTTCATGTCACGTGCATTTCATTATCCTCTCTTCTTTTACTCCCTTCTTAAGATCTCTTCTTCCCCATGCATAATCTCCTTTTGAGTTTTATGACCTACATGCACAAATTACAATAGAATTTGGGGTTCCCATATGAAAGAAAATGTCATATCTGTCTATTTGATTCTGGCTTATTTTGTTCAAAATAAGGGCAAGATTCTTCCATTTTTTCTCTTTTATATGTTACATTAGTTCATCTCTTTTTATAGCTAAGTACATTTCTATGCTATGTGTACCATATTATAATCCATTATTCTTCCAGTGAACATATATGATGGTGCCAATTTTTATCTATTGCAAATAGCCCAATAAAAAACTTGGATTAAAACCTAGAATACTTTGGATACCGAGGAATATTATAGACAATTCAAAATAGTATTTTTAGTCCTATGAGGGACCACACTGATTTCCATAGTGGCTGCAGATTATATTTGTGTTAGCAGTGTAAAAGGACCCTTTTCTTTTTTCCCCACATCATTCATTTTGTTGCTGATAGACATCCTAACTGAGGTGAGGTGAAATACCAAAAACAGTTTTAGTAGTCATTTACATGATAGTTAAGGAGGTTTTTTGCTTTTAAGAATGTTAACTAATCATTGGTGTTTCTTCTCCTATGTATTTATGCATGTGTATGCTTTGTGGTTTCTGTATTATTGAGTTTGCAAGTGTATAGCTCTTGTGAAATCCAGAGGAAGACATTGTTTCCATTAATCATTATCTACCTTAATTTTAGATACAGGTTCTGACATTGAATCCATAACTCACTGACTTGGCTAGAGTAACTGGACCTCAAGTAACATGGATATTTCCTTCCCTGTCCCACCCCTAGTATTATTACAGATATAAACACTTTACTAATGTTACCATCTTCCCAGTCCTTATATATATTTAAAGTCTCTCTTTATATAGCATTCATATTTATATCCTCTCTGATGCATAGTTAACAAGATATTTTCTTATATTTTAGCCTGTATTATTCTGATATGTTTATTGTGAACAACATGCTTATTTAACAGAATTCCATTCATCAATTCTTAGAATTATTTTTTTGTGCTATTGGAGTCTTTGAAAATCCCTATGTCTGTGCTATCTTGATGTTTTCCTCCAGAAGTTTCATGTTTCATTTTATGGACCTAAATTCATTCTTTTGCATGTGGATAACCAATTTTACACACACACACACACACACACACACACACACACACACACACACAGACATACACACACACATATATATCCAAATTGACTGGATTTAGGATCACAATGGAACCACATCTTTAGATGTGTTTGTGAGAGTATTTATGAACATGATAGTGCTATCACATGAGTGAGAATTTTAGACTAAATAAAAAAGTAGAATCTGTGGCTCGAAAGATTTCTCAATGGATAGGAACCCTTGTTGCCATGGCAGAAGACCAGATTTCAGATCCTAACACCCACATTGGGTGGGTCACAGTGGCCTGTAACTCCACTGTCAAGAGAACTTATACACTTTCTTGTTATCTCTGGGTACCTATACTTATATGCCTAATGCCCACTGGTAGAGATATTTATATACACACAATTAAAATGATAAATTTATCATTTAATAAGAGACGGTAGAACATTGAGGAACACCAACTTTTTCTCTTTGTTTTCTGACTTCACACACAATGTGGCCATCTACTCATGTTACTGCTGACACATCCTAGGACCATGATGTGCTGTAAAATTTATGCACTAAATAAACCCTTCATATACATAAAGCTTTTCTCCTGAATTGTTTCTTGTCAGAAATTTTATCACAGTAGTTAATAACCAATACTGGTACTGACCAGTGGTGCCACTGATATGACAAGCTGTGCTTTTCCTAGATCAGGATAGGGACTTAGAGGATCAGAATTCTAAGAGAAGACAGTGGTCATTAGGCTCATGAGGTCCTGCCAAAAACTAAGACTCTGTGGCGATGGGGAGAGGGACAATTTAAGTCCTATTCTGATAGAGAATCTGCAGAAAGGCAGATGGTTAGTATTTTCTCTTCTTTTTTTCTGGAATGGTCCAGATGTGAACAACCTCCTGCTATCATGTCTTCCCTGACATGCAGAACTGTACCCATAAATCGTGAGTCAAAATAAATTCTCCCTAAAGTTGATTCTTATTAGGTACTTCTTCACCTTAATAAGAAGCAGAAAGACTCAAATGGTATATACTCACTTATATCTGCATACTAGCCCAAGGGGCATGTCCCACGAAAGCCTTCACTTACCAGGAAACTGGGACAGAGGGGAAGGCATCCTATTGGGACTCTAAATGAGAGACGCATGGGAGAACAGCAAAATAAAAGGATCCAGAGGGTCCTAGAAATCTACAAGTAGAACAATATGATAGGCAGATTTGGGCCCAGGGGTCCCGCTCAAACTAAGGCACCAGCCAAGGACAATACAGGAGGTAAACTTTAAACCCCTTCCCAGATCTAGCCAATGGTCAGAATATTCTCCACAGTTGAGTGGAGAGTGACATACGACTTTCTCACGTACTCTGGTGCCTCACATTTGACCATGTCCCCTGGAGGGGGAGACCTGGTGGCACTCAGAGGAAGGACAGCAAGTAGCCAAGAAGAGACTTGATACCCTATGAGAATATATAGGGGGACGTAATCCCCCTCAGGAACAGTCATAGGGGAGGGGAATAATGGGAAAATGGGGGGGGGGGGGAAATGGGAGGATACAAGGGATGGGATAAACATTGAGATGTAACAAGAATAAATTAATAAAAAAAAAAAAAAGAAAGGTCACTAATACTACTCTCAAATTAACAGTAGGTTTACTAGGTTAAAATTGATCCCCTTTAGTCCACAGAGAGGTAAATTTTCATAATAAATTCCGCCCACTAGAATAATTCAATTCATTTTTAGATTCTTTCATCTATTTCAGTTTTGTATTAGCTACTTTTTCTGATTTGCTTTTTACGAATACCATTCCTTTCTCATCCTATGACTTTCCCTAAGATCTGAACAGATGCTATTCATCCTAGGTCAGACATCACTGATAGACAAAAGAAACAATCCCATAAAATTTTAGCTTGGATAACCAGTGAATTTACTGGGATTACTTACAGGAGGAGTGTGGGTGAGAGGTGACTTACAACAAAGCATCCAGTCATGATTATCTCTTATCTTTGACAACCAAATATCCTATCTCTTCGTAGCAAGATAATCCTGCTCTAAGTCCTCAGCAGGATTAGGGGTACCTAGCTGAGAGGTTTCAAGCATTACAAGCCTGTGCTCTTTAGGGCTTTGGGGTTCCAGCATAGAGTAGTCTTTTATGGAGGAAGTCTGTAGTTTATCAGCAGGGGTGGCAAGAACTGCTATCCTGTCCCCAGCATGTCTGAAAGGCTGCCATAACAGAAGTCTTGGTGGCTAAGGAAGAAATGAGCGCCTCTGTCTGCAGCTGCTGTTTGAGATCTTGATGCTAGCGAAGATTGGATAACCTGACCATTCATCTCAGGTGGCATCTTTCTTCCTCTTTCATGAGGTACTTCTCATATTCTGTATTAAAAATACAGAATGCCCAAAATTGTTGAGTTCTCAATTGGGCCCAGGATGCCTAGAAATGTGTTTGCAAATAAAGTTGAAAATGAGGCCAATCCTGTTACTCCTACTAAAATTTTTTTGAATTGTCTGACATCTGAGTAGTTTCCTCTTTCTTATGGAACTATGATAAGCCTGTCAAAATCTTCCTTATTGAATCCACGTGTTTAATCTCTGCACCTGCACCTACATATATGTAAAAGTGGTTCTGTTCCTGTCTCTCATATGCTGTATATAAACTGTATATGTGTTTTCTTTAAATCACCTTCATAGCAGGAACCTTTATGAAACATTTGTGTGTGCATGTGGAAATGTCATAGTTCAGTCAGCCATGCAGAAGAGTGGTGTTTTAATGCTCACACTTCTGTACTTATTCTACAGTGATTATTTCACTATAACTTAAAATACCCAAATTCCTTGTCCCACATATTAGAAAGTCAGAGATTTTGGTGTTTGTTCATGTAATTTTCAAAGCAAGTCATCGTATACTTACATATAAGCATGAACTCAACACTCATCTCCTACAGAGCCCTAATTATTTCATCTCAGTACTTTTGTGGTCTAGTACATGTAGTAGCTATTCAGATACTAAGTTCTGACAAAACCTGTACTTAACAGAATGAACTTGACCCAATTGTCCATGTTTGGGTACTTTTATAAGTTTCAGCAATTAAACTAAAATGTTATTCTACTTAAAGAAATGTTTAAAAATTTGTTTGTATTTTCTGTGTTTGCATGCATCATGTATGTTCAGAACCTACAGCAGGTAGAGATGGCATTCGATACCCTGGCACTGTCATTATAGACATTTGTGAGCTGACTCATGAGTGCTGGAAATTGAATCTCGGTTTTCTGCCAGAGGAAGCAGTGGTCTTAAATGCTTGATTTGTCTTTCCAGGCCCATATACCCAAAGAATTTACGATAAAATAAAACAACATTGCATAGGGAACAGAACAAGGGCATTAGCATCAATATAATTTACTTGATTTAGTTGTGATATATATTTGCATGCTCCAAATCAAATTACAGAACTGATGGTTTATATTTTTAACCATAAAGCATGTATAATAAGACCTGCATCATTAAAAAAACTCATATTCATATGAGGTAAATATTCAAAGCATAGAATAATAAGTAGAGAACATGAATTCCAAAAAGAGTTTTATACCTTTCTTTTTCTTATGGAAAATTAAAAGCACTTGTCGAAGACATCATGAATTATTATTTCTCAGGTAATATTTAAATGACAGAAGGACATTGCATTAGAGTGCACTTCTCTACTAGGCCCAGGGTATCAGGTCAAACCAAATTGGAATGACTCAGGCTACACATAAGTACCTAGACATTTTTAGGATGCATAGAATATTCTATAATGGACAAGTAGTTTTCTTTCTTTTTGTGATGCACTTTACATATTTATTTATTTCTATTAACTCAATATTTTTATTTTTTACATATATATTTGTATTATTACACATATACACAATAATCTACCTATTGCTAGAAGGACCATGACACAAGCAGGAATTATATATGTTCCATTACTAGTGTTTTGGCTATTTGTGTTTGACAGGCTTAAAGAAAACATCTTTCCTATCTTGGTGTGTCTAAAATTCTGAATGTAAGTCAGTCTCCATCACATATTGTCATTATCAACTTAAAACATCTCTGTAGACATAAAACCATCTTAACCCCGAAACAACTAAGCTTCATTGTAATTCTGAGCTAACTGTTCTTCAACTCCATCAGAGACTTGAGAAGGAATAAACCTAATTACCTGAGTATACCAGGAAGACAGGTTAGTAGCTTTCCAAATGAGAAAATGAAAGAAACAGTTTGATATCTGAATAGTCACCCTAAACACCCAAAGTCGGAGCATCTTTTCAGCTTTCTGTTCCAATATATCTGACAGATATATTTGTGAGACAGGAAGTATTGAGAATTTGTTTATCCTGTCTTGGCAGAGATTGACTGTTGACTCTGCCAGAATCCAAGCTTGCCCTTTTTAAGGCAGAATTCTGTCTGTGGTAGAAATGAGGACATTTTTCCCAGTGGCTTGTTTGCCACATTTGAAGCCATCTTATAAGGAGGGTTCTTTGATGTTCATCATCCTCTTTGAGGTAGGCTGAGTGTTGTCAAGAGTTAACCTGCCTCATTGTCAGTGAATCTTTAAATAATAAAAACATTTTAAGTGCCATATTCTGCATGTCTCTGAAGTTTTTGAAGACCTTGTCTAACTATGGTACCTTATCTTTCCATAGAATCATATCTACCTGCCACATTTAAGATGCATATTATTTTGATAAAAGTAGACTAGTAATTGACATGACCATGGTAGATCAACTAACAATTAACTTGTATAACATATTTGTCATAAACAGCCTGTAATGGCACTTTCAACATATTGAGAGTAAACCTTGTATTATAATTGATTTATATGGGTACAATACCTCATATTAGAGTATATATATATATATATATATATATATATATATATATATATATATATATATATATATATATATATAATGTGTGAAGAGTAATCTTACTTTGAATTCTATACCACTGTATCTAGAATTAAACTTATTTTGCATCTATATACAAAATTCTATACCAGAGAATAAAAAGTAACCTTGTGAGTGACAATTGAGGCATTAAGTTGAGTAGTAGATTCCCTAATCTACTTTTTGCTCTATCTTTCCTATATATTTCTATAGTCACCCTTCTTTCTTTTTAACCCCTATCTCCAAACCTGCAAATGTAAGATAAAGGAAAAGAGAAACATTGCTGAGTCTAGTCTTGTTTTCTTTCTAAATAAGAACAATAACTTGCAATCAATTCCCATTGAAAATAAGCATCTATAGCCCAAGAAAGCAGCCAAAAACCTACCAGACCCTACTTAAAGGAAATGGGATGTCATTTCTTTAATATTTCTTCTGGCTGATTTGGGGTGAATAATATCTTTGTTGGGGCCAAATAAAATTGGAGAAATGGTTAAACAACTCAGGAATAGCATTTGTGGTATAGTTTCTAAATGTTGAGACATTCCTGGCTTAATTAGAGTCCTGTTTGGGACAGTGTGAAATGCTGGACCAATTGGGATCGAAAACTTTCTTTGAAAGTGGAACTGTTCTGTTCTGATGAGGAACAGCAATGGAAGCACTTGGTGCTGGAACATGAAGGATACAGGATGTCAGTGTCCAGCATATTGAGAGGAATGTATCCTGTCCAATTGTGTCCAATTCTTTTGCGCTGAAAACATATAATTTCTCACAATAATTAAACAGTCCTAAAATATAAATACATAAGATTTACGTGATGAACAGAACAATTAAGGCTGGTTTTTGCTTTTTGTATTAGCAATTAAAAAAAAAAGACATCTGTAAATCTTCATTAATGCCCTATGAAGTATGGCATCTAATAGTAATTCATAGTGGATCTGTAGCCAACAAGAACCAGTCTGTACCTAGACATTCATGTCTCAGTCAGTCTAAGAGCTATTCCCATATAGTGGGATTGGCAATATAAGTTACCTGCTTGTTCTGCAGTTTAAAATTTTCATATCCCAATTACATCCCTCTCCTTCCTCCCTCCCCTAGCCCTCAGAAAGGGGAGCACTCCCCCCCTAACTTCTGACCTCGGCCTATTAAGTCTCATATGTACCTGTAACATCTTCCTCCGTAGCCTGGCAAGACTGTCCTGGCTGGGGGAAGTGATATAAGTTCGGAGGCCAGAATGCTTGTCCAAACTAGTCCCCACTCTCAACATTGTGGAACCCACAAGGAGACTGTACTACTATACCTGAGCAGAGGGCTTAGGTCCACATCATACATGGTCCTTGGTTGATGTTTCATACTCTGTGTTGTAGTGTGGTTATCCTGTATTACGTGGCTAATATCTGCCTATGAGTAAGTACATACCATGCATGTTTTTCTGGGTATGGGTTACCTCACTCAGAATGATCTTTTCTAGTTCCATCCCTTTGCCTGCAAATTTCAAGATTCCCTTCTTAATAGCTGAATTATATTCCATTGTGTAAATGTATGACAGTTTTTTTTTTTTAATCCATTCTTCGGTTGTGGGACATCTAGGTTGTTTCCAGATTCTGGCTATTATGAATAAATCTGCTGTGAACATAGCTGAGCAAATGTTCCTGTTACATGCTAGAGGACCTTTTGAGTATATTCCCAGGAGTGGTATGATAGGTTGTGAGGTAGAGTTATTCCTAATTTCCTGAGAATGCACCAGATTAATTTCCAATGTGGTTGTACATGTTTGCACTTCCAACAGCAATGGAGGAGTGTTCTCCTTTCTCCACATCTCACCAGCAGGTACTTGTCACCTGAATTTTTTATCTTAGCCATTCAGATAGGTATAAGATGGAATCTCAGAGTCATTTTGAGTTGCATTTCCCTGATAACTAGCGATGTTGAGCATTTCTTTAAGTGTTTCTCAGCCATTCAACATTTTTCTGTTGAGAATACTGTTTAGTTCTCTACCCCATTTTAACTGGATTATTTGATTTGGTGGGGTTTAATTTCTTGAGTTCTTTATATATTTTGGATATTATCCCTTTTTTAGATGTAGGGTTGGTGAAGATCTTTTCCCAGTCTGTAGGCAGTTGCCTTGTTTTGTTCACAGTGTCCTTCACCTTACAGAAGCTTTTCAATTTCACAAGGTCCCTATATAAATGCTTTTCCTTTTGAGACAGAGTCTCAGTAGCTCTGCCAGCTTCCAGTTCACTATATAGCTAAACTGGGACCACAGACATGAACCATCATGGCTGGCTTTGTACAGTAAACCGTTTTAATGCATTCTTGATATGTATGATGTTGGGGGGATTAGCATTAGGTACTGAACACTTTCAGTAAGAGGGAAAGAATCCATCTCCATTATATAGGGTTGCTTTTTGAAGAAAAGAATATGAGAACATAATTTGCTTGTCCCAGACTTTACAAAAAAAATCTAAACTGTAATTTAGTTTTTAAATTGTGTATCACAATTTGTTGATCTGGCATTTGCTTAAGATTTAAAAACCCCAAATATTTCTTCTACTTTTTAGAAGGAAGAGACTTTTTTTTAAAATAGAAAACAAGTTGGTATCACAAAATGATGGCTTTTTTCTTATATAAATAAAATGCAAATCAAGGATGTGACCAGTTGTGATGCATTGCAAGCAGTCAAGAGCAACTAACTCATAAAGGGTAAGGGAGGGAATTTGTGTGTTGTATAAATTGTAACTAGTTGTATCTTATACCAGAATTACTTTATGGTTTGAAAAGAACTTTGCAAACAGTTCTTGTATATGAAAGATGTAATTATAGGATACAGTGGCAATGCTTTAAAACATGAACCTCGTTTTAAAAATCTACAGCATGGTATTTTTTTTAATGATCAGCTTTTCTGTTTATTGTAAAACTAAGTTAAAAAATAAAAGGTTAATGAGAAATGGGGAAAAAAGGTCCCATTTATTAATGGTTGATCTTAGGGTCTGAGCTGTTGGTGTTCTTTTCAGGAGGTTGTCTCGTGTGCCAATGATTTTAAGGCTCTTCACCACTATTTCTTCTAATAGATTTAGTGTGTTTGGTTTTATGTTGAGGTCTTTAATCCATTTGGGCTTCAGTTTTGTGCAGGGTGATAGGTATGGATCTATTTTCATTTTTCTACATGTTGCCATCTAATTAGACCAATACAATTTTTTGAAGATGCTATCTTTTTTTCATCGTGTGGATTTGGCTTCTTTGTCAAATGTCAAGTGTCCATAGGTATGTGGGTTTATATCTTGGTCTTTAATTCAATTCCACTTATCAACCAGGCTATTGCTGTCTGTACCATGCTGTTTTAATTACTGTTGCTCTATAGTACAGCTTGAGATCAGATATTGAGATTCCTCCTGAGGATCTTTTATTGTACAGGATCATTTTAGCTATTCTGGTTTTTGGTTTTTCCATATGAAGTTGAGAATTGATCTTTCAAGGTCGGTAATGAATTGTGTGGGTATTTTGATGGGAATTGAATTGAATCTGTAGACTACTTTTGGTAAGATGGCCATTTTTACTATGTTGATTCTCCTGATCTGAAAGCGTGGGAGATCTTTCTATCTTCTGAAATCTTCAATTTTTTTTTCTTCAGAGATTTGAAGTTTTTTTCATAGAAATCTTTCTCTTTTTTGGTTAGTGTTACACCAAGATATTTTATATTTTATATTAGTTGTGTCTATTATGAAGGTGGTAGTTTCCCTAGCTTCCCTAACTTGTTTCTCAGCCTATTTATCACTTATATACAGAAGGGCTACTGATTATTTAGAACTGATTTTGTATTCAGCCACTCTGCTGAAAGTATTTATCAGCTGTAGGAGTTCCTTGATAGAATTTTTTGGTTCACTATGTATACTGTCATATCATCTGCAAATAATGATAGTTTCACTTCTTCTTTTCTAATTTCTAGCCCCTTGTTCTCCTTTAGTTGTCTTATTGCTCTAGCTAGGACTTTGAGTACTATATCAAAGAAATATGCAGAGAGTAGATAGCCTTGTCTTGTCCCTGATTTCAGTGGAATTGATTTAAGCTTGTTACTTTGATGTTGGCTATAGGTTTGTATATAGGTGTGTGCCTTGTATCCCTGTTGTCTAGGACTTTTAACATGAATGGTGTTGGATTTGGTCAGATGCTTTTTCAGTATCCATGGAGATGATCATGTTTTTTTTTTCTTTCAGTTTGTTTATATGATGAACTACATTGATGAATTTCCATACATTGAAACCCCCATGCACGCCTGGGATGAAGCCTACTTGGTACATAGTTTTGATGTGTTTTCTAAAGACAGAAGATTCCAATATCCTGAGGCAACTAAAAAGGTGTCACAACTACTACAGTGCTTATGAAAATGTAATTCATTGCATCATTAAACAATTAGTATCTCTTTCCCACATTGCTCTGTTCCCTTCTTCCTTCTTGATAAAACCAAGTGTTTGATTTGCCTGGTGGGAGAGTTCTTTACATTTTTTAGAGTGGAGGTTTTCTTTCCCTGAGTTATTTCAACCAAAATCTAGAAAGGATACTTGTCAAATTTTGCCTCTTAATATGTTTAATCCTTTCTGTGATTGAATTATAAATTTCTATCATTATAGGGTAAGTGATCATGATGTTGTCAATAGAATGATTATTAAAAATAATGACATGGACATTATAACAGTTGCTGTTCGTAATTATTATTTTGTACCTTAAGCTATAGAGTAAAAAGGAACATGATCACATCTCATGGATAAATAAACTCTCATTTCTTTGTTCTGTATGAATTAAATATACATTGAAACACATGTGAGAAGGGACAAACTTCAAGTGAAGTGATGCTGCCAACAGTGGAAGAGAAGTGCCAGTGAGATTCATCAAATAAGGGCAATGGCAGAAGGAGCTTCACATATTTCTTCTTTATATTAAAAATTGAGTAGTATTTCCTATTTGTAGAAACAAATCCACACATTAAAAATCAATGTTTCTCAGGATGCACACATTATTTCTGACACAATTATGTTGCAATAATATAGTTCACTTAAGCACATGCACAGTAATTTTAGAATAAAATTGCCATTTATTGCAGACCTTGTTGATTTGGGAAGTCTCAAAAAAATTTTTTTTAACATTTGTATCTTAAAGTATTCTTCTATGTTGTTCATTAATTCTCTGATAACTGTGCCTTTTCTCTTTGCATGACACTTGGATTTGAAAACCTAAAAATGTAGCAAAGCATGGATGGAGGAACATTCAAACCTAGAATCTACTGAAAGATCTTGAAGAAGTAGAATGGATTGAAAAATTCAAGCATGACTAAAAAGTACATTCCCCACCAGTCAGTAGATTTTGCTTTCTATTTGTCACTGCCACCTTGGAGAGCAGTGAGCATTAATAATGCATGGGTGCTAGGAATGTATTAGCAGCCAACCTTGTGAAGAAATCAGCTGGGGACCCAGAAGAGCTATAAAAGGAAGAGAGACTGAGCGAAAGAGCGGGGTTGGGGGGTGAAGAAAAGAGAGGGAGGGGGGCCTGAGAATATGCATCAACACTAAAGTATCATTTTTATTTATTGGAAGGATTTGGGAAGCAATGTCCAGTGTGCAGGCAGCTATGCATCATTGTAAACAAAGGCTAGAAATCCTTGGAATGGGGCCATAATTGAGTTCATTGATCAAACTCACGTCCCACTCCCATCACAACCTGCTCCCGTCATGCCCCACTCCCACCAGAGCACTGCATTACTGACCTTTTCATGTAACCTAAAGAAATGCACCTGGGAGATTAAACATATTCATACACTTAAGCAAATAAGAAGTTTTAGAAAACAGTATACTGGACAGCTTTCTTACAGCACCACTACAGAATGTCTGTTGTATATTCATCATGTATGATTTTAGATTTCCTTTAGGCTATGTGTACATTGCAAATAGACTTATTGTGCAAATTCCCATTCTTATCCCACATACCTAGTACAGACAGAACAAGTCCAAATAGTGAACACTGAAAGATCACTTACAGAGGAGAGTGGCTTGCTCTAATTTTCTGAAAGAATTATGAGTTTATCTTTTAAAAACCTGTGCTTACTTTTAAATTAAGTTTTCAGCTTTGTAGGTTAGAAGCAAATCAGTTTTGGCAGAAACTCATGTATTGTCTATGACAAAGGTCACACGTGACATCTTGACTGCTATTCAAAGTCCCGAGCTTACTTTGTCAAGATAACATCTGGTTTTCAATCCTAAAGCCCAGCTCTCACTCTGATACCATAGTAGAAGTCCTGCCCATGTGTTGACATATTAGATGACAAGAAAACAAGTGAATACATTTGAAAAAATATACGTCTATAGTACATTTTCCTCACAAAAAGTGCTGACTAATATATTAAGATTGTCATCTTAAGAGGCACACATGATAAAAATACAGAACTTGTAAGAGTATTTTTAAATGAAACTTTCTTATATCTGTTATAGTTGCTTTTGTGAGAAATGGGTTTTTCAAAGGTTTATTTTATTTATTATTATTTACACAATATTCTGCCAAAATGTGTGCCAACCAGAAGAGGGGATCAGATCTCATTATAGAAGGCTGTGAGCCACCATGTAGTTGCTGGGACTTGAACTCAGGACCTTTGGAAGGGCAGACAGTGCTCTTAACCTCGCAGCCATCTCTCCAGCCTGGGAAATGAGTTTTCTTGCTTATTATTTCTTTAGCAGTTTTTAAATATACGTTAAATTTGTCACATTGTATTGACATTTCTTTAGCTATTATCATAACTAGAATTATTTATTATCCTTATCTTAATTTCTCATTTTGGCAAATATAACAGAATGTTTCAATTTCATTATTTTAAACAGCTTTTGACTCTCCTTTGTATTACCTTATATACACACACACACACACACACACACGCACGCATATATTTTTTTTCAAAAGATAGTTGATTAGTACATATTCAATACATTTTCAGCAAATTATTTTGCACAAAAATTCAGAGATAACCAAGTTAATGTTATGGAACTTAAGTCAAATTTATTTTTCTGCATGATATTGCTAAATATTTTGGGAGCAAATGACAAAAAAGCTCATAGAGAGCTTTGTATTTAAAAGTGCATTTAAATATTAATAGTCCCTTATAATAGTTGCAAAAATGTATATAATTGCCTAGGAACTAATAAATACTGCTTTAAAATAAAACATGTCCTCAAAGTATATAGGTGCACACATTCAAACTTCTTATCCTTTAGAGCAAACCTTTTACAGATTGGTATTTATCTGCAATGTGTCCATAGAGGTGAATAATTTCAATTAAAATCCACCACTATGCCCCTATTCAAACTGAACTCTTTTCTTTACTGAATACCTAGTAGAGTTCTTGAAAAGAAATCAAGTGTTGCAAATAACTGGTAGCTTTGCACATTTTGTTAACATCTTCCAATATTTTAACAGAAATTCAATTTCTTTGACTCTAAGTGAGGGATTGTAATTAACTCATTCTTCCCACAGGAGCATAGCAATGTGTAGAACCTTGCTTCCCTTTCCCAGTTAGCTGACACACTGAGATTTCTTTTTTGTTGCATTGAAAAATATTAATACTTTGGGATTTTTCAATGTAATCCCACTGGAATATTATCCAATTCCTCTTGATATAAATTTTTTACTTCTGAGCTAATTCAGTCCAGATATTTCTTTTTAGGGGATACATTGCAGTAATCCATTAAATAAGAAAAATAGAATCCAAAGGAAATATTAACCAGAAGAGTTCAATTAAAAAAGTCATTATGGCAGAGTCATGAACCAATAGGAAGACAAGAAATGTGCAAAGAATACAAACAAGAGTGCATTTCCTTTACAGCTAAACTTCAAGGTGATCTTCATTCCCCTGTTTAGACAGTGATACCCTGCAGAAGTCTGAACATTTTTTAAATGTACTAAATCATGCCTCAATGAACTGATGCTTTTCATTAAAATGTTTCTAGTATCAAAATTGATAGCTAGACATTTCTTCCTCAGTCTATTAAAATTTTAACAACTCAACTATGTAAAGCAATACTCCATTCATTCATCAAATATATAGACTAAAACAAAAAAATTTTTAATTGAACAAATGGGATTATGGGTATTGAGAAAGACTAAAGATTGTAATTTTAAATATGATACCTAGGGCACTCAGTCTGAAGACCTACTATTCAAGAAATAAAAGAAGCAAAGGACAAATCATACTGATATTGCAGAAAGTGTCCTGAATAATACTGAAGGCATTCTAGGCCTCATGATAATTGGATATCTAGGATCCATATGCTATGATGCATATGAGGACATCACCCAGGTGAAGAAGTAAAACCAAAGAGGTAGTATGGACAGTTTGGTGTAATCCAGTGCTTTAGAGCAAAGCCACATGTTGCAGTTCCAAAGCCTACAAATGAGTATTATCCAAACAAGAGAAGAGGGACAGAAGGATTAACTAACCACTTTCAGTAATAATCTATGTAATATATTGCATTGAATCCATTGAAATAATACACACCCAGATTATCTCCTTGGCTTATAAAATAGGCCGAAAAATAAATGTGGAGTTTCAAAGGTTCTCACTACACAGGGAGGAAAAGAAAATAGCGATTTGTCAAGGGTCTACAGTTATTAAAAGTAAGTAATATAAAAACAGTAGTCAGGAGCCAAAATACTGAAGTCATGGAGGATAGGCATATGTACTGAGAAATCTCATGTCTAGTTGCTCAACAAAAGTAAACTTGGAATAGAAATGTGAGACATGTGCATTGATAGTTTTAAATGTATCCCTGACTATGATACCCAACAAGAGCATAACTGTTTACAAAGAGACATATTCGCATAAACTTTTATTACCTAAAAAGCAAAAAGAAGCTCTTGGAGTCTGTTAGAAAATCGAAACCAAATCAAAAGAAATGAAACAATACAGCCTCATAATATTTAGTATTACTGTCTGGTGCTTCATGAAAAACTTGCAAAGCTTACAAACTAGTATACCCAGAGAACTTGCCACCTAGTAAAATAAAATAATATGCAATTTCATTGGATATTTTTCTTTTTTACGTATACATTTATATTATTACCCATATATACAATAAACTGCAAGAAGAGCCAGGAAACAGTCAGGAATTATATAAACATTACATTCATAGTGTTTTGGCTGTTTGTATTTAGCAACCTTGAAGAAAAAAATCATTCGTATCTTTATGAGTCTAAACTTCTGAATGTAAATCAATGTCGATCACATCTCATTATCTACTTAAAACATCTATCTAGACCTAAAAACATCTTAACCCTAAATAACTAAGATTAATTGTAAAACTAAACTGTCTGTTCTTTAACCCCATTAGAGACTTGAGCCAATAAAATTCATTATCGGAGTGCAGGTTAGCAGCTCCCAAATTAAAAAATGAGAGACAGTTTGCTGCCTGAACAGTCACCCAAAACTCTCTATAACGCTGTTGCATCATCTTTGGTCTTTTGGCCCAATATATATGACAGACATATTTGTGAGGCAGGAACTATTGAGGACTTGCTCACCCTTTCTTGGCAGAGTTTGGCTGTCAACTCTGCCTGCATCCAAGCTTGCCCATTTTTAGGCAGAATTCTGTCTGTGGCAGAAATGAGGACATTTTGCTCAGTGGCTCGTTTGCCACATTTCAGTCTCTATTGATTGTTCCTATAAGAATAAGAAAATTTCAATAAATACCCTCAGGATATAACAAACTTAAAATGACGAATACAATAGTTCTGGAAACAATGGTTACACTGTGCTGGTCTGTGAACGGCCACATTATAAACCAATCAATAACAGATGAAAAAGCAGATGTGGAGACACGAGAAAGACAATAGACATTTGGTAAAAGGTTGTTGAAGAAAAGAGTGTAAAGGAATGAGGACTCTTCACTGACTGTTTCAAAAAGTTGTGTATCTGATTTAACCAAATGGGAACTTAAAAGAAAATTAGAAATAACAAGAAATACAAATGTACAAGTGAAATATATACTAAAATCATGATACAAATATAAATTAAATTGCATGAGAGAGATGCTAATTTGAGAAGAATATATTTTACTCAAAAATTGTTATTCATTTGTATTATATATATAGAAAAGTTTAGTGCATTATTAATTAGGTTATTGTCTATGTTAATCACTGTTACATAGGCAATAATTCTTGAAATTCTATTCACAGTCTAGGATCCATTTTGGTAAATGTATAACTTTAAAGATGGATAGTGTATATTTTAAGATAGATAAGTATATGAGTCTTGATGTTAGATAGTACTAGTGACTCAACGATGTTGAGATAAAATGAAACTGAATACCTCACCTATTTTAAATAGTTAAATATACTTTTGAAAAAGAACCAAAAATAGTCTTTAGCACATTGAATTAACACTATATTAAATGGGAAAAATTTTAAAAATTATAATTCAAAAAATAAAATGCAGATGGGAAATTGTAACTATGGAGTAACGGTTTCGTTCCTGGAATCAAACACAATATTTTGGAATAAAGATATGTTGTCAGAAGTTATGAAATGTTTTCATTAATTAATTATAATAGCAACTATAGCATTATATGAAATGAAAGGAGATGGACTTGGTCTGCAGTATCCATCTTGAGTCTGTTTTCAGGGATGGAACGCAGGCACTGGTGTGTTAGAGGGCCAAGGCAAAGAGCAACATAGAGCAACTTCTCAGCAGATGTGAGATTCATTTAAAAGCCATGAATTATTTTAGAATGGATATGTGCTGGCTTCACAACACTTGAAGTATACTGAATCCCACAATACAGTGTGTTTGAATATGGCTCATTTTATGTTATGTGAATTTCACCTCATTAACAAGGCCACAGCCATCAAAGTTGAGATGAGAAAAGAGGTTATAGAAAGAAGCCATAGAGGATTAGCATTGACAAAGAATACACGTATGGTTTAAAATGCGTGGTCTTAAGCTTGAGCTATTCTATTAAATGCTTAACTTTTAAATGGCACAAATTCAGCCAATATCAAAGGCAAAAGTTTTCTTTCTACACAGAATAGAGGAAATGGAAAAATAAACTGTCCAGTTTAATGGATTATGAATGGGTAGAATGAGCCTCTGATCTAACATTTTACTTTCAGATGCCATGAATGGATTTCAGCTGTTTGTGTCATTCGCAAACTTGTGTAAATACATGAATACATATATATCGCAGATAAGTATATGAAGTAATAAGAAATCCATAGAATAATGATCAAACATATTTCTTTTTTTTAAATTTTTATTAATTTATTCTTATTACATCTCAATGTTTATCCCATCCCTTGTATCCTCCCATTCTTCCCTCTCTCCCATTTTCCCATTATTCCCCTCCCCTATGACTGTTCCTGAGGGGGATTACCTCCCCCTGTATAGGCTCATAGGGTATCAAGTCTCTTCTTGGTAGCCTGCTATCCTTCCTCTGAGTGCCACCAGGTCTCTCCCTCCAGGGGACATGGTCAAATATGAGGCACCAGAGTACATGTAAAAGTCATATCCCACTCTCCTCTCAACTGTGGAGAATGTTCTGCTCATTGGCTAGATCTGGGTAGGGGTTTAAAGTTTATCGCCTGTATTGTCCTTGGCTGGGGCCTTAGTTTGAGTGGGACCCCTGGGCCCAAATCTGCCTATCAAACATATTTCTTTAATTTATTCTAATCCTACTGAAATCTTCACTCAAAGCTTTGTCTGTTAATTATGAAGAGATATGAGTCTCTTTATTTTCTTTATACTTGCCTTTGAGTGGTGCCTTGAAAATATCTGCTAATAGTTTTTGTCTGAAAATTTGAATTACTGTGTTCTCTGAACAGGATTCTGCTAAATCATCTAAGATATTTGAGAAATTAACCTCCATTTAAACATAGGGTAGGGAAAGAAGTGTGAAAAGATTACCTATTGTGGCAATAGAAATTCAATGTCCTGAAGGTTTTAGAAAGATAAAATAGCTCCAAATTTTGCATTATCGATTTACTTGAATTGGAAGAAAATGAAAATCAAATTAATGATTAAAATAAAATAGGAGAAGAAAATTTATGGCTCTTCATTCTTCAAAGATAATCATTTCTCTAGCAGTAAAAAAATCATTCACTTCAACCTTTGTAAGTTTTAGGTTAGTTGTTCACAAGGACAGCCCAGGATGCTATCTATTTAAATAAGTAAATTCTGTCCCAATGGACACTGGAGAATGCTTTGAAGTATGCACATTTCAAAAATTATGAAATGGAAATCTGGTTGGTAATTATACCCAGACTAGGCTGGAAGTTCATAATGCTGTCAGTATGAGTGGTCATGGATAACTAAGCAACATAGATACCTAGCTCCTTAATAAAACATATTTCTAACTTCATTGCACACTCTTTATTTATTTATTTGAGGTTGCTTTTTTTTTCCAGTTTATTTTGAAATTTTACTAATTAGAATTCCACTATAGCGAAGGAAAATGCCAGTAAGAACTTTTAAAAGACACACCAATCTCCATAAATTAATTTTAAAAATTACTTAAGAATTGGAGAGTTAAATAGTAAAAGCACTTGGAAGAATTAATGCAAGATTTCTTTTTTATCAATAAGTGTAGTTTCAGATTTTGTTCATGGATGACAACACTGACATCATATGTTAAATAGCTTAACTTGTTTGTAAGTTCAAATTGAAATACTGGTTGACGTGTTCATTATTGTTTAATAAATAGAGTATGGATTAGACCTCAGGATTACGTTCCTTTAGTAAAGAGCATTTTTATAGCTGAGTAAGAAGGTAAAAGCTTGTCAAAAATCTTAAATGTCAGAGTCACAGTGGTCAGACAGAGTCAGGAGTACCTAATTGCATTGCCAGACCTCTGCATTCCTACTCAGCACCTGGAGCATTGTTAGTGAACACAGAGCACCTGCACTCACCCAGATCCCATCCCTTCATTCATATATAATAGGCCTGGTAGAAGGAATATCTTTTATAATGTTAGCACAGTATTCACATATTAGGGAACAGAAAACCTTATAGAGTCTCTAACTTAGATGCTTATCCCCTCCAGGTTCAATCTTCATCAGTGTAACTGAGTAGTATTTTTTTTTTTTTTTTTTTTTTTTTTTTTTTGTGATTCAAAGTGCTGTGGCTAAGATATACATAAATAGTCACACATCTGCCTTCGTTTTACAATATCAGAACATATAACAGAAGAGAAAAAACATGTTTAAAAAATGGGGCTGGGAAAACCAGATCTCTACACGAAGAGGAATTAAACCTGATGTGGTTCTTTCACTCAACACAAAGAAATTCTAAAGGAAGCAAAGTCGTTAACGTGGAACCTAAATATCTGACATTTCTGGAAGAGAAAGAGCACAGTTCAGGATCTAGAATCAGACAAGCAGTGTCTAAATACTACCCATCATCCAAGAAATAAGAACAACATTTGATAAGGTGAACTTCATGAAATTGAAAACTTCTGTACTGGAATGGAAACTCCCAGATAACAAAAGAAATCGACAGCCTGGTACTAGAAAAATATTTTTTTGTAGCTCTACATTAAATAAGGGATTAGTGTCTAGAATATACAAGGAGCTATGAAAACTAAAAACCAAAAAAAAAAAAAAATGGCTTAAGTAAAAAGTGGAGTATGAAACTTCACAAAGAGCTCTCAGGAAAAGAATTAACATATCAAAGAAATATACTAGCCCTCTATGAGAACTATAATTAGTAAAAAGTTTTTTTTCTGCATTCTGTTGGTGACTACTTTGCTGAATTGTTTGGTGTCCTCATCTCCAAAAAAAGCCTTTTAGCTTCATGAGGTTAAATTTAGTAGTTGTTGGTCTTAATACCTAAAATATTGGTGTCTTATTCAGAAATTCTTTTTCTCTGCCAGTGAATTCAAAGCTATCTTGTACCTTCTCTTCTTTTAGACTTATGGTATCTGGTCTTATGTTGTGCTGTTGATCCATTTTGAGTTTAGCTTTATGTAGAATTAAAGGAATAAATCTGTTTTCATTCATATACATGCAGCTATAGAATTTGAACAACACTATTTCTTAACATTATCGGGGTTTTGGCCAATGTATGTTTTTGACTTCTTTGTCAAAAATCAGGAGTATGTAATGTGGGAAATTATACACAAGTCTTCGGTTAGATTTAAAACAAAGCTGAACATCAAAAAAACAAGTCCCCCACTTTAAAAATGAGGTATAGAACTAAACAGTAATTTCTCAAAAGATGAAAAACATGTGGCTGAGGAACACTGCAAGAAATGTGCAATACCCTTAGCACTCAAGAAAATGCAAACCAAATTAACCTAATTTTTTTTTGAGATCTTATCTTACCACTATCACAATGGCCAAAAGAAATAAAACAAATGACGGCTCATGCTGATAAGGATACAGAGAAAGGTAAGCACTTATTCACCCATGACGAGAGCACAAACTGGTACAGTAGTTATTTAGAGCTTCCTTAAACAGCTGAAAATACGACTACCACAACATTCAGACATACCACTTTAGGCAAATACACAAAACAACTTTATCTTCCTCATCCATGAACATTGCTTTCATATTTATATTACTCAGAAACTGAAAACAGACTAGATATTTATCAGTTGATGAACGGGAAATGAAGACGTGATATATTCACACAATTGAATATTACTCTGCAGTTAAGAAAAAAATGTAATTATAAAATTTGCAAGTGCATGGATGGAGCTAGAAAAAAATTGCCCTGAGTGAAGCAAACGAGATAGATAAATATTGCGTGTTTTTTTTTTTTTTTACATACGGGTGTTTGCTTCTGTGCTTTAGGTGTGTGTGTGTGTGTGTGTGTGTGTGTGTGTGTGTGTGTGTGTGCGCGTGCGTGCGCGCGCGCACGCACGTATGTGCTCAAGCAAACAGGAGATTAGGCAGTTACTGAAAGAGTAGGGGGAAGGAAAGAGGAAATACAATTTTGTGTTATAAAGGTATAAAGGGAAACTAGAATAAAGGAATGTATTCTTTAAATGTAGAAGAAAAGGGTAAAGGATAGAGTATGGGCAACAAATAACAACTAAGCTTACAATCGGCCATGAGCAGTGGTGACACTCCACCCATTTCTGTCGGTGTTTACTTTCTTTAAACTGGAATAAATGCACCTATAAAACGTAGAGCAGCATACCTACTTCTCATGCCTTGTTGTGAGAGTTGAAGAAGTAATATTTGTCTCTTCCACTGCCTTTTATTACCTTGTCCATAGTACCCAGCCCCTTCCGGGAGTGCTGGTTCATGGCCCAGGTTGAGGAATGGGTTGGCCCAGGGAAGTTCTATCCACCTACTTGTTGGCATGTTGAATGAAATGTCACCCTGTCCCACAGCCTGTAAGATTCTGTCTTGGGCTCACATAAGGTCCATAACCACCAAGGCCCATTTTCATTTACTCTGTGCACAGGATCAGTTTCTTCCAACTCTGTAAAGTCTGTCCACGTTTACTCATTGGTCCTATCCTTTCTCCCTTTTTAATTCCCCTTTTTATATTGGCTTCTCATTTTACAATGAAATTTTGTTATCGCTTGTAACAAAAAAAGACAGAAGAACATTTGAAGAGCCATATAAAAAGCTACTTCTAAAGGAGATTTCTAAAATACATCCATATATTAAATGAGTTCAAATGGAGTTTACAGAGAATGAGGGAGGCAATGCTCAACAAAACACATTATGCCACAAAGTAAAACCTCCAGTGCCAGAAATGAGTTATATCTTGGTGAGTTGTCAGAAACATCCCATAGAAACCGTAAACATCACAGGCTAATGCCAAGGCTATTGGATAGCTTGAATAGTAGTGAAGGCTGTATTTCTGAAAGAACAACTTATTCATATTACATAAAATAGAGAATTTGAGCTAGTTTCAAACTAGGAGCTTCAACACTATTGGCTAGTGTTCACTGTGTTGGAAAATACCATGTATCCTTTTGGAAGAGAAAACTAATGATCAAAATCTTCTGTCTATGAACCTTGAGAGCTACAGAAAAGATGTCCCGCAAGATAGACTGATGCAAAAGTGACACAAGTCTTATGAGAGTAACAAACAATCTTTTGATTGAATTTAATGCCTGGTCTGTGAGATGGAAGTCATCCTTGGCTGCTAAGGTGACTAAGAGCCAATGATTAGACAGATCATGGATTTAGGGGGAAAAAACCCAGTATCATTATTCTGCTAAAGGAACACAACAACAAAATGACTACTAATGACAGATACATAAATAGCTTGAAACACATTAGGGAAATTTCTTGTTGTAAATTGTAAGTAAGAAAAATAAAACAATAACGTGAAGAAGGTAAAGGACTTTAGAGCACTCAGTCCTAAGTCCTACAGGTATCCTAAGTGGGATAACTTATCTATATGCTTTCCTCAGGGCTTAGGGATCTATGTAGTAGAGAAGATGGAAACATTGTAAAAGCCAGTGTTGGTGGAAAATTCCAAGGAATATCATCTTCCAGACACTATAGGACCAATACACAGACCAATACAGAGACTGTGACCAATAACGTAAGGAAATCACAACATTTACGGCTGTTGTGTGAGCAACATGCACAAGGGTCTTCTTATATCAACATTTGTTGAATGTATTAAAAATTCTCCATAGTATACAGCAGTGATTTAAAAGCCTAGAATAGTGATTAATTTTAGGTTGTACTTTTATAATGTCCTGTGTAACTGTTGAATAATATTTTTCACAGTAGAGGTGGCTTTCTTTCCCAACTGAACAATTCTAGGGTTCTTTATGTGACTTGATCATAGAGACAGGGCTGCAGGTTGGAGAGTTTCGTATTTTCATTGTTTATGTTTCCAAGCTATTAGGAGGAATTTTCTAATATGTGTTTTTGGTGAGTGAATGATCAAGTCAGAAACCCAAAGACAGGGTTCCTGTAAGATTACTCAGACCCCAATCAGAACTTGTTTGAAGTGAGGTGGGAGAAGCCTGATAGGTTCAGGAATAATGGGGAGAGTAGGTAATAGCTATTTTTAGCTTGATTTACTCTTGTTTTTGTTCCTTTCCACTGTGTTCTGAATAGAGTAGAAGCTGATCGCTGCTAAGGTGGACTTCAGAGGAAGGAAGTCAAATAATGTACTCATTTAGCTCTGGAGCAGAGATAAAATGAAACAATGGTAATGCTTTTCACTACTGACATAAAAATAAAATTGTAAACAGTGTCAGGAATGCCACTAGTTCAGGACTTCCCCCGTAGACTCCTCGTGCAGATGGCCATTTCCTCAGGATCCAGAGGCTTCGCAAGGAAAGATCCAAATTCCACATGGATCTACAATGCGCAGATCTACTATATGGAGCTACCAGGTGCAGAATGAGTTATAGGTGTGATCAGATCCATGAAATAACATTTACACCCAGTCAGTGATGACAACTAGAAAGGAAAGCATTCGCTTGAATTCTTTTGTATGTCAACAAGAAGCTTGTCAGTGTTGATAAGTGCAGCATGTATTTAGCTATTGTTACGTGATAAGCACACTGCTGAAAAACGGATTTATCTATAACAAAATAGGAAAGGCACAAATAATTTTAAGCTTGAAAATAACATTTCCAATTCATGGAGATATGAAAGGTGCATGGGCTTTGACATTTAAGGGGTTTTCATTACTGAGTCAGCCTCTCTTTTTTAAAATATATTTTATTAATTTATGCATATTACATCTCAGTTGTTACTCCATTTTTAAGAAAACACCAAAATGATTTCCAAAGTGGTTGTACAAGTTTGCACCCCCACCAGCAATGGAGGAGTGTTCCCCTTGATCCACATCCTTGAAGCATGTGCTATCGCTTGACTTATTGATATCAGCCATTACAAAACGTGTTAGATGGACTGTCAAAATCATTTTAATTTGCATTTCCCTGATGGCTAAAGACCATGGGCAGTTCTTTGACAGGTTATCAGACATTAGAGATGCCTTTGTTGAGAACTCTCTGTTTAGATCTGTACTCCATTTTTATTTGGGTTATTTGATTTGTTCATGCACAATTTCTTAAATTCTTTATATATTTGGATATCAGTCCTTGGTCAAATGTAGGTCTGGTGAAGAACTTTTCCAATTTTGTTGGCTGACATTTTGTCCATTTCTGGGTGTCCTTCATATTATGGAAGCTTTCACTTTTTGAGATTCCATTTTTTTTTTATTGTTGATCTTAATGCTTGAGCTATTGGTGCTCTGTTCAGGAAGTCTTCTCAGGTGCTAATGCATTCAAGGTTCTTCCCTACTCTTTCTTTCATCAAATTTAGTGTATCCACTTTTATGTTGAGATCATTGATATACTTGTTCTTGATTTTTCTACAGGGTGAGATATATATATATATATATATATGGTTCCATATGAATTCTTCTACATGCAGACCTCCAGTTAGACTAGCAAAATTTGTTGAAGATGCTTTCTTTTTTTCCATTATATAGTTTTGGCTTCTTTGTAAAAAATCAAGTGACCATAGGAGTGTGGGTTTACTTCTGAGTTTTCATTCAATTCCATTGACCAACTTGTCAGTCCTTATGCCAATACCATGCAGTTTTTATTACTATTGCTCTGTAGTACAGCATGACATCAGGAATGGTGATAGCTCCAGATTTTTTTTTAATGTTACAGGATAATTTTATCTATCCTGGGCTTTTTATTTTTCTATATGAAGTTGAGTATTGTTCTTTCAAGGTCTACAAAGAATTGTGCTAAAATCTTTAGACTGCTTTTGGGAGAATGAACATTTTTACTATGCTAAACCTTCTAATACAAGTGCATTGCAGAATTTTCTACTTTGTTATATCTTCATCAGGTTATTTCTTCAGAGACTTAAAAAAATTTTCATATAGGTCTTTCACTTGCTTGGTTAAAGTTACACTGAGATATTTTATATTATTTGTGGCTATTTTGAGGGGTGTTGTACCTCTAATTATTTTCAGTCTGTTTATCATGTGAATAAAGGAGGGCTACTTTTTTTTTAGTTAACTTTGTATTCATCCACTTTCCCTAGGTTATTTTTGAACTGTAGGAGTTCTCTGGTAGAATTCTGGGTGTCACTTATGTATACTACCATATAATATGCTTTATCTATAACACCAAGTACTACATTGAATAGATATGGAGAGTGTGAACAGCTTTGTCTTGTCCCTGATTTGTTTCTCTCCATTTAATTTGTTGGCTATTGGCTTGCTACATATTGCTTTTATTGTGTTTGGGTATGTGCCTTATATCCCTGATCTTTCCAAAGCTTTTAACATGAAAGGGTATTGGACTTTGTCAAAGGCTTTTAAGCATCTAATGAGGTGGTCATATTGTTATTCTTTCCTTTCTGCTTACTTATATGGTGGGTTGTGTTGATGGATTTTGTATATTGATCCATCTTTACATCCCTTGCATGAAGCTTACTTGATAATTGTGGAAGATGGTTTTGATGCATTCTTGGACTCAGTTTGTGAATATTTCATTGAATTTTTTGCATCAATGTTCATAAGGAAAATTGTCTAAGACTCTCTTTCATTGTTGAATCATAATGTGGTTTATGTATCAGGGTAACTGTGGTCTCATAGAATGAGATTGGAAATGGTTTTTTTTTTTTTTTTTTGTCTTGATTTTGTGTAATAGTTTGAAGGGTATTAGTATTACCTTTTTGACAGTCTGGTAGAATTCTGTGCCAATTCCATCTGGTTGCCCTGGGCTTTATATATTTTTATTTTTGTTGTTGTTGGGAAATTTTACTGACTGTTCCTATTTCATTGGGGGTTATAGGATTATCTGAAGTATTTTCCTGATCTTGACTTAACTTCATTAAGTAGAATTTATCAAGAAGATCATTCATTTCATTTAGATTTTCCAATTCTGTGGCATACAGTCTTTTGAAGAAAGATTTGATTCTTTAGATCTCTTCAGTGTCTGTTGAAATGGCCCCCTTTTCATATCTTAGTTTGTTTATTTGGATATTATCTCTCTCCCTTTTATTTAGTTTGGCTAAGGGTTTGTATATCTTGTTAAATTTCTCAAAGAACCAGCTTTTAGTTTCATTGATTCTTTGTAGTGTTCTCTTTCTTTCTAAGTTATTGATTTCAACCCTGAGCTAAAATGTTCTACTGTTGATTTCAGCTCTGAGTTGATTACATCCTGCTGCTTAATCCTTTTGACTGTGTTTGCTTCCTTTTGTTCTAGAACTTTAAAGTGTGATATTAAGTTGCTTGTATGAAATCTTTCTAATTTCTTTATGAAGGCACTTAGTATTATGAACCTAACACTATTTATACTGATTCCCATAAGTTTGGCTATGTTGTACCTTAATTTTATTGAATTCTAAAATGTCATTAATCTTTGTTTTTTCCCTGACTCAGTGGTCATTGAATAGAGAGTTGTTCAGCTTCCATGAGTTTTTAGGCTTTCTCTTGTTTCTTTTGTTGAAGTGCAGCTTTAATCTGATAAGATACAGGAGGTTATTTAAATATTCTTGTATTTTCTGTGGCTTGCGCTGTGACTGACCCTATCGTTAATTTCTGAGAAGGTTCAGTGAGTTGCTGAGAAGAAGGTATATTCGTTGTTATTTGCGTAACATGTTCTGTAATTATGTTAAGTACATTTGATTTATAACAGTTGTTAGTTTCATTGATTCTCTGTTTAGTTTCTGTCTCAATGACTTGTCTATTGGTGAAAACAGGGACTTAAACTCTTCCATTATTAATGTATGGTACTAGATGTATGATTTAAGCTTCAGTAATGTTTCTTTTACAAATGTGGGTGACCTTGAATTTGGAGTATAGATGTTCAGAATTGCGATATCATGTTGGTGGATTTTTCCTTTAACGAATATGATGTGTCCTTCACCATCCACTTAGATTAAATTTGTTCAAAAGTCTGCGGTTTGCCCTGATTCCTAGTGTTGTTGGCCACCGGTCATCAGGAACAAGAGAGCAGAAGAAGAAAGACTGGGGATTCAGTTGCCCTGTGAGCACAAATGGAATTAATATTCCGGGATCAACTTTGGGGAGGCAGATATATTTTATTACAGGTCACCTAGTGCTGTAGAGGAATTTGGGGAGAGCATAGATTTCCAGGTAGATTGGTTGAAGCTCTAAGGTGCTGAGATGCCTTTTTTACATGAGGCATCATTGCAGGAATCACAGATGCTTGCTGACAGAGTCCTTATCAGGAGAAGGGAGAAAAGGGGTTGGACCTGTAATTTCCCTAAGGATTATGTGGTATTTCTCAGGTAAAAAAGTATGTGGATCCAGATCCCTGGGCAGAAAGGAAGCTTTGTTGTCAAAGGGAGTCTTCCATGTTATACTGTTTATGGGAGTCAGTGACCTTAGCAGTAGGGTTTCCTGACACAAGTCTATTTTATTAGATATTAGAATGGCTATTTCAGCTTGCTTCCTGGTTCTCTTTGACCGGAAAACCTTTTTTCAGCCTTTTACCGTCAGGTAATATCTACCTTTGTTGCTGAGGTGTGTTTCTTGTATGCATCAGAATGATGGATCTTGTTCTCACAGTCCTGTTTGCCTGTCTTTTTTTATTGGAGAATTGAGTCCATTAATGTTAAGAAATACTGATGACAAATGATGGCTAATTCTTGTTATTTTGATATTGTTGTTGTTGGTGGTGGTGGTGCTGTGTGTGTGTGTGTGTGTGTGTGTGTGTGTGTGTGTGTGTGTGTGTGCATATCTGGTTGTCCCTAGTGCTGGCAGGACTCCTCAGGAAACTAGGCAGTGCTGTCGGCCAAACAATGGGGCTCATCTCTGCTAGCTATGCCCATGGTGGACAGAGCAGGCAGGTGATTGGCGAAGAGGTCTATTTAACCTGGATGTTCCTGTGGCCCAGCAGGCCTCCTCTGAAAGGCAGACAGAGCTGTGGGCTGGATGTTGAAGCTCAGGAGACAAAACACAACTGAGATTTTCTTTTTAAATTTAGATTTACTATATTGATATAAAATTGTGTTTACCTGTCTTTACTCTTTAAAATGTTATTAAGTTTAATAATAACCAATTCTATTATCCTATGCTAAAAGGTAGTTAGGCATTTACCATTAAACTTTATTACATTAGAAACATGTTCATATGATATTACTTGATAATTAGCAGCAATACAGTAAGCTGAAGTATAAGCTTTAGTCTCAATATAAATTTGGTTAGCACACTAAAAACTACTGACCTGCAATTTTTCATTCTATAAATTATCTTAAATCTGCAAATACTCAAAATAAGTGAAGGTTACTTGCAAATGCAAATGACTAATGTACACACAGTTGATGCGGTGTTCATACTAAACATATGTTAATTATCAGTGACCACTGTTTTTAATTCCTGTAATTTTGTTGGTTTTAGTGGCATTGATGGTGTGAATGTGTGTGTGTGTGTGTGTGTGTGTGTGTGTGTGTGTGTGTGTATGTGTGTGTGTGTATTTACCTTCTCTTGTTTTTCTGGTGTAGGATTATTTATTTCCTGAATTTTCATGGGTGTAGTTAATCTCCCATGGGTTGAAGATCTTTGACCTACAATCTCTCCCACCTGTAGACACACAATTGAGAATGAGTGTCATGAAAGGTTTCTGTGACAACCTCTACCTCAACCTCCAACACCCTCCTCAAAGTAACAGCTTAAAAAAGAAGCTACCAAAGAGAAATCTTAAAAATTGTGATAAAGATGCTGAAATATAGCTCTCCATAACTGATTGATTATGGCTGGGGTGCTGGTGGAGAAGGACTCTGTTTTCTTTAACAGACTGGCCACGGAGTTAAACATGCTCCAGTGAGTATATGGACAACACAAATTGGACTTATTGTTATAATTTATTATGTTGGAATGAAAATTATAACAGCAGGTGTGTTGACATGGAAGGACTTGGAAGTAGGGGTCGTTGGGATGTATTATGTGAAATTCCCAAAGAATAGATAAAAATATTACTTTGGAAAAAAAGAGTTTGCCTATTTTCTAGTAACTACATGTCTGTAGCTGTAAAGAGTTAGACAAGCAAGCATTAGTTAGGATGTAGAATGTACTTTAAGAAATTGTATTATGGCTATCTAATCAATAAATATTTAAATTCATTTATGCCTCATTTTACATTGAATGGATTCTATAGCCAATGTCCTGCCATTGCTCAGAGCATGGAACTAGTGTTAAAGGGAGAGACGTATGCAGAATAAGCAAAATCAGTGGCTCTTTAAATGTTAAATAATAGACATTTTTATCCTCTTCTCTTGTTAACTCTGTGAATAACTAACAACTAGGGGAGTGAATTCATAAATGTTACAGAAATCTCTCCTTCAGTTCCTTCTTATCCCTCAGCATTACTTTGTGTTATTTATGACATTATAATGTGGACATGAGAAAACAATACAATTGAAATTAATTCCCCCCTTTTTTTTTTTTTTTTTAAACTGAACACTACTATGATGTGGCCACTGAATAAAATCAGTCCTATTGAAAGGAATCTGGCTGTGGGGCTGCATTCCTTAATGTATGGAAATGTCATAATTTAATAGTACTCTAATACTAATTACCTCTTGTGATATTTTTCCCAAAGCCTTTACACAGACCTAAATTGAACTAGATTATGTCTTTTTCCTTTTCTCTTTCTTCTTACATAGACACCTCATTTAAACCTGAGTCAGGTAGATATCAAAGTACCTGGTTTAGACACTGATGTTCTTTAATGAATGTTATCCAGGGAAACTGCTTGCCTTACCTTTTGCAGTTGGGTAACACCACATTTTATTAAAGATCTGTGAAGTGTTCCCTGAGATGTTACATAGCCTGTTGTCTGTAGACAGTAAGTTTTGCGAAATCTTCTTGGCTTTGTATAGGTGATAACAGGAAGCAAGAATAATGAGATAAAACCTCCTTGTTCGGGTTTTTTTAATTGAGGAACAAATTATTTCATAGTTTCTCATTAGTTATTCCCATGGATTCTAATGACAAGGTGCCAACTTTCACACTTTAAACAGGTTAATTAATCAGGTAGTAATGAAGTTGGGTGATACCTGAGTGTTGGGGTGCCGAATAATCACAGTTCCTAATAACATACTTAAATGTCTGGAAACCTGAGAGGATAAGTTGAAATTCAGATATTCTGAGATCTGCATAAATAAGCATGTTCTGGTAGTGGAAACACTAATTTTAATTAATTATAGTAGGTATAATCTGTAATTGTGTGATGGATATGTGGTGACTATGCATATGTGATAGGTGCATTAATAATCATACTTATTACTACTTTTCTTTATATGACATAATCATGATAATATATCAATGTCTACATTCATGTATTTCATCCTTTGTGTAGCACCACTAAAAAACCATATTTTAAATGTTATTGTTTAGTGGTTATTTCAGTTATGAAACTAGGTCAAAATGAAATGTTAAATGAAGTTCCACAGTGTGACAACAGTGTATGTTAAATTTCATGACAGCTTTCCTAAGATGTAAGTTGCCCCAGGGATCCAGAGTCTACTTCTCAGAGAGATTCACTGGGAGAGTCTTAAGATCTTGTCACTAAATTTCCTTCTTTATAAACCTCGAGAAAGATCATAAATACAATTATGTGTATACTTATTTTCTCTATATGTATGACTGACATGTGTTATGTACAAAAATATATTTTATATTATATGGTGTGTGTATGGTTGTATATAATCACAGGAGAAGGTAGCATTGTCCTAGTAAGCTGATTATTTCTGTTGTCTAAAATATATTGTCTTGAATGTTCTGGCTGAAGAAAGTGAGGAGGACGTAGCTAGCTATTAATAGGGTGTGGTATGAAAGCACAGGGACATGAGTGCAAATCTCACATAAAAAACAGCTATAGTCATGTGTGTCTGTAACTCTAGGAGTAGGAAGTGGAGACAGGAGGGTCCTGAGATATCACAAGGCAGCCAGACTAGCTGAAGTCATATTTAGATTCAGTAACAGACCCTATCTCAAACTGTAAGGTAGGGAGAGAGAGGGGAACATAGTCTCTATTTTTCACTGCCCTCTGAATGAATGTTCACGTATGTGCACATATAACATAGACATGCATACCACATACACATGTCATACATATCACAAATATCATAAGCACATGTACACACACACACACACACACACACACACACACACACACACACAGTAGGTGGGAGATAGGTTTATATCACCAGGAAATGTTCTATTCTTGGAAATCAACAGTAAAGAAAGAACCAAAAATATTCTTCACCATTGCAATAATTAATTGTCTGCTTTTCCTTTCTTTTAAAAAATTAATGGGTGATAACTTAAAAAATCATTTATCAGTTAATTAGGATTAAGAAAAGGACAGATGTGTCAGGAAAGCCAAAACGTTTTCACACAAATATTACAACTTGATGATCAAATGACCAAAAGGGAATCAGCTGTACATGAATGCAATAAAAAGCAGTAATGATCAACAACGTAATGTCATGTGGCTCACATGTAAGGTAATTGTCACTGAGACTGATAGCCTGAGTTCAACTCTCAGAACCTCTTTGACAGAAGAAGAAAACTTACTCTAATAAGATGTCTTGTGGTCTCTCCTTCATGGAGTCTCTCTCTCTCTCTCTCTCTCTCTCTCTCTCTCTCTCTCTCTCTCTCTCTCTCTCTCTCTCTCTCTCACACACACACACACACACACACACACACACACCCACCACAAATGAGATAAAGAAATTATGACATCCAGCAAGTTTCCAAGAAGAGACTCGATATTCTAAGAGCATATATAGGGGGAGGAGGTCTCCCTCAATCACAGACATAGGGGAGGGGAGAAGGGGGGAAGTGGGAGGGAGGGAAGAATGGGAGGAAACAGGGGAAGGGCTAACAACCGAGATGTAATATGAATAAATTAACAAAAAAAGGAATTAAAAAAAAATTATGGCATCCAATTTTTTTAGGACAATGTGCCACCATAGGTTATATTCAGATACTGAGGTCATATTTAGAGCACTCTCAGGCTGAGGTCCATATTGCCAAGTTACAAGGCTTCTTTATTAAGGTTAGGTCTGGGCTACCTCTAAGGGCTATGGAAAATGGGATTTATAGTCACACGGGCATATCATGAGGATCCCTGAAACTTAGAACCACCTAGGCCCTTGGACCCCTGGAGGATCTTGCATTGAAAAACTGCAGTCACATCGCTCACATTTGCTTCCTTCTAGAAGTGGGCATTTAGCTTGTTCTTGCCTTATACTCAATTTGAATTAATGACTCAAAATCTTCTCACACAATTATATACCTGGCCGTCTAACCAAGATTTACATGTGTACATATTTATTAGTATGGAGACATTTGCAGACATGGTGAAGATGATAAAGACAAAGGTATCACACTTTTATGTGTTTTCCCCTACACAAAGCTACTTTAGTTAATCTATTGTTATTCATCTTTTGCTTGTTTGTTTTGTTAAGGGAGGGGTTTGTTTAGTTTGAACTTGGGCCTCACATTTCTGCACATCTGCCTCCCCCATCACTCATAGCTTGATATGGATTTACTATCTTACGGCAGAATCACAGCACTCAACTCGCAGGAGCTAAAGAGAAGAAACATGCTTCAGTGTAACTGTTGGAGCAGGGACCATACAGAGAATTAATATGATGGATTGATGACATTAAGAAGCATAACTGTGAGGTAATGCATTATGATGAATCTAAAGATTTTATTTTTTGTTATTGTTGTTTTGGGGGGGAGTTATTTTATTTAATTTCATTAACAGTTGACCACCTTTCTTTAAAATAAACTGCCAATGTGTCCAATGTCTGGAACATTTTTTTCAACCCCTATCTCCAAACCTAAGAATAGAAGATAAAGAAAAAGAGAGACATCCCTGGGTCCAAGCTTGTTCTTTCTAAATAAGACCAATAACTTGTAGCCAATTCCTGTTGAAAATAACCATCTATTGCCAAGGAAAGCAACCAAAAACCTTCCTGGCCCCCCTTAAAGGAAATGGAACATCATTCTATTGAGGTTTCTTCTGGATTATTTTGGACAAATAATACCTTTGATGGGGCCCATATAAAATGGTGAAAATGAACAAACAAGCTAGGAATAGCATTTGTGTTCCAGTTTCTAAATGCTGAGCCATTCTAGGCTTAATTAGAGTCCTGTGTGAGAAAGTCTGAAATCCTGGACCAATTGTGATTGGAATCTATTTTGAAGGTGTCCTGGGAACTCTCCTGTTCTGATGAGGAATAGCACCTGAAGCACTTGGTGCTGGAACATGAAGGATGCAGGATGTCAGTGTCCAGCATGCAGAGAGGAATGCATCCTGTCAGGTCTGATCCAGTGTCAGTGTCCAGTTCTTTTGTTCTGAAAGCATTTAATTTCTCACAATCATTACACAGTCCTAAAATATAAGTGTATAAGATTTGCATGATGCACAGACCAATTAAGGCTGGTTTTCTGTTCTTTGTATGAACAGAAAACAAAAAGACATTTGTAAATCTTCATTCATGCCCTATGAAGAATGGCATCCAATAGTAATTCATAGTAGTTCTGTAGCCAACAAGAAGCATTGTCTGTTCCTTGACATTCATGTCTCAGTCAGTCTAAGAGCTACTCCCATATAGTGGGATTGGCAATATAAGTTACCTGCTTGCTTTGCAGGTTAAATTCTTCACATCCCCGATTTTACCACCCTCCCTCATTGCGTCTCTCTCCTTCCCCCAGCCCTCAGAAAGGGAAGCTCTCCTCCCCTAACATCTGACCTCAGCCTATCAAGTCTCATCTGTACTACCTGTAATCTCTTCCTCTGTAGCCTGGCAAGGCGATCCTACCAGGGGAAGTGATCAAAGTTTGATGGTCAGAGTGCATATCTGAAGTAGTCCCTACTCTCCACATTGTAGAACCCACAAGGATGTGCTACTACTTTTGAGCAGAGGGTCAGCATCCACATCATACATGGTCCTTGGCTGATGTTTCAGTCTCTGTATTGTAGTGCACTTATACTCTACTATGTGGCTAATATTTACATATTAGTATATACCATGCAAGTCTTTCTGGGTCTGGGCTACCTCACTCAGGATGATCTTTTCTAGTTTGGTCCATTTGCCTGCAAATATCAAGATGTCCTTTTTTTCATAGTTTAATAATATTCCATTGTGTAAATATACCACAGTTTCTTTATTCATTCTTTAGTTGAGGGACATTTAGGTTGTTTCCATATTCTGGCTATTATGAATAAGGCTGCTATGAACATAGCTGAGCAAAAGTCCTTGTTGTGTGGCAGAGCATCCTTTGGGTATATTCCCAGGGGTGGTATGGCTGGGTCTTGAGGTAGAGTTATTCCCAACTTCCTGAGAAAGGACCAGATTGATTTACAAAGTGTTTGCACAAATTTGCACTCCCACCAGCAAAGGATGAGTGTTCCCCTTTCTCTATATCCTTGCCAGCATGTACTGTCACCTGAGTTTTTGTTCTTAGCCATTTAGAGAGGTGTAAGATGGAATCTCAGAGTAATTTTGAGTTGCATTTCCTTGATAACTAGGGATCATGTGCCTTTCTTTAATTGTTTCTAGGCCATTCGACATTCCTCAGTTGCGAACTCTCTGTTTAGTTCTGTACCCCATATTTAATTGGATTATTTGGTTTGGTGGTGTTTAATTTCTTGAGTTCTTTATGTATTTTGGATATTAGCCCTTTGTCAGATGTAGGGTTTGTGAAGATCTTTTCCCAGTCTGTAGGCTGTTGTTTTCTTCTGATGGCAGTATCCTTCACCAAACAGAAGCTTTTCAGTTTCATAATGTCCCATTTTTCTTTAATATCAGAAAATATGAAGGAAATGAAAAATGTTCTTCCCATGCTTGAGTTTAAACCAAAGTCTGCTGGGTTGTAATTTGTGGTGCCTCAGTGATTGAAGTATCTAAACATGTGTCTTCTTCTTTACACATTACAATTAAAAGCTGTGATCTTTATTCACAGATTAACATGTGTAATTGCCAATAATACTAACTGAGAGAAAGATAAAATGAAGGACCCAAAATCTTTCGTGATTGCAAAAGGCTCACACTATTATGCACTTTACCTCTTTTCAGAAGCAGAAAATGGACAAATCTAAGCCTGAAAATGCCCTTAAAGCTTTGTTTCAAAATGATAGGGCTTTGCTAAGTTGTTGTCGAAAAAGAGAGAAAAATACAGAAACGTGTATATCATTAGCACAACTGCATCCCATTATTTTCTTTTTCAAAATAAATTATATAAATAGGGTTTGCATTGTTTGTTATACTTCACCCAGAGATTTGGATAATTAAGTTTCAAGAACTGAGATGCTTTAAAACACATTTAATTTAGTAAAATTGGTAAGGAAGCAACTGCAATTAAAAAAATAAAAAAATAAAAACAACCAAAGTTTTCTATGTCTTACTGGGTAATTTGAAGTGAATTTCGACTCTGGCATTAGAAGTACAAAAGGTAAGTAAAAATGCCATTAAATGAAATGTTCCAAGTCCAAGCAATTTCCTTCTTAACAGAAAGTAAAATGCAAACAGAGATTACTACAACCCTGCTGTGTTTAATTTAAGTGTATATAAGCTTTTTACCCACAGTCATCTTGACTGCAGATAATCAAGGCCATCCACAGTGGCCAGGATTTGGAAGTACGGGCCTGTCTAAAGTTTTTCTTTCTTTGACTCCACCTTGCTTGTGTCAGCCATGGCTCATATGAACCAAGGTAAACACACTCAGCTTCCAGTAGGATGGGGTTCTTGTTGTTTCTGTGTTTATTAACCTGTGTTTGTTGCCTTCGAAGCTCTAGTTTCATTCTTTGTAAAGTGACAGAACATCTGTAGCATTGTAGAAATATAAGCCATATATTTCTCATCCGCAGATGGTATATATATATAGTTTCAACATAAAACTTCAAGTGATAAATCTTTCAAATATCAAACCAGCATACTGAACAGTATCAAAATTGTTTAGCTCTATACAAATTCCACTTTGACTACTTCCCCAAGGTGGGGAGGCCTGGTGGCACTCAGAGAAAGGATAAGCAGCTTACCAAGATGAGACTTGAAAGATAGCCTATCACCATTGGTCACAGACCTAGGGGGAGGGGAATAGGGTGAAAGCAGGAGGGAGGGAGGAATGAGTGGATACAAGTGAGGGGGAAAACAATTGAGATGTAATCTGAATAAATTAATTAAATAAAAGAAAAAGAAGTAATATCTTGCTACTGATTTTTAAAGAAGAGATTTACTAATCCCATATTTTAAATACAATTGAAAATTTTAATAATTATGCTGAATGACATTTCTCACTCAAATAATAATTTTGTAATATTTTGACTATTTGACAATTTAAAGTAAGAATATCTCAAGGATCAAATATGCCTTATTTGAGAAATGCTAATATGATTATACAAGGTCATATTTAATTTTCGGTTGCTAGATTTCCTAAGAAAAAGAGAGATTTTATTATAGTTTTCTAATTACATCAATATTTCATTTTGAAACCTAAACATTTCATATTGATTGATCAGCTAAGAGTCCATGAATCCTTCATGGTAGCTTATATATACAAATGATGACTATAACACATTTTCTTTCAAGGTTCGTATATAAAATGTTTAAAAGATTAGAAATACATCAAGATTTACAACTATAGAGTATGAACACACCTAAATACAGGTGTACATATATTGTTTCAAGTTTCCATGAAAAAGGGAAAAATACAATAGTCACTTCTCAACATCTGAAGGAATATGGAAGTCATAATATGCCAAGTTGTTATTTGTTTTATTGTGGTCTGGATGATTGCTTCTAAAATAATTTCATGTGATCAAGACATCATACTGAAAAACCTGGTTAACTTATTAGGCGGTGCAAAGCCACAGACATGCATGAGATCATAGGACCCCATGAGAACTTCATGCAAAGGTGTCATCCTTGCCATTTAGGATAAATAGCACAAAATATGAAGTAGCATATAAGGTTAGAGCAGCCCTGGATTTCATTTACAAATATAGATGATGTGGGAAATAATCTGCAATTTGAAAAGTCCAGGTTAATTTTTAAAAAAATCATCATTTCCTCTGAATTAATGTGTCTAGATCATAAGAAATTTAGATTGTACAGCTTTGTCTCATTTGTTTTACATACCTCTTTTAAATATATTATTATAAATTTTTATCCATATTTATCAAATATTATTGATAGCCACAAAAGAGCCAGGTAAGGCATAGTGTGAAACCTTACAGACTTTTGCCACAAAAGCATATATAAATTGTGGGCTAAATTCTATACATGGCAGTCCAGTGGCAAATAACTCCACAATTAGTGGTCAAATATGTATGAGCACTGAAACATGATTTTGTCCTCTGCATTGTCTTTTCTCTCCTATTGTTCCTGCAGACAGACTTCAGACTTTGTTCACACAATTCTTTTTGGCTTTTATAACCACACTATTGCTTCTTCTTTTTTTTTTTTTTAAATAAAACCTTATGGAGGAAGATGTGGAGATAATTCTGTTTCCAGTTCTGATTCTGTACTCAATTTTTTTTTTGTTGTTTTAAATGGTGGATAAATGCATAAAATATATTAGAGACTGAGGGTATTTAATGTGACGCGCCACAACTTCCATTCAAAATGTCTATTATAGCAGTATAGATATTCATGGAGTTATATAGATTTGAGGTCTGGTTAATTTTAGTGTGCAATGTATTTTTTTACAATAAAGTTTATAATAAATATTAAAAAAAAAAAAGAAACCTTACACTGATCCTAAGTACAAGACAGTTAGTGCTCATAGTAGGTACGTTGCTCCACTGAGGACATGTAGCTGCTAGGGCTACCAAAAACATACATGTGGATAAAATACTATATAACCTCAAAGTGAGCACTATCTAGAGAGTAACTTAACATAAAGCATGATAACAAGTAATAAGTAAAGAACAAGCTGTTCAGTGAGGGAAGAGTCCATATTAGCTTACATGAGTTCTGACAATGTGTTTTCCGTAAAACATTTGCTGCTCTGTTCGGAACAATAATTCTATTATGATGAAGAACAGGAGTTGGTCCCCTTGATTCCTGCCCAATGCGCAAGCCAGGACATCTGAAGTGGAAAGGACTTCCTCTAGGCATAAGGTTATTCTGTAGTTTAAACTCTGATTTCCTGTCTAAACGTTATATGAGCTCTGTTGCCCAGTTGTCTGCCTGTTATGCCAATGAAGCAGCTTACAACCAATCAGCAGTGGAGAGAACAGAGCAGTACTTCCTGCCAAACAGGGGAGGAGGAGTTAGGAGGGAGTTCAGTGAGGATTCAGCCATGGTAAAGGTCTAAGGAAGATCAGGAGTCGGGGAAAGCTACAAACTGTAAGTATCGCTGGGATGTTTTATGGGAGTGACACAAAATGGCATAGAAGGTTAAGAATGGACTTAAACTGCTTAATATTGTTGTAAAGCCTTGTAATATAAAAATAGTCTCAATTATTTGTGTGATGGTGGGGTTGAGAAATAAGCTAAGAGAAACAAATGCTGGGACATATAATGTGTGTTCTATTGTTGAAGAAATCTAGGGAGAGAGAGAGAGAGAGAGAGAGAGAGAGAGAGAGAGAGAGAAAAGAAAGAAGAAAAAGATGAAAGATTATGATTAGAACCTTATGAGTACTCTTATTAAAATAATTACCTTCATGTAAATTTATTTGTATAATTCTGGACTTTAATCCTGTCATATGAATAGATGGTGAATGTTTTTGTCTCAATTCATGGACTCCTTATATGTTTTTTTCCTATACACAACTTCCTTTGGTATACAGGAAAGCCCATGGCTGGGGAAGTTATGGTATGTAGGATATAACCTGTTGTTGTTAAGTTGCTAAATGACAATACTACCAAAGTGTTCGCTATACATTTATGTTTACAGCCATGAACTATCACTGCTCTCTACCTTGGCCTTTTTTCTTTTTCCTTCACAGACATCAGTAAAATGGTGACCTGCATACATGTTCAAAGTGCAGAATATAGAAGACTGAGTGCTTAACCCCAAAGAGGATATCTATGTTAATGTGGCTCCCACCAAGACCAGGGAATATCATGGAAGCAAGAGAGGACAGGATGTGCTGCTAAATGCTGTCTTCTGGACATGGCATGGCTATCATGAAATCACATACCCATGAAATCACAGCTGCTGGGGATTCTTGCATGAGACCAAAGGAGCCAAGCTGCTAGCACAATGAAGTAGATGTCCAGGCTCCAAACTTCACAGCAGAGCACCTGGCAGTGGATAGTTATGGGGAAAGGAAGAACTTTACATTTTTGAATCTGTGAATACTGTTAGAATTCCCATGATCCAGTGGACAGCCCCACAGCCATGCAGAAACAGGCAGCAGTAGTTGGGCTTTGTGGGTTATAACAAAGATAGACAGTGAGAAGGGAACGTTTTGAGGGAGATGATGTGGGAATAGGAATGAAGAAATGAGAGGTACATGTGACCACAATACTCACATTTGAAAATTTTAGGCATGTTTTATTTTAAATATTAAAATAAAAATTCCTAAATAAATAAAGAGACACATTTTAAGGAGAAAGTTAAAGAAAACAATACTTGATGAGATAATGCTAACTAACTTAATCTACTCTGAGATTTCATAAGAATTACTAAGGTCAATAAATTATCTGACAACCAATGCTGGTGAGGATGTGGAAAAAGTAGAAAACACTCACTGTTACCCAGATCTAGCCAGAACATTCTCCACAGTTGAGTGGAGAGTGTGATATGACTTTCTCACGTACTCTGGTGCCTCACATTTGACCATGTCCCCTGGAGGGGGAGACCTGGTGGCACTCAGAGGAAGGACAGCAGGTTACCAAGAAGAGACTTGATACCCTATGAGCATATACAGGGGGAGGTAATTCCCCTCAGGAACAGTCATAGGGGAGGGGAATAATAGGAAAATGGGAGGGAGGGAAGAATGGGAGGATACAAGGGATGGGATAAACATTGAGATGTAACAAGAATAAATTAATTAAAAAACAACAACAACAACAACAAAAGAAAATTGCCATAGTTACTATGGAAATAACCATGGGGAATGCTCAAAAATGTCAAAGTAGATGTGCCATATGACCCAGAACTTATAGTCCTTGGCATATGACCAAAGGTCTAGACATCCTACTCCACTGGTCTTTGCCATTACTATGCTATTTGCAGTAGCCAGAACTGTATACCACCTAATTCAGCTGATGTGTGGATGATGAAAATGTTCATATTCACAACAGAATACTGTTCAGCTGTAAATAAAAATGAAATAATTTAATTTACAGGTAAATGGATGGATTAGAAAAAGTTACATTAGATGAGATAACCCAGACCCAGAAAGATATACACCATATGATCTCTCATCTTTGGATCACAGGTCCAAAGATTCAGATGGAAGTACAGTACAGAGAGAATAGGGGAAGATGATACAGCTGACATGGAGGGGAAGTGGGGGTAGAAACAGAGAAGGAGAAATTTAACTAGGAAAGTAGGGGTGAGGATAATATAGAAGGAGACAGAGGCTGGGGATAAATATAAAAAAGGATGTCATGTCAGTTTGTTCACTTAAAAACATATGTAAAATGGGGCTGGAGAAATGACTCATCAGTTAAGAGCATTTACAGGTCTTCCAGAGGACGTGGGTCCATTTCTCAGCACTTACCTTATGCGTGCATGTACATGTAACAATAATAATAGAAAATAAAAGGGTCATGAATGTAAGAGGGAGTCAGAACACAGGATTTCAGGAGAGGAGTGAGGTTTGGACATAATATAAAGAGGTACTCTTGTGGGATTTTATCAGAAATAAGAGTAAAAGAAAGCAAATTGGATTTTCCTAATGGGAACAGATGACTACAGCGACTACTTTATTTTACTGTAATTTGTAAAAATAAAAATGTGAAATTGCTTCATGATTTGCAAAAGATAAATACCACAGGGCAGTTGAATTAACCACATATTGAAATATATTTGAGACCATTCTTCCTCAAAGAAAAATGGTTATAAATATGAAAATCTAATTGATTTTTATTACAAATCTTAAACTAAGAAGGCATGCATTATATTTGGTTGATATTGTTTGGGTTGTTTCTGTCTTTCTTTGGGGGGAAATAATTGAGTAATATAGAGTGATTTGTTGCCTTTCCTAGAAAAGGCTTTGGATGGCATGGTCACAAGTGTACACCTTCTATTTTATTACACAGAAGATTCCGACCTGCCCAAATTCCTCTAAAAATAATGTAATTTTGTTTAGGAATCCCTTCAGCTGGAATATTGCCAGTTCCAGAAGATTAAGAAAATCTGAAAGTGATGAATTAGTCACAGTAAAATGTACATTTCTCTGTCAAACAGTGTCCCATGTGATGAGATTCACTTTATATAAATGGATATGATTACCTATCATACCTCGAGATCAATCACTGATAAAGTTCTGGAGAGAAGGAAAAGTTTCCCAGGACTAACAGACAATATGAATAGCAGCAATGGAAGTCGAGCCTTGAAGCACATCATTACAAATGAAGCTCTATGGCTGCAGATATTACTTAGATCCCAGACCAACAACAATGTTAAATATTGAAAGGCTCTTTTCAAACTAAGAACAATTCATACGGAGAAGCAGTTATCCCAAGGTTGGTGAGCACTAAGAGAAGCCAGTCTCTTAACTCCAAAGTTGATTCATGCCCCCAAGATTCTGAGGGATGAAAGTGACTCATCTAATCTTGCTTATCCAGTGAGGTGTTTCTGTTTTGGTCTTCTGTATGCAGGTGTTTGTATGATTTCCTAGAAAATCATATGTGTATTAAAAATAAACTCTTTAAAACCTATATTCAACATCATATGATGAAGCACAGCATCAATTTTTTAAACTTAAATATATTGTCAAGGGGAATACACACACACACACACACACACACACACACACACACACACAAACACACACACACCATCCTTCAAATGTTGTATTTAAGATAATATTTAAATTTGAGTTCATTTTCTTTCTTAATAAAATTTATCTCCTTTATCTACCAGACTATCCTTTTGCCATGACACTCTGGTAATATAAACAGAGAGTTAAAGGTCCTGATTTCTGGGGGATTGCGTTTTTATTTGTAATTTTACCTTGGATCCACTAGAGTTGTAGTTATTAAAGGTTGTGGGTCAGTGATACTAGGAACTGAACCTGGGCTCTCTGCGACAGCATCAAGTGCTCTTAACAACTGAATCATTTCTTCAGCCATTCCTGATCCTTTATTAAAAGATATCTGCAGGTAATTCTTCAAGCCAGTATTTGCTTGCATGGTCTCTAACAAAGGCTAATTAAAATGAGTGAAATTAAAGCAAGACTTACCTTGAAACATTTCCCTTACTGAATTCTGCTCTCAAAGGATTTCCTAATTTGCAATTTTTATTTTAGTCACTGACCAAGATATTATTAAGAAATAAAACATCTGATTATGAAGATACTTGCTATGCTCTGAACAGTAGACTAGATAAATGATTCTTGAATTATTAAGAAATTAATATTTATATCATTTATACATAGAGAATGAGGATACTTCACAACTTGTTACTAATTAAATGACATTTGAAAAATGTTTGCCATTCCCAAGCACTAGAACAACCCTACACTGAGATTTCTGTAGGGAATTTTCGACTTTGAAACTGAGTAATGTTCGACATAACTTAAAAGCCTTAGCAAGCACTTTCTGTCTAATATGACCATTTAGATGAGAATTAACTAAACTCAATGACATCTTTTTTTTTGGTGTCCATTTTCTTTAATTTTATACAGAAAATTAAATTTAATCTGAAAATGTTTTATATTCTTCTTTCGTCTCAGTTTTGAGATGTGAATAAAAGAGTCAGTAAGTAGAGTTTATAATTTCTAAAACTGTACTTTTTACATATTTGGTAAAATGAGATGTATATAATAATCTTTTTGATAGGAATCTTTCCAGAATATTTATTTTATGATTCCTTATTTTAAATTTAACTCAATCACTCTTGAGTATTTCTTGCTTCATGATCTTGATCTTGATCAAGTATCATGGTCTTGAGCCCTACTTATAATTTTATAAAAGCCCAATGAAAATATTAGGCAGTAAAGTAAAACTCTATGGTGTTCTTCAGAAGTTATTTCATAAGCAAACTTGCAAACCATTTTGTCTTTTTCATAATTTTCTCTTTTGTCTGAGTGAATTGTTTATTGGGGGATTCGTTTTCATTGGAATTTATTTATTCGTGGTTTTATTTTTTAACGTAATGATAATGACTCAAGTTTGCTATATTATGTCTTAAAAACATAATTTCCTTGGATTTTCGATTTATTTTTACTGGAAAAGTATGTGGCTAGTTTCACTACTTACGTAGAAACAGTATACACAATACAGGAAGCTCTCTGGTAACTTTTTGAACAGTGTGTAGTCTGGATCTATAAACATTTTTGATGCTATAAGTGGGCCATTACATTCTGACTCTAAATTATGTGTGTTATCTCCCTTTTACTGTAGCTTACTGGTTGGTTAGGGAAGGCAAGTGCCTCCTGAATGTGTAAATAGCCAACCAATTCATAACCTAATCACACTTCCTAACGACTGGATCTGTCTCAAATAGATATGACCAAAGCTTTAAACACACGCTACAAAGTGACCAGAAAAGCACTACACTAATAGAAACTTTTATCCCAGGAGTATTTCAGCTCATGTGTGTACTGAGGAAAAGCACCATATGGAAGTAATCCATTGTTATTGCTTCTTATCAACATGGTTGAGGACGCATTTTCGTATCCAGTATAAATGAATCATGGAGCAGACTGATACATGCTCATTAAACTACAAAAACTTGTTAGGATCTCATCTTACCACACAGAAAGAGGCCTAATATAGAGGTAAGCTACATCATCTGCGTCCATGGCATAAATGTGAATTGTGAAGGGGGAAATGGACTGAAATCTATATGTGTTATTCCAGGAAATTACATATTCTTCTTAAAGTAAAATAAACACTTGACCAAGCTGTTAATCATGCTCAGTGGAACGGATTTACAGGTTCAGTATTAAGATGATGAGCTTCCCACTGGTCCTAGAAGCACTATAGTCAAATGAATCCATTTTCTTCGGAAATCATTTAGATAAAAATTACGTTCGCATTGAAGAAGATGGACGGCTTGAATGCTAAAATGCCACTTAAAAATGCATTGTACTTTCTTTGGACGTCAATTAGATTTCAGTTAAGACTCAGTTAGGAAAGAAAGATGTCCAAAACCAAAGTCTTTTTTGAAAAGAATATTAAGTAATCAATATTTTCCATGTAAAGAAAAGAGGAAATGCAGAATAACAGCAGAAGCAAGCGGGTGCTTGTCTCAGATTCACTTCATATTTAGACATGCAATTCCCCTAACTAAGGAATGTACCATTCAAATTTGATTGCTTCATAAAATCTGTATCTTAGACTTTATTTTAGATTGAAGTAACATCTCAGTTATGGCATTTTTGGAGGTCTACCTTCAATGATAGTGTAGCTGGTAACTTTTACAAAACCAATCAGTTTTAAAAATGTATCTCCTCACAGAGAGATTATGGAAGTTAGTGAATAAGGATGTGTGAAGCTCAGCATACATTCATTTGTTTCCTTAGTAACAAACCAAAACTGTGCAGCTGAAGAAATTTGTAAGCATTAAAGATTATTCTGTAATTGGGCCCCAGGAGAACATAGTAAATTTTTAAATGGAATAAATATTTGACATCCTATCAACTTTCTAAATATACTTTTACATGAGGTCTGATGTCAAGGAACTGCATTTCCATGGCAAGGACAAGTAACGTGCCAGGTAACTCAGCATTATATGTTGACTGTTGACCTGACTGAGCTAGGTAGATGAATTAATGCAGGTGTCATCACCAATGATTGAAGTCATTCAAATCAGGAGGTATAAATGACAAATATAGTGAGTCAAAGGCAAACTGATTGTACAATAAAGATTTAGATGTTGGAATAAAATGACAAGGAGAAGTAACAAGAGCTCAATTAAAAATATTATATGTAAGTAATAAAATATTATATGCAATTTTCTGGAGTCAAGAGTACAGGCTACCAAATTTGCATATTCCTCTAAACCATGCTATCTGGTGGTTAATAGTCACTTCAAATTATATGTATACTTATGGTGATACCTAAAGTTTTCCCAATGAGATGTTTGGAAAATTGCCATGTGCATGTCTCTGACCATAAAAGAAGCTTGAATATGCTCTTGTGACATTATGATATAGTGAAATAGGAAAGATTGAAGGTTTGAATCTAATATTGCATTATTTATTTGTAAGATAAGAATTCTGTAATTCAATTCAAATGTTTTGAAATATGACACAATACATGTTTTTTCTAATGAACATTCAATATTGTTACTTACTATCTCCATTATTGAAATTTAATCATCATGTTACCAGGAGTTACATTTATTGGAGCAACTTTTATTCATGCAGTCCTAGTCTTAGTGAGCTTTGGAAAAGGATAGATGAAAAACTTGGAAGCATTTGCAAGCACAGCGTATAATACTAATGATTATAATACTGATCTTGTAATAAAGCAGAAAATGGGAGAAAGGGGAAAATTTAAATCTTGAGGGATGGCTCTAGGTGTAATAGCTATTACACTGCAAACGTGGGAAAGTGAGACACAATCTCCAGCCACATGTCAAACACTAGGGACGGTTGTGTGTTCCTGTAACTCTATAATGAGATTGGGGATGGGAGGATTCTAGAGCCCACTGGCCATCCAGCCCACCTAGACAAAAAGCCAACGAACCCCAGAACCTCCAAGCCCAGTACCACAAGCTTCCAGGTCAATGAGAAATCTTTTTTTTTTTTTTTTTAAAGATTTATTTATTTATTTATTATGTATACAGTGTTCTGTCTGCATGTATACCTGCAAGCCAGAAGAGGGCATCAGATTACATTATAGATGGTTGTGAACCATCATGTGGTTTCTGGGAATTGAACTCAGGACCTTTGGAAGAGCAAGCAGTGCTCTTAACCACTGAGCCATCTCTCCAGCCTTGAGAAACCCTTTTTAAGGCCATAATGTGGAAAGCTTACAAGAAGGCATCTGTGCTTGCCTCCACATGTGTACACATGACAAAAAGCAGCACACAACACACACAGACACACACACACACAAATTTAGAAATGACCAAGCAGGAAGTTATGCAGAGAAGACTTGAATAGAGAGAACAAATCAAATAAAAGAGTGAACACAATAAAGCCACTGGACACAGAGCAAGACACCAACGTCAAAGTTAAAGGAAGTTAGGGATTAAAATATATAAAGAAATAAAGTTGCGTAATAGTTACAAGCTGGGAAAAATTGGGGCTACCATCTGTGGAAAAAGCTTTATAGTGCAAAGTTTGGTAAAATTCTGTTCAAATAATAACATGAGCTGATTTGTCTTTGATGCATGGGTAATAGGTGTTTTTCATTGGTGGATGGAGCTTCAGTCAAGGAAAAAATGTTTTATGCTGGGTGGGATGCAGGCACAATCTTTCTGATTCATGAGAACCTCGGAAAATGGGATCCACAAATAGCCCAGAAAGATTTTAAGTCCCAAGTGTTACTTTGTGAGCAATATTTCTATCTTCAGGGAATCTCCATGATCATTATATATATATATATATATATATATATATATATATATATATATATATATATGTGTGTGTGTGTGTGTGTGTGTGTGTGTGTGTGTGTGTGTGTGTGTGTATAAAAGAGCTTTTGCTGGAAGTAACATTTGCCTCTCTCTTCAATAGTCATGTGTGGCCACAAACAGAGGCAGTCACACATGCTCTTCATTAAGAAAAGGAGGTGTTCAGAGGCCAGTGTTTGCCATCCTTGCCTCTACAGCATACAGATGGGGAACAGCATGGAGCATAGTGAAGAGACGTAATATTTTAACTCTGGGGCTGGAGCTAGAACTGGGGGACTATTTTCATTTGGGGACATGGAAAATGCTGTTTGACAGTTTGGATGCCGTTCGGAAGTCCTTTCCACTAGAGGAACCATAGAAGTTAAACTACGTGTTCATTTGCATGGCTTTGACTATTAAGCCATAAATATTTGTCTTGTTAGGCAAGATAAAATGTATGGATAGAGTGGCATTGATCCATGTACAGTGAGTCAAACAGGAAAATGCAAGGGAGTTGTAAAGGGAGATGCACGGTATGTGTACCATAGCCTGAGTCTTCTGACCTCTACTTTCTAACCCCCGAATTATATCAAATATCCAAGTGAGCGCAACTTCCTTGAGTCTCAAAATGAAAAGCCATGATTATAAATTAAAATACTTCAACATGTATTGGCACTGCACTGACCACAATGAGAGATACTTTCCAGAGACAATGACATATTTATAAAGTTTGCCTTTCTGTATTTAACACACACCTGTTTATAAGATTGCATAGCATAGATTTGTAAATAACACATTGTATTTTGTTATATAAATTAGAGATAAAATTGTATATTTAAGTATATTTGATATAAAGATTGCTGTTAGGTAGCTTCAATTATTTCTATTTATTTTTTAAATCACCAGTAGAAAATTCCAAATGATTCTCACATATCACTTGTGGCTTGCATGATACTTTAATTGGATTAGTTGGGTTAAAACTTCATTTGTGTGGGACTCAGTTTGGATGATACAGAATGCACTTAGGTAGAAATCAAGTGTAATGAATAGAGGGGATAATAGGAGTGCTGTTTTCTTCTCAGATAGACATCTAAATCCCAGCAACATGACAGTTCTTTTGTAAACATGACCTTTTATTGACTTTCTCTAAGCTTCAGGATTTTGAACTATAAATAAGAAGAGCTAAGCCTTAAAGTTATAAGAAATGAAGCCAATACATCCCCAGTTTCCAAGTGAGGGTGGGTTAATTTTTTGTCTTCTAGAACTGGAAAGGATCACTGGACTGTGTGTTCCATGTTTAGTACCTAGACGCCCACAGGCTCTTATTGTTTCTGTCTTTTTTAGTTAGATAAAATGGAAGTGTAACTGATAATTTAGTAACTTTTTGTACTTCTCTGCATGTACAAAATATTTGGAAATTAATTATTGTGTTTCATGTGGAACAAATATTTAAAATAGAAAAAGAATTCTGAAAGGACCCTAAGTATTTATCAGGACATAGAACTAAAAATCCAAATGAAAAATCAAGCCTCATCTTCTTAATGACAATGATGTATTTGACATCACTGAAGGGTGAACAGTGTATTTTTTATTATATTTAACACAACTAAAATGTCTATTTATCTTCAAACCCTCTTCAAGGACTAGAAGGATGGCTCAGCATTTAAGATGACTTAATGTTCTTCCTGAGGAGGACCTGGTTTGAGTCCAAGCACCCATATCTAGTTACTCACAACCACTTATAACTCCAGATCATATGGTATATTCCTCAATTACTCCTGGCTCACAAATATGTCTGCCAGATATATTGGACAAGAAGGCTGAAGATGATGCTCCAACGTTATAGAGAATTTTGAGTGACTGCTCAGGTAGCAAACTGTCTCTGTCATCTTCTCATTTGGGAAGCTACTAACCTGTACCCCTGTATACTCAGCTATCTATTTTATCCCTTCTCAAGTATCTGATAGAGTTGATGACCAGATAGTTTAGTTTTTCTAGGAGTTAAGATGTTTTTAGGTCTACAGAGATGTTTTAAGTTGATAATGATGAGATATGATAGAAATTTATGTACTTTTAAAAAATTTTGTATTGAAAAATAAAATCGTTGATATTACATCTCAAATCCCATCCAGCGCATCCACCCATTCCTCCCTCCCTCCTGTTTTCACCCCATTCCCCTTCCCTATGACTGTGACTGATGGGGACCTCCTCCCCTTGAATATGACGCTAGGTTATCAAGTTTCTTCTTGGTAGTCGGCTATCCTTCCTCTGAGTGCCATCGGGCCTCCCCATCAAGGGGACATGGCCAAATAAGGGGTTCCAGAGTTCGTGTGGAAGTCAGTCCCCAGTCTCCACTTAAGTGTGGAGAATATTCAGAGTTTTAGACACACCAAAATAGAAAAGATAATTTCTTCAAGGGCACCAAATAAAAATGGAAAAAACACTATGAAGGTAACATTTATATAATTATAATCATAAATAAGGAAGACTACTAAAGACACCCCTCTACACATACCCACACACACACAAACTATCCATAGATGCTTGTGTTTATTCCCATTATGGGTTGGTAATATTCTAGATTATCTATTTATCTGTTCTTAGGAATATTTTATTTTAATGGTACCTTCAACTTAGATTTGTTGTTGTTTTCTTTTGTTAGTTACCTTTCTTATGGATGAAGGAAAACACCAGTACTTTGTTTTTCAGATCAGAGTCATACTGACATTCCAAAGGTGGTAGAGACTTAAGATGCAAAAGGAATGCACTGTTACTACAAAGTTCTGGCAATGTTGATGTAACCAAAGTAACTGGCTGAAGTGGTTGAGTAGTTGATTTCACTGAAAAAAAAAAAAATCATATGATCTTTTGACATTTAAAAAGATAGCGCTGTCGTACATGATAAAGGGACTTTTTTTCCTCACTAAAGAGGCATTGTGTTGTCATCCCCAGAATATATACTATAATACAAAACCATGCTGTCAAGGAGAGGGTAAACACTTTCACTGCAAAAGATTTTATAACAGTGCGTCTTCAATGCCATTTTAAAACAAACTTTCAGAGAAAGATGTTACAAGAAACTTAATGATAGGGTCTCAAAGGGCATGGATAACAACTGCAGAGGGAAATGCTTAGGCCAAAATAGAGAGAAGAAACTAGAAATGAAATGAAAAGGACCATTCTGGGTCAAAGAGAAGCAGGAAAAATGGTCTGATCTGTGGTTGTTTTCTGAAATGATACAATGCATGAACGACACATACTGGTGAGCATGTGATTTATATGTGCATGTTTTATCTTTTTCCTGCTTGCTTTTTGATTTGCTTTTCTTTTGCTAAATGAGATTAATTATCTAAGTACATAAATAATGTCTTGTGCCTTTGGCCATTTTCACGATTAAGAGTTATTTTAAATGAATATGCTGAGGTTTTAGAATGACTATTTAGGCTAAAAGTTCAACTCATCTTTCTCTGGGGAACAAGTTTAAGATTGACCATTTGATGATTCATGGGGAGAGATCTTTTCTACTATTATTTTGGATTTGATTCCTTAATGCTGTTTGACAAATAAATGTATCTCAACTGTACTCCTCCACTTTCAGCATGCCAAAGAACCAGGATAACAAAACACTTAAAAAATATAAAAAACTGGGAAATATTCTAAAGGGGTAGAAATGCTCATGGGAAACAGAACAAACAAGGCCTCAAAGTTCAGGCTTTTATTTTATACCCAACCTTAATTTAAAAAATTGTTTTTATTTAGTTAATTTCTTCAGATTACATCTCAATTTTTATTCAATTTGTATCCCATACCTTGTATCCTCCAATTCCTCCCTCCCTCTTGCTTTCACCCTATTCCTCTCCCCTATATCTGGGACCGAGGGGGACCTCCTCCCTCACTATATGGTCATAGGCTATTAAGTCTCATCTTGGTAGCCTGCTTATTCTTTCTCCGAGTGCCAGCAGGCCTCCCCACCAGAGGGAAGTGGTCAAATATGGGGCACCAGAGTTCATGTCCAAGAAAGTCTTTGCTCTCCAATCATAATGCTTTGTTTATGACTATTAAATTTTCTAAATCAAAGGATATCCATACATAGTATTTTCTTAATGTATCTTGTCTACTTGGATGACTAACTGCCTGAAGATCCAATCAGTCATTTGCATGCAGGCTCATAAGAATGCCACCCCAATCTGCCACGTATAGTCAAGTCTAGGATTATAGATTGGAATAATGATTTGCATTTTTTAAAGACTTACTTACTAACTAACAGCTTTAGAATCAATGCTGTCAATTTTCTTTAAAAGATTTAAAAAGTATTCTAACACCCCCACCCCCAATATTCAAATGTCAGAGCACAGTCTTCCTACTCTACAATGGTCATGGCACCACAGGATCTAGGCAGCAGCTCATCTTGCACGGTGAGTAGAGACAGAGTATTATAAACTACTAAGAAAGAAGAAGAAGAAGGAGAAATTGCTTTCTGGGTGACACATGCACAAGGCAATTGAGTGAGCTACCACCATGTATGTGGAGTTAGCATGTTCTGTGACATAACAGTTGCAACTTATGTTTCCTATCAAAAGTAAAACAGTAACTAACATTGCATAGAAACAAAAGAAAACCACAAGGTTTCAGAAAACCCACCTAATGATTTTGTGGTTTCTAAATTAGTTTTGTTTTGTTTATGTGTTTGTTTTTTTTTTAATGTCAGTGTCTGGGAAATAACATCATTGTTCATACCATTGTTAAGAAAATTCAATCTTAGACTATCTAATCTTTTTAAGAAATCCTTTGCTCTTTGTAAATAAGTATTTCAAAATTATTATAAGCAAAACATTTTTTAGATTTCTTCTTATTGGAAGAATATGTATTGCTATTTCCCCAATGTATTTATGTAGTCCAAAACAGGTTTAAGTAAAAATTACTGGATTATAAATATTACAGTTTGTTTGATGTTGTATTGTAAAACACTGCCAGTTTATTTTGAATTTATTTGCCTTTTCAATTTAAAATAACATGTCTTTAGGGGAAAAAGGTTTGTACCTTTTAAACCAAAACTTTGGATTACATTACAGTAAAAACAAATCTTATAATAGAGGAAAAAGTAAGGCTGAGCAGCAAATAAATCAGATTCAGACGTGAGATAACAGAAATAGCTGCAATCGGAAGATATGTTTTATTATCACAGATGGAGATAACGGTGAGAAAAGTGTAGGAGAATGTTGAAGACTTATTTTTGGACAAATGTACACGCATTATTGTCATGTATGTGTTTTTAAAGAATGCCTTTCTAGAGCTTATTTTCTAATAATGAAAAACAACTTTTATCATCACAGATTATTATTATATTTTCTAATACATATGACTGACAATGTGGCTTTCTATGTACAGCAGGGAAATAAAATCAAGTACAACTACTTTTGAACTTGGAAGAAAAGTATCTAAAAAGTATATGTATACTTTTGAGAAAAAGCAAAATTTAAGGAATAATGAATTGTAGTTATATCAGATTATTTAATAATAGATCTTGGAATTAAGCAAGTGAAACATGAAAGCAATAAGCACATTTGTTTTATGGACTCTGAAGAGTTTGATTGTGAAATATTTTAAGAAGAAAGAACATTTTTAAAGAAAATATGCTGGAATAACATATGAAACAGTAGAAAGGAGAAAATAGGATGTGCTGCAAAAAAGATTCTTTGATGACAGCTAAGAACTAGGCATACTTATGCATAAGTATAATACAGCTTTGAAGAATTAGAAACTTGATTTATTTAGGAAGATGGCAGAAATAGATTTTTCTCTGTGGTCTATGACATCACCTGCAATGAGTTCTTGGCTAGATTTTAAGTACCAGGCATGAGAACTTACCTATTGGTATTTGAGGTTCTGATCACACTCAAATTATAAGCGCCACTTTTGCATGTTTGGGGCTATATTGCCAACACGGTTATTTTGTGATTTCAAGGCTTTGTTACTGGGTAGGACTGTTGATAAATTTTTCTGCCTTGGCAGCTTGCACAGCACTTCCTGACACTGGTCCACGTGAAGGTGGCTTCCATATAAGTATTGGGTTGATCCCTCAATGTGACTGAAGTGTGTGGTGTCTCCAGCAAGAGTGTCTTAATCTCAATTTCAAGGAGATGAGAGAAGTCAATAGCAATAACCTATACTGCTTTGAACATTTCTCAGGCACCACTGACCTCTCAGGGAGGTATGACTTGCCTAGAGACTCAAGGATTCTCAGAAGGCAGAGAATAAGTCATTGAGGGTTCTCTGCCTCAGTTCAGACACACCCAGAACAGCCTCTACACCTAACAATCAGGGATAATCGAAGAAAAGCACAAAAGTTGTAAGAGACAAAGTCTCTGACAAAGTTCTGCAAGAGAATGCCTTTTGAACACAACAGGAGAGCTTCAATCATGACCTTGCAAATATGTCTGCTAGTTCATACCAATTGACATGCCTAACCGCGTGAGTGAAATTTAACAAGCCCTACCTGCAGATTTAAACTTACAGGCAGGTAGTGATTTCTGAAGGAACATGAATCAGTTTCCTCTAGGGACGAAACCGCCTGGTAGTTTTCTCCATCCTAATTGGTGAGCCCTAAACTTCTGAACCTACGGGCAACACTAACTGGACTCAGTAGGTTGGAAGACAAGCTCATGATTTGGAAAGATGTAGGGGAACACAGGAGAAGTTGAAAGGAAAGGGAAAAGCGTTGAAATGTTGCAGATACAGTGTGCTCATGCATGAGATTGTTAATGAAATACTATAAGATTGTGCTGTAACTTAGAAAAGTTTCCTGACCTTTTTTTGGGATTCTTGGGTTCAAATTCTCCCAAGAGGATCGGGGAGTTTGCTGTATGATTGTGTCTCCTATGAATGCCAGAAGCTACATAAAGTCTCTCCAAGATGACTGCCTAAACATGACCTAAACTAGAGCAACAATAGATACACAAAAGTTGACAGGAGAGTTCCCACTCGGCATCAGTTCTACACAAAGAACTACAGACAACTAATGAAAGAGAAGAACAGAAGAAACACTGTTCTCATGGAAGACTATATCAATCAGCTATACAGCACCATGTATCCAGGCCCCAAATCCTACATAAGAGCAGTATTATACACATATGGTAATTTATGTGTGTGCATTTAGTGAAAAATATTGCTAAATATAAATTTATTTATAAAAAATAATTTAAATAAGTCTATTATATACATATAATAAAAATTAATTTAAAAAAAGCCACGATTTGATTGCAAGCAAAGATGAGTATGTATGGAAAAGTTAGGAGGGAGAAATGGGAAGAGACAAATGATGTAATTATACTCTCAAAAATAAAAGAAAAAATAAAAGTCTAAATTTGACAATCTTTAAGTACATTTCCCAGCAGTAGGATTTCAGTGATTCAAGTGGCACATTAAAGCACTATTGGAAACATTCATCAGAAGAGCCATTATAAAAGTGTACTGCTAAAGGAGGGAGGGAGAGAGTAGTGGGAGAGACAACTGAAATTGAAGTAGGGGTATCTCTAGGACAAACTGGAAACCTAGGGCAATGGAAATTTCCAGAATTCTGTGAGGGTGACCCTAGCTAAGACTTCTCTCAAATGGGGGATACTGAGCCTGAACTGGCCATCTGCTATAACCAGACAAGACTTTCAGTGGCAGGATTGGGACACCAACCCAGCCATAGAACGTTCCGCTTATAACTTGTCCTGCATATAAGATATACTGGGCTATAGGTTACAATGAAATTGTGATAGTGGCCAACCAATAACGGATCCAGCTTGAGTTTCATGCCCTGAGAGAGAGCCCATTCTGATATGTCTGGATGACAAGGAACAAGAGCCTGGACATCTCAGAAGCCTAGAATAGAAATAAATGTGACTGAAAAAAATAAAGTCAATAAAATGATTCCTAATAATATTCTGGCATAATCATAAATTGGTGCTTTGCCCAGTTGTCCTCAAAGATGCTTCCCTCAGCAACTGTTGAAAACAGATGCATAGACCCACAGCCAAACAGATGAATCTTGGGAATCCTGTATTGGCTTAAGGGAAAGAAGGATTGTAGGAGTCAAAGGGTTCAAGGATACCATGAGAAAGTCCACAGATTCAACTAACCAGGGCTCACAGAGTCGGAACCAGCAACCAGGGTGCCTGCATGAGACTGACTTAGGTACTCTGCATATATGTTATAGTTGTGTGGCTTGGTGTTCTTCTGGGACTCCTAACAATGGGAGCAGGGGTTGTCTCTGACTTTGTTGCCTATCTTTGGTACCTTTTCTTCCTACTGGCTTGGCTTATCTAACATTAATTGGAAGGGAGGGGCCTAGTGTTTCTGCAACTTCATATGCTATTGTTGATATCAGTAGGAGGTATGTCCTTTTCTGAAAAGAAATGGACAGGAGTGGATGGGGTTGTGGATCAGGAAAGGGACTAGAAGGAGTGGCGGGAGGTGAAACTGCGGTCAGGTTGTAAAACAAATAAACACAAATATTTAGAATGTACTATGAGGCAGGAGAGATTACTTAGTGGTTAGGAGGACACATTGCCCTTACAGAGCATCCCAGATTTGGTTCTCAGTACCCACATTGGGTGATATAATATCTTTGGTCTTTATGGTCACCTACACTCACATGCACATATTCATATTCACACATACATACATACTAACAACCAAAAATATTAAAAATAAATGTTTAAAATAGAATAAAGTGAGTACTCATAAAATACATAGACATATTCCTTGGGAGTTATCACTTTAACCAGGCTGTAGCAAATGTAGAAATATTTAAAATTTTTTGTCATAGTATTTATGACAGAAGCTGAAAGTGCCTGAATATAGCAACCCTATAAGCTGGGACACCAAGATAGGAGGATCACAAGTTTGAAAGGAGGGTGGCATACCCAGCAAGTTCAAGGCTCTGATAGACAACATAGTGAAACCTTGTATGAAAAACTGCAAGAAAAAATTATGACAGGATGAAGAGAAACAGACACACACACACACACAAACACACATATATATGAACCTTCCTTCATACATACCTATGAACCAAAAACCTTATGTGTAATAGACAAGGTCTATAACTGTAAGTCTTAACCTACAAATATCCAGGTGTTATATTATGCATGCACATAAATTTAACATTAATGTCATATATAATAATAGGACAAACCTGTAATATTCAAGAGGTTGTATCCCATTCCCAAGCAGCAGCAACAACAGCAACAAAGTAACAAAATAAGGTTCTGGGAAACAAAATGAATCCTTATTTACAATTAATAGTAGATAATCATACTTTGTAAACCTCAGCATAAGTTTTAGGTTGGGTGACAGAAGAGCAATTGCATAACAACATGTTCTAGAGGTGATAATAGTGAGATCTCTGGAGTGGTAAGTGCTCATATGCACACAAACACACCACACACACACTCACAGGCACACCCACACGCACACCAGGCATGCATGGACAGACACACCCACACTCACACTCACAGGCACACCCACACGCACACCAGGCATGCATGGACAGCACTGCACGTCCCTTGAATACACCATTCTCACCAGTGATAGATGAAAGGCTTGTGACTCAAACATCACTGTGACAAGTCTGTGAGTCTTACCCTCTACATAATTCACAGCATAAGGTCTTCATTAGAAACCTTCCACCAGTAACTGTACTCCGATCATTTGGTGGGAGACTATAGCATTTCTTTTTCCACCATGTTATTTTAAGGGTGAAATAAAGCATTCAGAAAATAACTTCAAAAGGATTAAGGATTTTTCAAGCATGATATTCGTTTGCTTGAATGATATCAGTGAAGAAAATTCTATCCCGGTATTTATGGTGCAAGTTAGGCATACAGATCTTGTCCATTACATACTAGGGTTTAATTCATTTGTGTGCATAAATGGAGGTTTAGGTAACAGAAGCCAACCTTAGTCTCTTTTTACGGTTCATAAGCTCTTCACATTATTAAACAAGGCGTGTTATTTTTCTTGGATATTTATCTAATATAAATTGACACCTTATAGAAAGTAAGGACACAGTAGTGAATTGAGCTGGCTTTACATTTTAAACTACATTTGGATAGCTTTTTCTACTCATGGCTTTTCTGCTATGAGTACAATCAATGTTCAACTTCTTTGAGATAAGGGTCAGTCCCCATGCTAAAAGCATCTGTTAGACATAAATTAATTGACAGTCAGATGGATTGATACACAATGTGAAATTTATTCTGACATCTTCCTTGTACCATATGTGGGGATGTGAGCCTCACCTGTGCCATCATCAGGTCTCAGGATGAAGAATGCATGCTCATATTCCTGTGTTCAGCTTCTAGATCTTGGGAATAAGAAGTATTCTGAAAGGATCATATACATAATAGAGTAAAATTGTTCAGGAAAGGATATTTCTATTCTTTAAGAAGATATTAGATTTAATATAATTAGATCAAACCCTCTTTGTGATAAAAGTAGATGCATGGCAAGAAATAATAATAACTAAAATTGAGTTGGCTGCAATATAGGCTTAATTACTTGTAACTTAAAATTACTAAAATTGGTTCATGGTGAGGTTTATAGGTCAGTGGCATGAATGAAGTGTTGCACTGGATCCCTGGCACAAGGACAACAAACAGGAAAAGCTGAGATAAACAGATAAACAAAACCCTTCGACACAAGAGTGAAGAAAGGGTTGTTTGGTAAATCTAAAATGATGTAGCTGTAGGAAACTCTATCAAGCTGTGCTCTCCTGAATGCTTAAATTTGTCCCACATGAGTAAAGAAAGTATTCTCAGGCCATACTCTTTGACATAGTCTGTCTTCTAATCTCTAATTAACCTTAAAATAACATAGAAGACATTTTATTTATTCTGGCCTTGACATTTTGGTCCTATGTTGGTGGTAGAAGCCTTTGCATACAATGTGGGTATATGGATCGCTGTGTGTTTTGCCAAGGGTCATATGTAACCCTAGAAAAATAACCAAGATCAGATCAGCCTGTTTAGTTCATGTCTCATGAGAGACTGAAAAGAAGCAAAGGTATCCAGAATAATTACTGTGTGAATTTGAGTCAATGTGTGTGTGTGTGTGTGTGTGTGTCAATTTTCTTTGGCTATATTATTTCACAAGTCTGTCTTTAAATCTATTTTTAGTAACACTATGCCAAAAGGTTATTTTTTAAGAAGAGTTCATTTATTTGAGAATTTCAATGCATGTTGATGCTTAGCACTTTAATTTTGAACTTAAGACACATACAGTAAGTCTCAGTAGATTTAAAATTGTATCATCTAGTTGTATTTACGGTTGTGGCTATGTTGTGACTTATTTCACGACTCATCAATGGTGCTGCTGTCAACTTCAACCTTTCTAAGTGACATTTTCATTAAGAATCCTATCGTTTTATAATTATTACTTTCAGAACACCCAGGGAGCAAAGAGAGGCATCTCCTTTGTACATCCATTGTTGCCTTTCTTTGAAGAGCAAATTAAATTTTAACCATAGCCAAAGTAAACTTACATGGTAAAATAAATCTAGAATTATATGAAGAAAAAAACTAATTAAAAATTGACTCTAGATATATATCCTAAGTTCAGGTGTATTTAAGATAATTTAGTACTGTGTTTTCTTTTCTTTGAGTGAGACTGTGGTGCCATACAAATGCTCACTTTGTAATAGAAAAGGGAGGTAAGAGCCAAGGTCTGAAAAATATTACTACAAAATGGGCTGAGGGAACTTGTTAGTATATCATTCTAGTCTGTCTTGGGAACAAAGACTCGAAGATGAATTCTCTCTCCCAGAAATCCTCCTACTTCCTGTCTTTGGTCTATGCTTTTCCTATTAAATTCCCACTAATGACATTAATGACATTGTATAAAGCATTGTGTATAGCATATCATATAAACATATTTATGCATACTGTGTGTGTGTGTGTGTGTGTGTGTGTGTGTGTGTGTGTGTTTAGGAGCTATCATTTGAATCTCTACAATTAATTGCATTGGTTTAATGTACTGATAATCCAAACTTTTTGATTGGTTATCTCATCTTTTCCAGTTCATTCACCTCATAACTATATAAGAGAAGTTTGTATTTGTCATACACAGGTAATAAGACAACCCAACTCCAGTGCTTTAAACTTATTACTGTTTGGAGTTGCTTTACACATAGAATGATGTGGTAAGCTACCTTGCCTCTGTCTCTGAAAGTTGCCTTGGGATAGAATAATTTTTGTTCATTTTCATCACATCTCTGAAATAAGTTGCTTCTTTCTTTGTTTTTGTTTCCCTTGTGCTTTTATTCAATTATTCTGTTAATTTTACCATCCTTTAATTCTCCTACATTTTTCACTTTCGTTTTGCTAAGCATAACTACTAGTCAATCTAAATGAATAAGCTAGCCATATTTAAGTTTGCTGTTTCAGAGTCAAAGATGCTTACTATATTAAGTTTCTTAGCACTTTGAAGAATTTTTCCTTTTCATAAGCAGTCAGTCATCAAATATAGTTAAGTTCTGACAGTGATGATGTACACAACTGCCATAGGCAGACTCTATTCATTGCTTGTGGGTAGGTGGTTATAGATAAAAATTAATTTGTCCTGAGGGTCTCTGCAGATGGAATTTAGCTAGTAGTAAGCCATCAAATTCAATTTCTTGTTGCTATTATTTAATGTGTTTTCACACCCACATGAAGGTTAACAGAGTCTACCAGCCCTATTCAAAACACTGAATAATGTTATTCATATTAATCTTTTTTTGTAAGCCAAGTTCCACCTTATAAGTTCCATGTTGCCATGATAAAATTGTGCATAATAAGTCCCTTTATGGTTTTATTTTATTTTATCTGTTTGGTGGTTTTGTTTTTCTTTCTTTCATTTTTTTTTTCAAGACAGGATATCTCTGTGTAGCCTTAGCTGTCCTGGACTCATTGTAGAGCAGGCTGGCCTCAAACTCATAGAGATTCACCTGCGTCTGCTTCGGGAGTGCTGGGATTAAGTGTGCACCGCTGTGCCTGGATACCCCTTGTGGTTTTATTGCACTTTATTTTATTGAATTACTCTTTGTCACTTACTCTATTCCTCATTCTTTTATCCTTGTTTCAGTTTATCTCATGTTTGCCTTTCATGACATCTATAGGCCCAAATTCAGAAAACATTCCTCATGCCATCCAGAAGCCACAGCAAGAGTTATAAGAACAGCATCCAGGGAGCATATTGCTTGGAAATGAGAGTGAACAAGAAAGCTATTAAAGGAAGGAAAATTACCATAATTCTCCTCAAGAAGTCTTGGTAACTCTGCCTTATCTGCATCCAATGATGGGACGAAAGGTATCAGGGACATGACTACATATAAATAATTAATAGGCAAGGCCGTGGACTAATAGAACCTTGTGAGAGAAATGAGCTGCATCTCCCTTCGCTTCCTTCAGCATTAGTGATATATTTAACCTAACGCCTTCTGCAGATAGGCATGGCCTCACTTCTGAGGAAGAGACCCACTACACCTGGTTGTTGTCTGCACCACCAAGATGGACATCAGCATCAGCAATTTTATAATTGGCAAGTGGTCCTTTTCTCACGTGACTTAGACTCCAAGCATCTTGCTTTTCCTATAGCTTGCTTTGCCTATAGCTGAGCTGATCCACTGTAATGCAACCGCAAGTGGTTTTTTTTTTTTTTTTTTATAAATTTCACATGGCTAAAGGCTTTCTGAACAAGGCCTAACTACTCAGAGTTCAATATCTGCTCTTATTCTCCAGGCAGCAGACATCCTGCTCAGTGCTAACCTCAGTGAGCAGCTTATTGTTTGAGACCTATGTTCTACCCAAATTGAGCGATGTAAGGCAAGATACCCATATGACTTCACAGCACCACCCCTCCTCCCCATTTTAGGAGTACACAGTATAAGCGAAATGGTGAGAATGTTCATGTAAACACTCATATTTGGTAGCCAAATATGCTTCCCAATGAAGAAGGCTGAGTCTGTGGGTTAGGCTTGGTTAAAGTCACAGCCCCCACCCTTCCTATTACATGCTGTGGAATAATTTACTCAGCCACTCCATGTCAGTGTCCTCATTAGAAATTAGGGGTAATAAGTACAATTGTCCTACCCGGTGCAGGCAATGAGCATTTTAGATATGTGAAGTACTTAGATAGCTATAGTGTTTAATAAACTTTGACTAATATAATTACCCTAGAAATCCTCTTGAAAAATATTTAGTCACATAGCATTTCAACAAAATTCTTGTGATTGCTAAAATTAATCTGCCATACGTTTTTAAGGGAGTGGTATCTTTATTTTTTGTTTTGTTTTTTTAGTTTGCAAGTTGTGCTATTTTATAATTTTTTTATTTTATTATTTAATTAATTTATTCAGATTACAACTCAATTGTTATCCCATCACTTGTATACTCCTCTTCCTCCCTCCCTGCTGTTTGAAGGCAGTGGTGTCTTTAAAAGATAGGAAATTGCTACAGTTCTGCATCTCATTTCTTTCCCTGTGGAAGACTACTTTTCTGAATCAGTTCTATTCAACTACCAGGCCCTACTCATCCATCACCAAAATGGAGATGACTTTTATTTATTTCTCTTCTTCCTTAATTTCACAAATTTGAATCTTTGAGCTTGCCTTTGATAATATGTCACTCACTGCTTAAAATCAGAAAGATTGCACTGTGGGAAAAGAATCATTTAATAGGTTATGTATACCATAATATGACATATAGACTGTTTCCACTGTGTCCGGGACCCACACAAGCCCCAAAGTGTTGATTTCTTGATGGCTGAGGAGAGCCTGCCTGAAACACACACTGGGGATCAGCACTCCACCCGACACTTTATTGATATGTGTTAACAAGATGTGGCTAGAAATCCAGGCAGCTGTCTCTTTGAGCTCTCAAAGGAGCAGATTGAATGCTGTAGCCAAGTTTGCCCACATTTGACCATTTTCACCTTGTGAAGTTGGGATGGAATTTATCCCATACATTAAGTGGAAAAAATGAGTAATTGCATTTGCCTCAGTGAGTAAAATATACATTTTATTATCACTCTTAGAACTGGGAAAATTATGTTTTCTAGCTTTGTTGTACAGAGATCAAAGAAGAAACCTTCATGTATGCCAGACTTCCCTACATATTAAATGAGCTATTTTTGGCAAGATTATGAGGTAACCAAAACTCCTTTTAGTTTAATTTTACCTTTAAACAGATTCAGATTGCCTTAACTGAAGAGGCAAAGGCCTTGACCTCTAATTCATTAACATAATCAGAAGCACATGCAAGCTACTGGCTGCCAATCTGCTTGCAAGCTGGTGACTGTAGGACTGACATTTTACATGGTGACTTTCTTAGGGCATTCCTGAGGTCACAGGTAGAAGGGAAAAGTGGCAAGGAAGTGAGAGAAAAGGAGAGCGGCCATGAGCTAAGTAAAGCACTGCACACTCTCTAGTCAGATTCCATGTGGGATCGAGTCAGTTTCTCCTGTTGGTGGAAGAGGCCTGCCTTGTCCCTATAGTGATCTGTTCTTTGGTTTTATCTGTTGTTTGACAAATACAAATGAATCTAAAAATTCCAGTGGCTGTTGAACAGCACAGCACCCCAGGAGACAAGCACTCTTTCCTAGTAGTATTTCTCCAAGCAAATTACGTGTGCTTTAAGTAGACACTTTGGGGTTCAATTTTGCTTTGTGACCACATATGTGGAGTAAGAGAGATGAAACAAGGTCACACTCCAGTGAGTGACTGGTCCATACAGATTGTTTCTAGACATGGTCCTATGGGTGTTTGTCACGTGCCCCTCCTCTTGCAGTTTACACTTGTCCTTTGACAAACAAATCTCACTTTTACAGAAGAGAAGTTGTATCAGCCAAACCTTTAGACAAAAAAGTTCTGTCATAGCACATTTCCAGCTTAATTTTCCTTTTCTTTTTTCTGACTAAAGGACTCCCATGCTTGGGATAGCATTATTGCCAACACAGAGCTCCAGAGACCCAGGATGGAAGAGGTCAAAACATGCTATAACTGTCCCATCCTTAAGTCCCTTCTTTATAGAGCAGGGTTACTCAGTTTTCATTGACAGGCTGTAATGATGCCTCATCTATATGATATTGTGACCACCACACTTGTGTCCCCTCCCTTTCCCTAATCAGGGAGCATCTTTCTAGCTGACTGGCACCATGCCTTACAGCCAATGTGCTGCCCCTGGAGCCAGGACTCCTGAAGGATGCTCTCTGTTCACATTTGATGGTATTTCTAGGTTGCATGAAAAAAAGTATCTTTTTTCTCACAAGTCGGAGTGAGAAAAATGGTCATGTATTTGTGGTTCAGGAATGCTCTTTCATCTTAAAACGACTGATAGAATAGTTTCATTATTTCACCTTTTTGAGAGTCTTCTGATGGCACTAAATTCACTTTGCTGACATTTAAAAAACTCTCTCTCTCTCTCTCTCTCTCTCTCTCTCTCTCTCTCTCTCTCTCTCTCTCTCTCTCTCTCTCTCTCTCTCTCTCTCTCTGTGTGTGTGTGTGTGTGTGTGTGTGTGTGTGTGTGCATGCGTGTGTTAAACTGTGACTCATGCTGCCCAGGCTGGTTTTAAACTCACACTACAGCCCATGCAAGCCCTTGAATTTGTCATACTCAGCTTCCACGACAGTGAAGATTACAGACACTATTTAGCCTGGCATATTAAATAAGGCACATGAGTCTGAATGGAAACCAGTAGTAAATGGTGCATTAAAAAACTTTCTTTATCCAGCGTCTCTTCGCCTCTCATTCTGCCTCACTTTCTGCCCGTTCAACTTCTTCCCCCACCACACTTACTTCCCCGGTGACCTTTTTCTTAAACCATGTGATTTCTCATTTTCTCCCGAACATAGTTGTGACTAGCTAATGTTTTCAAGTCTTTATTTTCTTTTGCAAGTCCTACTTAAAGGGTCCAGACTATAGTTGACAAGCAGCAAAATTTGTGATGAGAGAAATTATTCTCACATCTCTATCATCTATAAACTGATATTAATATTGATAAATGAATTAACCCTATGGTGATTCCTGTCTTTGCCTTTAAAAGAGCGTCAGTACTTACCTCATAAGATTGAAAACTGTAGAACAGTTGATTTTGAAGAAGCATTTCTTTGTGGGTGTGGAGAGAGCTCAGTATTGTGCTGAGAATGCAACCCTCAGGGCCAGTGTTTGACTCCAGAGCCAGTTTGATATAATGCCAGCTCCAAAGAGGTGCTGACCAGCCCAATATAACTCGTAAACTCGAGGTTAATGAGAGAGTCTTCATCAAAAAACAAATAGCTCTTGAGGCTGTCTGGTGGCCTGTACACACATGCACACGCATGCGTACAAACACAAACACGTAAAGCACCATTATTTATACTTTGCCTCTTCCTTTTACTACTTTTCTGGCTGACTTTATTTCTTCTTTTGTTTTTGCTCATGAAAATTGCATCTTTAAACTTAGTGCTGCTTTCTGAATTTGGAAGCTTTTGGCCCATTGCTTATCACTATTGCATCACTTTCATTATCATAATGATGCTCATTTTCTTTTTTGTTTGATGATAATCTCTGCTATCTTCTGACTGAAGACATGAATGTACCTTTCTATATATCAATGATTCCTATGCTTTTAGCATTCGGTGATATATTCTGAAAAATAGAACAGTTGTTTTCTCTAATCTGGCTATCAATAACGGTTTCATTTAATTCTTGGGGAAATTGTATTTCTATGTTCAAACAGTTTCTTCTAAGTAGCCTTTAAGGTTAAAGGAAAAAAGATGATTTTCACCAATATCGTTCATAACTCTTTGCGAGTCTTAGTTGTCCAAGGGCTTACTCTGTCTCCATTAGCATCTGTCCACACTGGGAGACTGTTAGGAATTCCAAATCTCAGATCTCCAAAGGGAAAGGAACCTGCAATTTTCCTTTAAGATCCCAAGGTCAAGGTTCAGTCTGGGAAGAGTTTAGAGTCATGGACTAAAAGAAATGAAAGTGATGCTAACATGGAAACCAATTGAAAAGCAGAAGGCTTAACTATGGCCCATGAGCTGATGGACAAAGTTAGGAAAACTGAAAATATAGTTTACTTTTGAAACCTACCATAATGTAAATGACAAACTAACTGACAGTGGAATTCACCACTGACATGGGAGAGGGCAGTGTAGACTTTCCTGCTTACCGATGAGCTTAAGCTGTTAAAAAATAGGTTCTAGCAACCATCTTCCTGGTGTGAAGAAAAAAATTTATCAAGTGGCTTATTTCTTGATTAAAAGGAAATATTAAAGCTTTCTTTCAATATTTAAAGCATGTTTAACTGGGAATGCCTTGCCTGGCGCTGACCCATGTTATTTTATTTCATTCTTCTTCTGATCCATGCAAAGAGTTATGTGGCTTAAAACATTTTATCATATCACCTTTGTGAGTAAAATACATGGAAGAAATTTTAAAGCTAGTGATGAGCCCTGTCTATCAGCCTTCAGCAGATAACTGCTTATCATGCCCTAGGCAAGAAGAAAAGCTCATTTTCCTAAAAATAAATATTGTGTATACCTAAGAATTAAGGTATTGATTCGATAATGAACTAAATGTCTTAGGACCACACTGTTGAGCTATTTCCCTGCCTGGTAAGACATCAGTGTCGTTCAAATCTGATCATAAAGATGCAATATATAGGAGAAGAAATTTTAGCATAAAATAAAATTAATCCTGTTTTCTTTTAAAATTAGTCGAGTTACTTCTTTTTCCTGCTACACGTCTGAAGCACTGGCTTCCTTTCCCATACTTGGTGTGTGTGTAGTACGTCTTTTTTCTCTGAGTTAATTCTCCAAGTCTGGTCTGTCAGCCAGTATAAACAACACTTGATGAATGAGACTCAAGGTGTTTAGTCACCTGAAGCAGCTGTTTGAAGTAACTCTACACACAGCCTGAGGCCTGTGTTTTCACAGCTGTGAGAACTCTTCAAAAGGTTTCCCTCTTGGCCTAGCTCTTCGCTGTGGCTTTAAACTCTTAGCACAGAATCTGGACTCTTTCAAAAGAGCAGAGTGAAACTGGAGACAGTAATTTTGCATGACTTTGAGCCAAAAAATTGCCTAAAATAAATAAATGAAGTACATTTGAAAGTGCTTTACCTAGGTGGGCTATATATCTGAGAATTGTTCCTTCCCCCTTTCTGGGTACCCAGTAGTCCCTTACCAAGAGATATGTGCCTGAAACACTATGTTCTGCTACGTGGCAAAGTTTTCATTTTCTGTTACGATTCAATGACACCAAAATCTTATGAGTTTGGAACTATATATACCTGATTTGAGCTCGGGGATAGCTAGGTGTTTGATAGACTTCCAGGCTCATAAATCCACCCACGATGATTAAAAATGGCACTCTTTGCTAGTCCGCTTAAGTGACTCACCTTCAAAGAACTGCTGATGTTTTCCATTGGCTCAGGAGCCTGAACTTACCCAACAAGCTTACACGTAACCAGTATATTTGTTAGGAGGCTGCGAAGTGTCTTAAAGTTATGTCCACAACAGACACTTTCTTCTTTCTGTATATACTCAAAAGGGTGTGATTGTATTTGCATCTAACAAAGTATTCCACTGTTTCACACTACAAGTATGCACGTACTGGCTGGAACTTTTAGTGGTAGAGAACTTGCCTAACATGCACTATTTGTGTGTGTGTGTGTGTGTGTGTGTCCGTGGGCACAGGTGCCATTTTGTTTAGGATGACAATTATGTTTTTTTATTTGTTTCAATTTGGGAATTTTATTTCTCAATTTTAAAGCTATTTCCATGTTTCTATTGTGTAGCTGCTTGGTCATATGCCAAGTAAAGTATATTTGACTTTAATAAAATTTTCATGTGATCATAATAATTCTTCTTCCAATAAGCCTCCTCCATTTAATTAAATTGAATCATATTTATAATTTATCTATTCACTTTACAAATATATATTGGGCATCTTATAGATACCCAGAGCTGGGTTAATTTTTGAGAAGACAGATATAAAATAGGCATGATCCTTTTCACCACAAGCCTTAATATCTAATTGGAAAAATATGCATTAGATAATTATCCAAACAAATAATGAATGTTTTACAATCATGATTATTGCTGAATCACAAGGTGTAGGATATACTGAATTCAAATAACCCCTTTCTTTTAAAGGCAGAGTTTCAGTGGAAAGTCCAGGCTGTCCTTGAATTTTTGCTCTTTCTGCTTCTGTATCCTGATGGCTGGGATTACAGGTGTGTTCCAACACACCAAGTGAAGAATGAAAGCTTTATCTCACACATTCCATTAAAAGATAATTATTTCAACACAGTCAGTGAATTTGTTGTGGTATTTCTGTAGTTCATTCACACTTTTAAGAAACTACAACATAATACTATAGCATTCATAGTGATTAATAGAGCATTCTGTCTCATATTATTTTCAATCTCATGTTTATTAATTGGGTTAAAATTAAGTAATTTTGTTATCTTCAAATATGTATGTGTATCCTCCCTGAATTAAGTTTGTGTGTGTGTGTGTGTGTGTGTGTGTGTGTGTATTGATTTATAATGTTACACTGGGTTTCATGACATTTTTTGGTCATTGCACTGACTCTCCATCCTTCCAGCATAGAAAAATAGCAAGTAAATTTCATCCTCACTTTTATTTATTCATCATATCATCATCCAGTGCCTAACATGTCTATATTGGCTTTAGGGAATAGAAACATGGATAAATGGTAACTCATATTTGTAAGCTAAGTGTAAATTTAGTGATTCAGGAACTCCAAAGTTTTAGTGGCCAAGGTGGATAAGCATATTATAAACCAAAGTGATTGACACATTTGCATACTTATTAACCTCTAAAATATTGGAAAGAGTCCAGAGAAATGGTTAAATGCCTAAAACACTTCACACTCACTTGTGAAACTTGGAGATTACATTCCTAGAATACAGGTAAGAGCAGGATTGGCCTGGTAACCCACCTGTAAACCCCACTGCATGGGAAGAAGAGACAGAGAGTCCTTGGAAAGGTAGCTAGCCAGACTTGTAGAAAAGGCCAGCACAACTATCAGTGTATGCTCCTGCATCAGCATATGAGGTAAAGCACTGTTGAGGAAGACATCCAACATCAACCTCAGGGTGTGAGCATGTATCTGCACACGTGCACACACACACACACACACATTTTTGTGCACTTATTTGCACCAACACCCACCCCTGAGGACACTCGTGCACCACATATGTATAAATATTAAATAAAATCATGACATCAATATCATTTCATAATCTAAAGAGAATGATGTAAAATTCAAATTTCAGTGCAGTAAGAAAAGTTATTTTGGAGCAGCTGTGGTGTATAGATAAGTCAGTGCTGCGGGGGAAGAGATCTGTAGCTCCATCAGAGACCAAAGGGGCCATGAAAATGTTGAGTCTGTGGCCATTCTCAGATGCCAGATCTCCTGCATATTGGATTGTTTCTTAATTATGAAAGAGTTATCATCCTGGTGGTGTACGAGGGACCTGAACGCACCGACTTCAGTCTCTAGTGCACTACTTTAAGTTGTTGTGCTTATCTGAACCATACTGGAGGAGAAATGGCCACTGAGGAGAATATATAAGCAATATTCTGATCCAGATCTAGAAATGGAACGGTTCAGCTCAGAGCATTTTAGTTGGAATTCAACCTCTAGCCACATTTAACTATAGACGATACCAAAATGCCCTGAAAATGAAAGGAAAAATGAGCAAATATCTGATAGTGTTACTTTAGCAGTATTATCCAAAGTTCATAACACCTTCAGAAAAATAAACATGGACAAAGAAGCACAGGGTCCTGTTGATTTTATCATGTAGTGCAAAATAATCCTAGAGTGAAGACACAGAAAAGACATTATTTAATTGTATCTAACAATCGTAAGTTTAAAATATTATTAATAATAATGCAAAAGAGAGATTAAATGAATAATGATTATTTATAATATTAAAACTTGCATCATAAATGCTTGTAGACTGTGCTGAGCACACTTTGAAATATTAGTAGGCATATCTAAATATGCAGGAATAAATAGGGTAGCTATGTATAAAATACCTGCCATTTTTTATCAATGAAAATGTAGCCAAATATCTTATGAGCACACCGTATGTTTAAGATGTAACAGGATGCCCTCATGTATTAAATACTTTATCAGCCATCTCAAATTTCCAAAGTAAATTTTACCATCATTTTATCAATGAAGCTGCAGAGACTATGATACGCTAGTTAAATCATTCCCTTAACTTCACATTCATGGCAAACAGGATCTTAAAGCTACTTTTGTCTTAACTTAAATTTTGCACCTTTCCTTCACAGAGTGAATACTATACATAAAATGGATAATAGAAAAGACCACTCTTCATGGAAGACAATTTGTATGCAAATAATTGGGGTTTGATAAAATACATATAGAACAGTAGATATGACCAGCTGATTGGAAAATGAGATGAACAAGAGGGCAGGGAGGTGACAAAGGCACAAAGGCTAGCTGAGCTTTAGCTTATAGTGGTGAAGCTTCGAGAAATACAGAGAGACGTACTTCTATTGGACCCTACAAGTGGAAGTTATAGATTACTCATAAAGGTCAGATGTATTTGAGTGAACAGAAATAATACACATATTTAATAGGGTCAATCATATGTCTTTAAAAATCTTAAGAAAATTTGTATTGTAAACTGCCACTCATGGAACAGAATTACCATAATCAACCACAGCACCCCAACATCCCCCATGTCAGGGAAGAATTAGCATAAGATTTTGCATGTTACCTTATATTTTGTATTATCATTATTGATAATAGGATATGATAGGTTGGTAAGGTCACCAAGGTACTTCAGGAAATTTGGTGAGATGGTGTTTACTAGCAAACCACATAAGGGGAAGTAGGGACGTCTCTATTTTCTTAGCCAGAACTTTTGTAGAGCTGAAAACAGCAAAACCAAAACCCCTCGTGAACACTAATGCAAACATTACCTGGCAGTCACACAAAAATTTTATGAGTTCTTTCTCACCATAAAGGGCAGTGGTTTTTTTATTACCCAATTTAATTAAAATTTGTTCCAGAGACCACCTATGCAACATAACCACCTCTTAGCTCAATAGTCCTAGAAGAGGAAGCTCCTCGGCCATGGCTCTGGTCATCCTTGCCTCTTCCTTCACTCTCTTTTCTAGGCTTGTATGGCAGACTATTAACCTTCTTGAGAATATTGTGTCTTTACATTAAAATCTTTTCACCTAGTCAATTAATTTGTACATTTCCTGTTCCCCAGACCTACTGCTATTTGTGCAATTGATTACATTATGTGGTTTTATAGAGCTCGAAGTTTGTATTTTCTATGTTTTTAAGCACAAAAACATTTTAGATATTAAATCAGTAACATCAAATTTGAAGTTGTTTTAATAGAAAGCTATTCTGAGGAAATAGCACTCCAGGGTCCATCTATGTTTTATGAACGTGTATCCTGTACTTTCAAATTTTCTGTGCCGTTATCAGAGCATTGTTTTTCCTCAAGTGACCTAGTAAGGAGAGCTATTTGTCTTTCCTTCTTTGTTAGCATTGTAATTGATAACTGTGCTCCCTCAATGTAACCTATAAGCATTACATATCAGCTGACATTATTTCAAATAAGGATAATGTTATATTGCCAGTAATGTGTGGGTGGCAGGCGCAGAATGGGAGAGCAGGTGCCTTTGAGCCTGAAGATCTGGCTGTGATCCCAAGAGACAGCGGTGAAAGAAGAGCATGAACTATTGAAATTGGCCTTTTACTTCCCCATGAACACTATGGGTATTGACACCACCCGAGTGAATAAGTGCACAAAATTGTTATGTAGTGCATGGACAATCAGAACTTAGAAAAAGATGATAATTTAAGGATAATGAAGACACCATTTTCCCTTACTTGGCATTGAGGCAAATGGCAGTTTTGGTAAAGTTTATATACACACCTACACACACACACACACACACACACACACACACACACACACACACAGAGAGAGAGAGAGACAGAGAGACAGAGACAGGGAATGAGAAACAGAGAGGAGAGGCAGAGAGAAAAAAAGGGAAACAGATAGGTAGATGAGAATATATAAATATGTGTTTTATGTGTTTGTCATTTATGTACTATCATTTTTATTTTATACATTAACATTAATTTCTACTTCTAAAATTGATATGTGACCATTACTTTGTTTTCAGTTGGACTCTTGGGAGAACTAATATTGAGTAATAGCATTATAGATGGACAAGTGTGTGTGCCTGCGCCTCTTGCTAACTATCACAAGTAAAGTGACAGATAAAGATTAGATACTAAGATGGGCACGATGTGGCATGCCTATAATCCCAGCACTCTGAAAGTCAGGGGCAGGTAGATCTCTCTGATTTCGATGTCAGCCTTGTCTATAATGTGAGTCCAAGACAGCTAAAGCGACAAAAGAGAAGCCCCGTCTCGAACTTCCCCCAAATTATTGAATACTAATAGGTATTAAAATTTTTGTTATTGCAACAAATGTGTTTAGATAACCCTATTGAACTAAAAACTACCCTAGCAGTGATGGACCTAGCTGTGAACAGTCAGAAGCCTGTACTCCCAGAATCCAAAACTTCATTGTTTTTTTAAGAGTTAGATTGGATATATCACAGTGGGGTGGGTAGAAGACCTCCAGAGGCCTACCAAGGGCAGGTACCACTAAGATCAGCAAGTATGTGGAGAAGAAACGAGAAAGAAAAGGATGCAGGGATAAAGGCTTATGAACTATGAACAGAGGCAGAACTTAAGAAGCCAGGGTGGTGAGGATTAGCCCGATGTGAGTAGCTTGCATTGCCACCTGAGGCCATGGTAATATTTCCGTCCATTCTGGCACTGAGGGCCATGTCTGGTCCATGGTCCTGCAGTAGCAGGGTTCTGCATTGATGTCCATGGCCCATGAGACCATCAAAGGCATGGACACATCCCTGGTCTGGATTGTTGCCTGGTGCTATGTTGATGTCAAAGGTTCCACCCCACACCAGCTCTAGAATTAAGGAGTGCTGACCCAGCCCCTCAATGGCTGTGTAGTGGCATGGGCAAGAAAGATATCTGCCACCTCAGGCAGGAGAACTGGCTCCACCTCTTGATGGTTGCAGCACTGGGGGGAAGGTGTGGTACACCTTATCTGGGCAACATAGTAGAGCTGACTCAGATGTCAGGGATGGGTGTGAGCTGTCCCTGAGGGTGTTTCTCCTGTGAAACCTGGTACAGCCGCATGTCAGCTGCAGCAGGCAGGAGAGCTGATCCCTCCTTTTGACAAGACGGCCCTTGTGGCATAAAAGCAGGAGAACTGGTAGGCTAACCAACTTAGTTACTACCCAGGGTCAGGTCGAGATCTAGGACTTTGCAATTACAATTAACTTTGCAATAACACTGTTTTGGAAAAATAGGCCAACAGCGTGTGATACACTATGACTCATGACAGCATCTACAGAGAGACTTTTGTTTTGTCTGGTTTGGTTTGGTTTGTGGAGGAAGTGTCAAGGGTGGAGAGTGGATATGAAGGAACAAGGAGAAGAGTGGGATTTGGATGAATAATGTGAAAATCACAAAGAATCAGTAAAATGTTAAAAAAAAAATAATAATGATGGAAAAAGTATAGGAATGATTCATGCTATTACTTTACCAATGCTATACTCCCAGAAGCAATCATTAAGAAAAAAGATAACACCAAAAGAAAAGGGTTGCCCCATCTGCTGTTATGAATGTATGTGTTCTTGAAGGTGTTTTCTTCTACTGATTTATTAAACATTTTCTAAGTAGTAGTGGTTGGTTCATTCCATATTGCAATAGAGAACTAGCATGTACAGGCTAAGTGGAAGAAAATCAATGTAATGAACTATCTTTCACTCTTTTTGTATCATATTCTCTATTTTTACAACCACACACTTACAAAATTAAATCATGCATGCAGCAGATACAAACCAAAGGGATGCAGGGTACAAGGAACAGCCGTTTAGGTGAAGGTATCTGCGGTCAATCTTGAGTCCTGAGTTTGATCCTTGGGCCCCATTGGCGGAAGGATAGAACTGATTGATTCAAGTTTTTCTTTCACTTTCACACATTCTCAGTGATACCACACACCTCCCTCCAGAAACACATGCATAGGCATACACACACACATACATAAAATAAATAAAATGCATTTGAAAGTGCAAATAGAAAATAAACATAAGATCCCATTGTCTTGTGATCAGTCCTACCACACAAATTTTAAGTAAAGTAAAATCAGGGTTGGTTGACGACAGAGTTGAAAGTAATGAAGACCTGTGCTGTAACTATGTAACATCTTATGTAGGCTTGAAGGGGAAATAGAAATTTATGTCCATATCAATCCAGAGAAAACTGTAAAATAACTGCAGCAAAAATAAGCACCTTCAGTTGTAGAGGGTTTGTATTTTCAAGAATTAGAACAGAGTGGAGGAAAGAGATGGCCTGGTAATAAAGAAGGAAAAGAGGCCATGGGAACTAAATGCTTCCAATTTCTTATGCCGTTGCAAGGAATTGAGTGTGAATATGTGTGTGTGTGTGTGTGTGTGTGTGTGTGTGTGTGTGTGTGTGTGAAATTAACTCATTTTTAGTGGAAGAGTAATATCTGGTTTTGTTTTAAAATAATCTGTATTTCTCTTGTGCTGAGGATATTGACCTAAAAATTGGAAGGGCAGACCTGGGCAGCTCTTTGGAGGCTGGTATGGTAAATTAGAAGAGAGGTAAAAGTGAGATTTGGCAGTAGCCACACAAGCGGTAATGAGGCCTCAGGGTTTTTTTTTTTTTATGTATTCTGATGGTAGAGATGCCAGAATACTGCGATTGAATGAAGATGTCAGACTAGATTGCAACTGTAAGATGGAGGTCGAGCAATTCAGTGTCTGGAAACCATTTCCAGATATTGGGAGGATCACAGAAAGTGTGAGCTTCATATTGGGAGACTGTAAGAGTAGTTTCTTGAGGCCATTCTTAGATAAAACAGCTGAATACATGAGCTTGGTCTCAAGAGACAAATTCCAGATGAAAATATTTTGTGTAATCATTGTAGACTTCTGGGTTTACAAATGAACAAGAAGTGTAACTAGAAACAAGCCGGGTAAAAGATGAAAAGAAAAAAGATTAACATTTTTAAAACAAAGGTGTGTTCAGGCTTGTATAAAGGTTGCAAACCTGTAAGAATGTAAATAAGTCATTTTATCAATTCGGCATATTTGGAAGATGTAACAACCTTTAATTAATTTATGCAAAAACACACATTAATATCCTTCTTCACACTGGTAGAGTTATGCAAGAAAATATATAGACCACAGATCTCCATTACATACAAATATAAAAGTACATGGATTATGATACATTGTACTCAAAATAGATGATGCCTTTATGAAGTCAAACTTTCTGATGTAAATATGTAGAATTCTCATTTTTCCATTGAGAAATTAAATACCTTTCCTATTTCCCTGATGATGTGAGTCCTGTTGTCTTATGGAATTCACGCTTCTGAATTTTCGCTTTCATCTGCTTCAGGTAGTCTCTGTTCCCTGGAGACTGATGGTAGATACAACAATTATGAGGGCAATGCTGGGAATAATTCATCACAGATGTTAAATTGCAGGTTAAATGAGGAAAGCTTTTCTTTCTTCCGGCCACCCACTCTTCATTTTCTTGAAATAGGTACAGGGTGCTGTATGCCCTCTGCTGTAGGTATGCCAAATCTCTAGCCTGCTGTTCATCTGGTTTAAATGACTTCCATTTGCTGTTTTAAAGGATGACAGAATGTTATGTTCTGAGTGCTTTGCAGGTACCAAAAAAATGCAGTAATTCAGTCTTGAAGTTTAACTGGCAAAAGGAAGCCCCCTGGGTCTGGCACAGACATACGGATTTCTCCCTTGTAATAAATAACATTTGCTATTGCTAATACAACAATGAAATGGTCTGATAACTGATTTGTTTCAGAATAATGTAGGAAAAATGGAAGTATATTTATTTAATAATTGTGAATGGACAATGGGGATATTCGGTTCTGTATATCTGCATAGTTAACCTTCCATACAAATACAGTAAAAAATTTTTTAAAAAATAGAGAGCTGTTATTTTAACCCTTCACTAACCTATATGTTCTCTGAGGTAGAAAATATAGAAATTCCACACACAAATTTTTCTTGGTTTTTTAAAATAATGAAGTAATCTTTATTTGGTTATTCAGATTGGACCAATGGGTCCTACAGTTCTGTGTTTATTTTTCTAAGTAAGTTCACTGCAGTGTTCAGCAGGGACATGAGGAAGGATTTGAGGTGGTGGCAGAGGAAAGCAAAGGAAACTTGGATTGCCAAGTAAACAGAGAAGATTAGACAGACTAGAAAATAAAGTTGGGGATTTAAGTTTTAGCTTCACCCAATAGCTGACATGCTATAAGCTAAGAAAATCTGAGCTGAGTTTTAGCTGAAATTCTTCCACCTGTATAAACTAGGGATGGTTATCTGAATGCTTCTTATAGAGATTCCTGGAGGTCTTAGTAAGTATGGATCCAGAAATTATAATTAAATGTTCTCTATGTTTCACATGGTATCAGGACAAATACTTTTTATTTTATGTACAATCTTTGTACAGTTATTTAGACTCATGTAGAAATTTTATAAATGGTAAATTTCTTTCCTCTCTTTGAACAGCATATCATCAACTATTTATATATACACAAACATATATATATAATATCTTTAGTGATATATATGTATATATCTTCAGTGATATTTTCATTTAGGTCCTTTGTTGATATCTCACATTATAATAGAGAGGAAGTAACTTCAAGCAAGCATCTAATTGAAATACTTACCACCATCATTTATTATCATTAACCCAAGAAATGTATTTTATCATTCTTCTTATAATTTTAATGGTAGCATCATTTTGCTTGTACTAACCTGAATTACCTCAGATGGAAATGTTTTCATGAAAGAGGCTGAGGAGAAAAATAAAGAAGAGGCACCAGAAGATGTAAACCATGACCCCCCAGTATGGTTCTCTACTCGCAGGTTGCATCCGTAGAGATCACTATCCCAAAAGCAATGACATTTCAAGTTATCAAAATTTGTGTGCAATGTAGATTAGTGATGTGCACTGGGAAACTAGACTTCTATGCAGTTATGGTATTGAGAGGATCTATACAGAATGTCGGGAGACCAGTTTTAAATGAGTTCCTATCTTTAAATGTGGATCAACTTTTAACTTGCTTGGGGTAGTAGAATATTTTCTTCTGTGTTGTCTTCAGGGCTTCTGTCAATGTTCAAGGCTCAAGCCGAGGCTAGATCCTCAATAATGAAAGGCAAATTGAAGAAATCTTGTGTCCAACCAACAGTCAAAACATCTTAGAAACAGAGTCAGTAGTTGAACATACCAGAAAGAGACAATAATGAACAGAGCAGCTAAACAATTGAGCCTAAATTGTAGAGACATTAACTTGTATATTAAGGATTTTTTTTAATTTCGCAATGACTCAAACCACAGCAATAGATATGAGATTTTGTAGCAAACACACTTGAATTCAAGTTACACGCTGGATCCTATAATAAAAATGAGAAATGTCCCACAAACTGAACAACCAGGGCATAAAGTGGAGTGACAGTTGCAGCTTCCTGACCAGACACTATCTAGGGCTCATTTCCACTTCTGAATATAAACACCATTCTTAATGCAATGTCTGAGTACAATACTATGTTTGAGTAAAGAAAAGTACTTGCTTGTTTTAATGGTTTTGTTTTGTTTTGTTTTGTTTTGTTTTTTGTTTTTTGTTTTTTTACACAAGATCTGGCTACACAGCACACAGTGGCCTTAAATTTAGTGTATAGACAAAGATGGAGTTAAACTTTGGTACCTCCTATCTCTGTAGGTCAAATACTGAGATTACAGGTATGGGCTACCATGCCCAGATTGCTGTACTTTGAATTTGAAATTAAATCATTATGCCCATAATACATTTAAATAGGAAACTTTTTGTTCTTTTGTGTTGAAAACCTCACTCCTACCATAATATCTGGCACATAGGAGGCACTGAACAGTGAGGAGGATGTTTAGCTGCCTACATAGCTATGCAAATCTGTTTCAGACTTGACTCAGGCCAAAGATATTCCCTATGAAACCAAATTTAACTATTTAAAGTGAGTGATTTTCCCGGTTTAAATGAGGTTTTTTGAATGCTGATCATTTACTGTGGTCTCTTGCTGTACACATAATTATCTTACTCAGTCTTTCCAACAGCAAAGTTGAGGCAGTATATTAATCTCTACTGTTTAATGAAAAAAGTGGAAACCCATGTCAGATGACTCATAATATACAATCAACTAAAAATTTAAAATACATATTGTTTTTTCCTGTCAAGTCATTTTATCCATTTCTGCTTCCTGTTTGTATGTAAGACACACTGGTATAAAACTGAGAAACTTAAAAAACATGTGTTTTTAGATAGCCATGTTTTTAGACAACTGAGAAAGTCCTGTATGCAAGTAGTTTATCTTTGGCTAAAGATTCAGGTGATAGCTAATAAAGAAACAATTAGTAATGTAAAGTGAGGCGGGTGAGAGTGGTGGGACAGAGTGTAAACCGATTGAGATAAGAGCTCTTTGACTTGGATCTACAGAAATATTATTGTGAAGTCAGTAACAGGATAAGCTATGTGCACACAGCAGCAGCAGTGGGGAGGAGGCATGTGTGGCAGAAGGAGAAGGCTAGATAACTTGAGAACCTTCAAATTCTCAGCTAATATTGAGGCTCATTTAACTGACTCCATGTGCTTTGTTGCCTAGCAAATATCGAAACACAAAGGAAAAAATGGTATCCATCAAAACATTTTCTTCATAGCAATAAAAATTGTTAATAGCATTAGGAAAATAATGCTATTCATTATTTATGAGAATCTTTAGATCTATCATTAACTTCCTTCAAGTTAGAAAGTTTATTATATTACATTTTATTTAGTTTCCAATGCCAAACATAAGATTTAGGAGGTCAAAGATAAGATATATAAAAACCAATTTGGCAATTTGGTTAGGATTGTAAACCAAACACAATGAAACCTATGATTTGAGTATAACACGTATTATGTTTTACCTAGCACACAATTTGGAAAGTCCTCCCTGATAAGCTAGCTTGTATTGTTTTCACTTAATAAATTAAACTCAACTAAACTGTGAAATGTATATGTGAATTTAACAGGACAGTTTTCACTTACACAAAAATATAAAGCCTATTTTTTTTTAACTTTCAACTTTATTAAACACAATTTAGCACATGCAAAGTAAAGGCTGAACTGTACTCATTTTAAAAATCTAAAACCCCTTAATCTACGCTTGCTGGTTTTGATCAAAGACCTACATCAATCCACGAGATTTAGAATCTCTAAATAAAAGGGTTTAAGCTAATAACTACAGGTATGGATAAGCACCAAAAGTTAAAAAACTAGGTTACATAGAAAGGCGATAATGCTGGACATTCTGGAAAGGACAAATGAGCTTCTGTTACAGTTAATATTTTAGGTTTCCAGGAGATGGCTTTGTGTCAAGCACCTGTTGTGTAACTTTAGGTTCCCCAGCACCACATAAAACTCAGCCAGTTTGCTGCCTTTAAATCTCAGTGCTGTGAAGGCAGAGACAGGAGGATGTCTGAGAGTTGCTGTGCCAAATTGAGATTACCCAAATTGGAAAGTTCCAGAATCAATTAGAAACTCTTTCTCAAAAAAAAAAAAAAAAAAAGTATGAGTGGTCACCAAAGAATACACAGATATTGTCCTTTAATCTCCACATGTACACACACAATCATACACACTCAAAATCATATACATGCATAAGTGCATGTACTACACATACATGAACTAAACTACATAAAAAATTAGGTGAGTGATATGGGTGAAGAGACTTTATGTGAAGAAAAAAAAAAAAGAAAAAAATTTTCTTCATTAATTTTTGTGAACTTGACATAAACCTAGAATTATCTGAAAAGAGAGAAAGCCAGTTGAGAAAATGGCTCCATAAGATTGGCATATAGGCAAGCTTGGGAGCATCTTCTTGATTGATGATTAATGAGGGTTAAGCCCACTCTGGGCCGTGACATGCCTGTACTGTTGATCCTGAGTTGTATAAGAAAGCACACTGAGCAAGACAGTAAGCGATGTTCCTCTGTGCTTTTTTGTTTGTTTGTTTGTTTGTATTTTTATCCATTCCATTTGTAAAATCTCAAATTCCTTACCTTATGACCCTTCATCTTAGACTACAAGTGTGGGCCGAAATAGATGTTTTCTTCTCCATGTTGCACAGCAGCAGAACAGCAATAGAAACCCTAAGTCAGATACTATATAGAGTAAATGTGTAAACAGAGACAGATGTAGCAGTCTACTATAATTAAAGGGATATGCAGAGATTGGTGGAATATGAAATGTGAAAAATATAAAAGATCCATGGCATGAGGTGAATCCAATAGCAAGGTAAGGGCTTTGCCCTGGGGAAGACTGAGATTAGAAAATGGACTTGACATGATTGCCAGACTACAATGGGAAAAAAAAAAAAAAAAAAAAAAAAAAAAAAAAAAAAAAAAAAAAACCCTGAAAAAGATCATTGCCAGAATGGCAAACTGGGAAAAGCTGAAAAAGAATTGGTCATATCTGAACACTCATTGGTGACTATGGGTGTGTGGAGGTCTCAGTGCACACATGTTCGTGTGAACACACTTGTGCAAGCAGGTATGTCTCTACATGTCCATGTGGGTAGACACTGGAGTCTGATGTGAAGAGCCTTCCTCTGTTGCTTTTTGAGGTGGTGTCTCACTGAACTTGCAGGTCATTAATCCAGCTACAATGAGCAGTCAGTAATCTTCAGAAACAGCCTTTCTGTATCAACTCAGTGTCTGGTTCTTGTTGCTGTTGAACTCTGGGAAACTGAACTATGTTTTTCATTCTTACATGGCAAACCTTACCAACTGAGTCACCTCTCCAGCTCTGAAATGTTTATACACATAAAAAACAGATTCTGGATTGTTTTCTTGGGTTGCTTTGGCAGGTAGCAGTACTCAGCTAGCAGAAGCCCTTGTCTGAAACTATTTCCATGACCTGGACTGTTTTCTTCTTTCTTTTCATAATGCAGTCTAAGCCAAGAGTATATGTAAACACAGTATACAGAAGATGGGTTTATACTATGGTCAACAAAAATTTTGTTTTAAATATCCAGTTCTGACTTTCTGTGGCCATCATTTCTAAGCTATCTTAATAATTATAATACCTCTTGCCAACTGCTATACAATATGACTAGAAAAACAAGCTCCCAGAACAGTAGAGCAATGCTCCAAATCTCTGTTTAGATAAAGCCACTTGCTAATTTGAATCTATGGAAGGATTTATATAGCTACCTACAAATAGATATCAATAGGTAAAGATATTTTATAGCTTTTGGACATTCAATATATTATAGAAGTTTAAGGGCTACAGAATATGGAAGCACTATAAAATCTGAATTAATGTCCATTTGTAAAATATTTCTTGATATACAGAACACCCTGACTGAATGCTTACTTTTGCTTGTTTAAGCACATGGTAGAATGTGGACACACTTTTCATTTGACAGAACAATACTGATTGAATAATGTAGTCTCAAGGGGATAGGTGGCAAAGTGAAGAAAGAAAATGACAGGCGTGTCTTAGGTCTTAGGGTAGTGCATTTAAACAACGCTTAGCTTGACTTTTTTTTTTTAATAGCAAAATAGTCCATCTCTCTTTTGACAGAAAATTATTCCCTTATCCTTAGTGAATTTATTTTTTACATGAAGGAAACACATTCTCATCCTTGAAATTAAGATGCCTTTGTGCCATCCCCAGTACCTGATGTGTTGCAGAAACACCATGTATACAGTACTGCTTTGATGACCCACACAAAAATAATTTCAGTTGTCCTAATAGTTGGATAAAGGTCTGAAATTTTGAGGTAACATAGTTTCTAAGGCAGGTATTAACCATTTGACTGTCCTTGAAAACTCAGAAGATATATATGCCTTTGACTAATACAGATAATAGAAACAAATTCTAAATGTTGTTTAGTTCCTGCTGCTTCCAGAGTAGTAACTCATAAAATACAATCTTTACTTTTCTTTTTTCCCTCCTGGAGATGTTATAAAAATTTGTTTCTTGGAAGTAGAACAGCAAATGTAATTAAAGGCTAAATTTAGACTCACATTTCATTTTAACCGAAAAAGTATGTGGGATTTGGACACTAGTCACCTAAGCACTTCCTGTTTTAAGGCAGTGTATATTGTCAGCAAATCAGATTATCCAATAGCAAAATTACATCTGGCAGAGTTAACTATACCAGGTAACCTGACACAAGAGCTTTAAAATAATTAACTGTGCTTTAACACTGGGCTGTGCTAGTAAGAGTTATCTTACTAAGTCCCTCTTTGTAGTATTGCTATTAAAGGAATACAATGAAAAGAAGTGGAATGAAAATATTAAACTTGTGAATATATATGGGAGTTTTAATGTCTGCCTTTGCATTTGAATGTGCTAATAACAGTATAGTTAAAAAGAAAGCAACCCTGGTTTTCATTATGTATATATATGCTTTTTGTTTTTTGGGCATTTATTCTTATGCTTTTCCATATGGTCCCAATAGAATGAAGCTTTAGATCACAGATTCCTTAGGAAAGGTCTGATATATATATATATATATTTATGTATATATATATATGTATATATATCCACTTTCGCATTTGCAAAATAGAGGAGCTTCCAATGGAGACTGACCAGCAAGAAAATACCCAATGGAATTAATTTGGATATTTGTCAATAAAAATGAGGAAGAAAAGCTTTAATTTGTAATTTTATGAAAAAAGTGTGACCAGCCCTGTTTATTAAAAAAAATATTTTTAAAATGTATTACACCATTGAAAGAATTTTTCAAATCCACATTTGTGGCGTGTACAATGCAGTCATGTGCACATATGCATACAACTCTGATCTGGTTAGTTCAGATTTAATGACACTTTTTCTCTTATTTATGAAATCTAAATTGAGTTGAAATGTCCATTTAGTTTGCACCACTACGGTTTGTGCCTCTGCTTTTCTTTGCTTCTAATTTTGTGAAGAACACCTATTTCCCTGTATGCAGTGTTCCAGATAAATGTGCTTTTAAAAGTTCTCACATACACCAAATGCTTGTAGCAATTTCTCCTCCTTCCAGTCATCCTAGACCCCAGCCCCCATCTTCCTGCTCCTACAGATGTACTCTTCCTCCATTTCCCTTGCAAAAAAGAGCAGACCTCTCAGGGATATCAACAAAACACAGCATAACAAGTTACAATAAGACTAGGCACAGGACCCCATATCATGGCTGGACAAGGCAACCCAGTAGGAAGAAAGGGTCCCAAAGAGCAGTCAAAAGAATCAGAAACACTCCCACTCCCACTATTAGGAGTCCTACAAAAACACCAAGCTAAGCAACCATAACATCTGCAGAAGATCTAGCTCACATCCATAGAAGGTCCATCCTTGTTGTTTCTGTCTCTGTTCTGCTTAGTTGATTCTGTGAGTTGTGTTCTCATGGATCCTGAACCCCTCTGGATCCTGCAACCCTTCCCTTCCCCTCTTCTTCAGGGTTCCCCTGGCTACTTCTAGTGTTTGGCTATGAGCCTCTAAATGACGCTCTTCTGATGACAATTGGGCTAAGCACTGGTCTTTGAGTATAGCAGAGTATCATTAGTAATCAGTTCATTGAATTTTACCCCTGGTCATGTTGTCTCTGGGCTACATAGCCTCTGTTTCCTGGCAATTGAGGTAGAGTCAGGCTTAGCTTCCCTCTCTTGGCCTGGGATTCAAGTTGGATTAGTTATCCATTCGCAACTCCTACCAGGTCTGTGCTACCATCACTCAGGCACATAGTGGAGGTAGGAAAGACTGTAGGCCTAAAGTTGTGTGGCTGGGTTGGTGTTCCTGCCCCACCTGTGAAAACTTTACCTGGTAATAAAATATGGCTGCTTCAGACTCTGTGTCCTCCATTGCTATGAGTCTTTGCTAAGGTCACTCTCAAACATTCCAAGGAGTATCCATTGGACATGGTTTCCACATTGTTTCCAAACGCTCCCGAATTCTAGTCATCTCTGCCAGTACTCTCTTTGCATCAGCAAATGTGTTCTTGTGTGTCTTCTTACTCTACCCAATTGTCCCATACTCTCTGACAATGTCAGGCTGTTTCAGCAAAGAGCATGGTGTTTGTTTTAAAAACTAAAGGAATTTTAAAGTTCACTCTGTTGTCGGTAGCAAGGAAAACAAACCAAGTCCTTCTTCTCATTAGTCTAGCTTTTTTTGCCCCAACCATGATGATTTGAGATCTTAATCCTTACCCCACATATTCCGAGGACGGCTCAGACTTATTCAAATGTTTGTGTTTTCTCAAATGCAGTAGAAATGTTAGAACAAAATAGAAATAAGACAGTGTGCGACACGAGATTAACAGTTTCATGAATTTGTGAATCAACTTCTGAATAACCTGCCTATGACACCCAAGCACTCTAGGTCACTAACACTAAGAATGTCAATTATGTAACTAAAGAGCCTTTGAAAGGGCTGACAAATAGTTTGTTTATGTAACCGGTGTTGTTTTAAATGACAACACCCAGATGTTCTGGGTGTGAGATAAGAAAAGAATGAATGAGTCTGTCTGTCCAGCAAGATCTTACCAGTGAATACATGGATGCCAAAGGTTGAATGCAGTGCAATGTTCCAGATACACACAAGGCTCACGAGCTCCATAGGAAATAAGAGGTTTCAATTAATCTTTGCTTTCAGTGCTGTTCTTATCATAAACATGCTCTAATATCATTCCAAATTCCTGCTCTGTTACCTTTTCTTCTGCTTCCCCTACACTTATAGAACGTTAAATCAATTGCATTTACTGATGCAAGTTGCATTTGTAGTTGTACTACCTTAGCCATAAGTTCTACCATAAGCCCAATAAACTGAAATGATATGTTTACCAAGCCCATTAATATTAATAAATAAAAAGTCCCTTTTGTTTCTTTCCTAAGTAAGAAATACTGAAATTGTATATGCTGGATAATTTTATGTCAACTTGAAACTAACTGAAGTCATTTGAGAGAAGGGAAACTCAATTAAGAAAATGCCTTAGTAAGATCCTTAATATCAGCTTTTAGGTAGGCCTGTAATACAGTTTCCTAATTAGTGATTGATGGAGAATCATACCACTGTGGGTAGCATCACCCCTGGTTCTGTGTTCTATAAGAAGCTTGCTCAGCAATCCAGAAGGAGCAAGCCAGTGAGCAGCATCCCTCCATGTCCTCTGTATTAGCTCTTGCCTCCAGGTTCCTGCCATGCTGGAAGTCCCACCCTGACTTCCTTCCATGGTGAACGAGGTTATGAAAGTGTAAGACAAACAAGACCCTTTCTCCCCAAGTTCATTTTTGGTTGGTCTTTCAACACAGCAATAGAAAGCTAACTAAGACAGTACGCTTGAGTAGATGTTGGAGAGGATATGACCTTGTCTGAAGATTTCATTGAACATTTCCTACATAGATCAAAAACATTCTAACCCAACTAAGACTGAAGTCACCAGGACATTCTCAAAGTACTTTCTTGCTCTGTTTACTTAGTATTGAACATAAGCAATATACATATTTTACACTCATTTTCTTTGTCATGTTAACTGCTGGTATCCTTTAGTTCAGAATATGGAATCCCTCAATACTCTCTGAAAGCTTCAATGTTTCTTGGAAGATTACTCATTATCAACTAAGGAATATTTATTCCTAAGGTGGAATTTTCTTCATGGCTTAGAAATTACAATTTGTAACAGTTCTTTTATCCTGTAGATCATAATAATTTTATGCTGAAATTAGCCATTCTCAATTTACTGTCTTAATTTCAAATGAAATTATTATCTTTTATTAATATCCAATGCTAGGAACTCATGAGCATCCATTGATAGTTAACTCTTTCAATGCCATTACTGCTGAGGCTTATTCATGAATATGTTCATACAAATTATTGTAAGTGATTAAATTTTGATATAAATTATTTAAAATGTAAGACTTGAAACTATCAGGAGACTAAGAGGATGGTTAAGAATTCAAGAACTTTTCTTGATTTTATTTTTCTTCAGAATTTTATTTCTTAACTACAGACTAGTTAAGTTATTTGACAATACATATTTTTATTCTAAAGGGTTTAGTGATATTTCATATTTTCTTATTTTTTCCCTTTGATTGAACTTACTGTTTTTAAGGAATAGAGTCAGGAGACAGTTAAGATTTTAGGATTAACACATTTTACTTAAAGATTTATCTTTAAGCCACAATTATCACATTTTAGTACGATATTGTAGAAAATTTCCTTAAAGAATATTTATTACTCAGCATTAAAAAGATAAAATAATGAAAATTCAGGTAAATAAATGAATCTTGGCTGAGAGAATCAACTGCGGTATATATTATTTTGTAATGTGAGAGTCAGAGTTTCAGATATTTTGTTTTATATATTTAATTTGATGTATAAGTGCAAGCCAGAAAACTAGAAGTTGGCTTTTATAAGTGAGAGAAGATCAAGGAAAGAGACTAGTGGATTGTAGGTAAAATAAAAACAAGGACATAGAGTACAGAGTGAACAGGTTTAACCACTGAGGAGTAAGGGAGGATGGGAAAAATTGGAGCATGGGAGAAGCCATTAACCTAGACCTACTAACCTCACTTTTCAGCTGCACATATAATAAGAAGTAATAGTAGAGCAAATGTGATATGAAAAAAAGGGGAATATTGGTGACCCAAGGAGAAAGGTAAACACCAACTCAGCTACAAACCCTGAGACTAGCAGGGACTTGCCTGAGTGACACACTGGTACAGCAGTGCTCACCAGATGGAGCCTATACTGGAACTTTGGCCAAGCACTTGAGACTAGATAGACCACAGCTGTAGAGGCAAATAAATACTATTGTTCTGCTAAATGAAGATAGCAATAAAATGACTCCTAATGACATCCTGCTATGCTCATGGATCAGTGTCTTCTTTAGTTATCCTTAGAAAGGCTTCCTTTTAGAGTAATAGGAACTAACACAGAGACCTACAGCCAAGTGATGGAAAAATAAGTTTGTATCTTTGAAACATAGCATCCTAATGGGGTGTTTTCATCAAACTCTGCAGAAGAGGAGGCAGAAAGATTGTAAGAGCCAGAAAAGAAGGCTGTCCCCAAGGAAGCATTGTCTTCCAAACACAGCAGGACTGATGACATATAAACTCAAAGACTGTGGCAGCATTCAGAAGAGGTGCAAGTCACACAAGTTCCAGTGCTGAGAGGGGGTAGTTGACATGATATCCTATCCCAACCCAAGAAACTATCTCCAATTAATAACTACACACAAAGGAAAGATTAGTTTTCTCAAATACATATACTGTGTATATAACCACACATAAGGGCAGGCCTCATGTCAAGCAGTAGATGGCTAAAACAAGGTAAACTCAATGGTAATTTTGTCTCAAATTGCTTTGTTTTGGCATAGCTTATCTTAGTTACTTTTGTTTGTATTATAGTTTACAATTTTGTATTTTTATGAAGTGTGTGTGTGTGTGTGTGTGTGTATGTGTGTGTGTTTTTCTTATGCTTCTTCACTGTCATTTTTTGGCTTGTTTGTTTTGTAAATTGAGAGAAAGAAGAAGTCAAGCCATTGTATGTGTGGGGAAGAGGATCTGGGAAGAGATGCAGGAGGGGAAACCATCATGAGAATGTTACATGAAAAAAACTATTTCCAATAGAGACTTGAAAATAAAAATAAATTAATAACAAAAAATAAAGAATATAAAAAGCTTTGTGGAAAACCACTACTTAGAAGACTAATTGCAATAAAATATGAATGAGTGGACAGGGTTCTTTCCAGAAAATGTGAGTTATGAAAATTTCAGTACACAATGTGGAATGCTACTTTAAGAACTATTGATTATGGAAGACATTTATATAAAACAAGAAAGTCTGTTGTCATTGCCTGTGGTAACTACTCCATAACTACATGGTAAAACCCTATCCTGAAGCTAACACTCAGTTGAGATATAGGACTTAGAGAAATTAATCTCAATCTAGTAAGAAAACTACCTTGTATATTAAAGTGAGAATTGCACTCACTTTAATATCTTCGACCATAACTTTATCTTACCTACAGGAAGTGTAGGGATAAAGATCAAGCAGATTTGAGAGAGTGGCAAACTAATGACTGGACCAAATTGGGACCCACTCCATGAGGAAGAGCAATTCCCCAACACTATTAATGAAATTCAACTATGCTTGCATACAGGAACCCAGTATATCTGTCTTCTGAGAGGCTTCATCCAGCAGCTGATAGAAACAGATGCAAAGACTCACAGCCAAACTATAGGCCAAACTAGGGGAGTTTTGTGGAAGGAAGGATTTGAGGAGCTGTAAGGGTAAAGGACACTACAGGAAGGCCTACAAAGTCAACTAATTTGGGTCCATGGAAGCTCACAGAGACCAAACCACCAACTAAAGAACATGCATTGGCTGGAACTATGTAGCAGATGTGCAGCTTGGTCATCATGTGGGTTCCCTAATAATGGGAGTAGAGGTTGTCTGTTGCCTACCTTTGGATCCCATTCTTATAACTGGGCTCTCTTGTCTGGCCTCAGTGGGTGGGCATGTGTTCAGTCAACCAGTGACTTGAGGTGCCACGGTGGCTGGTACCTCTTGGGGACTGCCAATTCTCTGAGAAGAGGCACAGGGAGAAAAAGGGGAGGGATATGATTGTGGGACTGGGAGGAGAGGAGGAAGGGGCCTGGAACCAGGCTGTAAAGTGACTAAGTAAATAAATAAATAAATAATAGTTATATAGAAAGATTTAAAAAAAAAAAAAAGAAGAGAAAACATCTTCTTTGCTATAAGCTTTTGTAGTGTCAGAGAATTGTTATGTAGATCATTGGGGAGAGGAGGAGAGAGAAAAGTTTGTCCGTGTTCTTACCAAGCATTGTACTTACAGTTTATTCTATTGAATTGCCAGGCAAGATATGTCTACTGGAAAAGCAGTAATGCAACTGTAGTGGAGTAAACAGCCACTTTCTGATGGACTTGAGGCCTGCTCCACAGGAGGGATTTATGCCTCATACTTAAACCTGTTGAAAATTCCATGACTTAGGAGGTCATTGGTTTTAAGGTAGAACCTAGTAATACCATTTTGCTAAGCTTTTCCCAAACTACCATAGTCCTTAATTTCATGCTTAGTTCGAGAAGCTTCTTTGCAATGGGAAGCACTGGAAGCACTGGGTACAGAGACCAGTCAAAGTGATAAGAGGAAGTGAATGTATCTATCCCTGACTGGGACATCTTTTATCAAACCTCCTTTTCTCCATCCAAAGCTCGCAAAATATAAGAAGAAATAAGAAAACAAAAAGAACACAAGATCAAGAGTTCAAGAGACGACCTCTCAGCACTGTCTTTGAGAAACAGTATGGCTATTTCACACAGGCACCCACAGCATCTTGGTTGTATGAATAAGAGACACACAAGATAAAGCCAACCCAAGTTCCAGAATGTCTAGAGAAGAGCTCATGGGATGCTATTGCTACTGGAGAATTTGCTGATACTTAGTAGCCGTTGAGGAAAGGATAATCATTCATTTTCCTTTCTGGCTTTACTGTCAGGCTGCCCATATGCAGTGGATGCCATTATAACCACACACATAAAGACAGAACTAAATGTTCTTAGTGGGTTATTAAAAAAAAAAAGAAAAGAAAAGAATAGGACATGATGGAGTAGAGAGTTGTCTCCGTGTGAGATGATCCAGGAGGCCTTGGGAGGACATGATGGAGTAGAGAGTTGTCTCCGTGTGAAATGATCCGGCGGTCCTGGAAGTTTGTGTGGGATGAGATGTAAATGATGATCATATTTCTTTATACGCACATGTGAAACTCTCAAATATTATATCGTTTTTAATAATTAGTTTTGTCTTGTATTTGATATTTATTATAAGGAAATAATTAGTACAGTTGAAGTACAGCTTACATGAAAATACTACATAGCATCTCAGAAATATGTAAAAATTCAATGTCTTTACCAGTTAGAAATTAATTTAAACAGAAAGAGAGTTTGTACTTACTTTTGCTAAAGTACAGGCATAGAGAAAATATATAATAAGTTAGACTATATAGCAAGAGATAAAAAGAAGAAAAAAGACTCAGAAAGAGTAGTTTGATTAAAATATTGACAATTTCAGAGCCTATGCCTATTAATAGGGCATAATTCTGATAGTCCTTATAGGTATGAAGAAATAATACTTTACTTTCTAAACTCACTGGAACCCTAAATCTACTCATAACGTTTATATTAAGCTTTGGGAGAAATGAAATTTAACATTCTGTTTTAAATGATGTAATTAACATTACTTAGAACATTAACGCACACTAATACATACATGTATATATGTATACGTGTGTGTGTGTGTGTGCTTGTATACATATTTATGTATATATGAATCCAATTTGAACTCATGGGATGTGATTTTCCCCTAAAGACTGGAATACTTTCATATTCGTGTCTGTGTGTGTGTGTGTGTGTGTGTGTGTGTGTGTGTGTGTGTGTAAAACTTCTGCTTTGAACTAGCCAATCCACTTTTTTCTCTTGGCAATCACAAGCTACTTAAAGGATAGCTGAAAATTCCAGCCAAACATTAAAATTCTTAACAGTAATGCAGCTTTAGGGAAGGAAAGCATTTGGTGGAGAGGATAAAGAAAGTAAAAGGATATGGTTCACATGCTCTCCTGTCTGAGTGTCCTAGTCTCACATGGACAGTTGATTTGACTTTCCTAGTCACATAAGGCATGCAAATCTCTTTCCAGAGTGTTTTGCTTCCTCTCCCAACAAGTCTGTGCTGAATTGCATATCCGTAGTACATACTATCTTTCATTTTCCTGGTCATGCTAAGGCTTTTCTTATATAAGAACTTTGCCTAGGACATTTCACTTGATGTACATATCCTCTGGCTAGATTTTTTTTTATTTATTAAAATTAATGTACTATTATCTGACTGTTTTTTTTATACCCAACCTAAAATATATCATACTACTTTATGTCATTTTTAGCAGTAATTATAGTAGACAGCTTAATTTGTTCACCTGTTTCCTTAATATCATTTTCTGACTTTAATTTATAAGCTCTTGGATTATGCCATGCTTTCTCTTGTCCACCTTACACATAGAAACTAGTACAGTCTCTGATACTAGTTTACATAGTATGGTATGTAATATTAGTTACATACTGGGAAACAGTATGTAATTAATATTTTGAAATTAAGTGTTAATTAAGATTTTTTTCACGGAATACTTTGTTTTCTCTGTCAATGGTTATTGATAGTTTTTCTGGGTAAAGTAGTCTGGCCTAGCATCTGTGGTCTCTTAGGGTTTGCAGGATCTCTGTCCAGGCCCTTCTGGCTTTTATGGTCTCCGTTGAGAAGTCGGGTATAATTCTGGTAGGTTTGCCATTAAATGTTATTTGGCCCTTTTCCCTTGCCTACATCACATTCATAGGGTAGGGGAGTAAGGGGAAAATGGGAGGGAGGGAGGAATGGGAGAATACAAGGGATGGGATAACAATTGAGATGTAATATGAATAAATTAATAAAATATATTTTTAAAAAGAGTTTTTGCATCACTAAGATGCCCTGTGTCATGGACTTTGGATATAAATGAGCAAAGTACAAGCATGTGAAAAATGAACACAGCATTATAAGACAGTGTGCTACTCACTGATACTATAAAAGTTTGGGATGACGGGAACAAATGCAGTTCTAGAGTCAATGAAAGTTGTAACACAGTCTGCTGGACTTGAGACTTGATAAAAAACGTTATTTTGAGCATATAAATCAAAAGAGGCTGATCTATCTACCACTTATTTTTCAACAAATAATTTGGAGAATTTACTATATTCGGAAAACTCAAGTGTTGTGGCGGCAAAACACACCAGCTGTGCTCTCTTTGTATCAGTTCTGAAGGACTGTTTTCCACATTTCAGTATATTCATCTATGACACCAGACAGAATGCCAGCCGTCCTGTACAGTTAACACTGTGCTGTTGCTCTAGGTGTCCTGTATTTCTTTTACTACTACTGGGTGGTCCTTCCTACAGTGTCTGTATACTACACAGTTAAGGTATGATATAAACTGTTTTGAATCTTCAGACAAAATTGTCAGTTCTAGCTTCTTGAAATATCATACTGAAAAGTATTCCACAGGTACATTCTGGAACCATGACCAAAATATGGGATGTTTTACTTATGTCAAGGAGATAGGAATTATGATGAAGGAGAGAATATCATTTTTACGTATGTTAACCAGAGACAGAGAGTCACTTATGAGGTTTTTAGGATAACGCAATGCAAGTGTGAAGATTGGACTATCCTACAGAGGATAGAAAACAAATGTCAATTATGATAGAACAATAACTGCTGGGCTCTGTTATCTGATGGGAAAAGATGGTTAATCAACATATAAGGGAAATATGAAATAAGATAAGAGAAACTTGGTTTATGAGGACAATTTAATGAGATAAAGTACTGCCACTGACAAAAACATGTATTGTGCTAAGGTATATATACTAAGCATAGAATCTAATGTTGGAAAAAACCAATAGACATAGTTTAGATACTTCTGCTCTGATGAACTAGAAGCATGAGCTAGAGATGGTGTGTGAGAACAGGACATAAGTGATGCTGGACATATGGTACTGTTGTGGCTGGGCAGGGTACATGCATGTGTATCCTAGCTTTGTTCTCTCCTATTCTATAAGAAACATCTGGATAAAGGAAAGCTGCATCCTCTTGTCTATAAGAGTTGATATCCAAGACATAAAGCATAGGTTAAGGTAGCACTAACTGTAGACACCCTAGCTTATGTTACGTTTGACTAACCCTTACTTCATAACATCCAGTCATTAATCTTTTTCAGTTCTTATTTCTCTATATTCAACAAATACAAACATTCATTAGCTACCAAAGACAAACAGGTTCCAAAAAAATCTAATTAAGCTAGACCTTAAACTTCCCTAAGGGCTTCTAATCTCACTAAAATTTTTGGGGAAAATCTTCCTCCTTACAAGAAAGGGAGTCAAAATCAAAATTTAAAAAGATGTTTAATCACATGATAATAATGCCCTAAGTAGATCATCTGATTTACATGGTAGACATGGAGCAGAAAAAGACAAGAAAACCATTTCATATCTGTCTAATTCTGAACTTTTGAAACTCCAATACCAGCTAAGGCTGACTACTCTATGTCTTGACTTCAACCTCCATTTCTTTCACTGGAGAATAGAAGGAAAAGTAGGAAAAGGGGAAATACTCTTTTTTTTAAAAAAAATAAATGTAAACATGTCACAAGACATGATATAAATTTTCAGCTATGTAAAAAAAATATAAGAAAACAATTCAACAGGAAGTGAACAACAGTCTGAAAGTTTACAAAAATGAATTCTCAAAACAGGGTACTGCCAGTAAGGGTGAGTGTGTGTGTGTGTGTGTGTGTGTGTGTGTGCGTGTGTGTGTGTGTGTGTGCGCGCGCGCGCGTGCGCGCATGTACATAAAGCCACTAATGACTAAAGGCATGCGTGTTTAGCATGAATTGAAGGAGAAAAAGGTTGTGAAGCAATCTTTGGTCCCTTGCTTTGACAATTCAGAGCTGGTTGTAGTTTTGTAGTTTTTGACTTTCACTTTTCCTCATGAAGCACTTCTTAATATCTACCATCTGCTCATAAAAATGAGTGATTAATATGAAACTACATTATATAAAACATTAAAAGAAAAACTATGAAATTAATACCCAAATTCAGGGGACATATTCTGCCTCAGTCAACTTCTCTAGAAATATTATGACAGATGTCCCAGTCACTTCCAGGGGAATGTCTCATCGGTACCTTCAAATCCAGGCAATTTGTCAATGGCACATTTGGTGAGTCTTTACTTCCATATTTGACTTTTCTGGAGATGAGGAAAAGTGTAGACTCAAGGGTAAATATGTGTGGGAAAAGTTTTAATGTGAACAGCCTTTTATAACTGAAAAGAAAAATACAGGAGTGAGTAGCTGGCAACAGCTGGAGGTAGTGCTGATGCAGAGATGAAGAAAGAAGATAACAGACTTCACAAACATAGATCCCAAAAAAAGCAAAGGATGTTGCCCCGGGGGCATGAGAGACATTTCTACTATGTCACATTCAATCTGTGGTCTCTAGAATAGTCTGAAGACCCCTGTAGGAAAGCCCCTTGCATTCAAACTAATGCAAAGCAGCAAGGGCCTAAACGTAAGGTCCTGGTATGTGGAAAAGGTTTTTGTTTTCGGGTGACTTGAACTGTAGAACAGTTACTTGACCATACAATCATTACAATCTTCAAAAATAAACACAACAATAATGACTTGGAATTGAGAAAAGATGATTCATATGGAACAGTGTCAGCTCTTCTATGAGCTGGCTTTAAGGTCAGCATGAATCAGAGGAACCTGTGAGCAGAGTAATAAGAACAAGGTGCTCCACCCTGCTTCTCTGTTATTTTCTTCTCCTCCCAGGTCGCTCGAGCCAAGAATCCTCCACATCTCCTCATCTGCTGCTGATAAGCACATCTGCGCCAGACCCTCCCCAGCATCCTTGGAAAGCTTACTTTCTTATAGCCACCTTCCTTTTCCGTCCCACCAGAAAACTTCAGATGAGGGCTTTCAGAAATGAACAAGCTCATTGTGCCTGGATTAACCCCATCTAGAATCTTGAGAAATCATGACACATTGACATCTATCCCTGATTTTCAGTACCAGGAGCCCTGCTAGGGAGCCTCAATAGCGTGGGTTTTGATGTTACTCTTTAGGCAAGTTTCAATATTGAAAGCAGTAACTTTAAGGGAGAGATTGGGAAACTACAGTTACTATGTGAAATCCTGTTCATTGTTTATTTTGGCACAGCAAGGCAAATTCAGTATGATTTTAACATTTCAAATGGTTTAAAAGATCTAATATAATAATTTCTTGAAAGTGAAGGAAAATCAAGTTCCCGGGTGAAAAAAGTATATATTTTAATTAGAATGCAGATTTGGCCTCTGTTTATCATCTCAGTTGCTTCCATAAGACTCATCGCTCACAGTTGTTGTCACATTACATGTGTTGTCCCATATATTTAACTAATCTAAGCTCTAGTCAATAGGACTCTCTGGACCTTTAGGTGTGAACTGTGGCTTTCTAGAGTCAACGTAGTAAAAGCACTCACATTTTATACTTACTGATTAAATCTTCCCACTCACAGGCTTTGTGGTCCTGATTTAGATTTCCAGTCACATTTCTCCACCACCAGATGCCTTCCATTCACCAATGGATGCCACATGGGATGCAAGGAGCGCGTCGTAACTAAGGGAACACCTTCCACGAGATTTAGAGCCAGGCACTGACAATGGCAATCTGAGTTTAGCTGAATTGTCTATGTGATTAATGAAATCATGTGTTTTCAGGGCAAATACCACAGATCCTAGCTAGCAGTTTACAGCTGAGCAATGAGAACCCACAAGTTGCTCACCTAACTGTGGTTCTCAGGGTCTGAAGGGCTTCCTTTTTGAGAACTACTTTGCTGTAAGAACACTGTAAGGAAACATCACTGACATTAGAGAGGAGGCTGATGGTAGTTTAAATAATCACTCTTGAACTGGGTTCTCAAAGAATTCCCTATGATGTTTCTGAATAGGGATAAATAGCCCTTTTGTCTAGAGATAAGACTTAGGATCAGAAGGCAAAAAAGACAAAACTTGAGACTAAAATCTTAGCAAAGCATATTTGGGTTAATGAGTGTTCCAAAGCAATTTGATCATCAAGGCTCTGGAGCCATTTTCATATAAGTCTCTTCCTGAGGACAAAGTGATGAACAATGAAGCCAGGTATGGTGTCACAAATTTATAATCCCAACACTCAGGGAGGAAGAGGCAGGCAGATCTCTGTGAGATCAAGGCCACCCAGGTCTATAAAATTTGTCCTGGAAAGACAAGGCTGCACAGAAAAACCCTGTCTCGAAAAATGAGAATGGGTGGGGTAGGGAAGACAGTATGTATATTTCATTTTGTTTAGTCATGTAAGATTTCTTTCTGTTTTGAGCATGTTTACATTACCTTTGTTTTATTTACATTTAAATATCATGTTTAATATGTCTCTGTGCAGATATTTAATCCACTCCATGGCATCGCTCTCTTCCTTGTTGCTAACATCTCTTTTATTTCCCTTTTATATCTTTTTCTCTAAATTTGATAAAGCAAGGACTTTTTGTGAACTTTATGCCAAAAGCCTTTTGAGGTGGAGAACGAAAATTACAAATAAGAAACTATAACCTAAAAATTAATATGTCCATTACACATGCATTTCTACTATTATTTACCGCTTTCTAACTTTAGTAATATGACAAAATTTTCAACATATATTTTAATAAACTACCTTTTATTAAGTAAGTCTAGATAATTGAATTGCACAAAACTAATATTTGTGAAACCTTTTTTAAAGTGTGAAAGCATTAGATCATGTTCTAGATGCCATTAACCCTGATATAAAAACATAGTAATTGATGTTTCCTTCCTCCCTCCTTTCCCCTTCCCCTCTTCTTCCTTTCTTTTCCTTCTTTCTTGTCCGACTTTCTCACATGGCAATTATATAGAACATCTGCGTAAACAGTTTGAGTTCTAGATAACAATCTCTACTCAGAGGTTTTGGACTCATTTTTCTCCAGCAATGTTCAATCTCAGGATGGCTAACAACTCTCAAGTCTTGCGGCAAATGACACTTACGTTGTAGGGAAGGGTCTCCTCATTCCACACCAGCGAGTTCTTCTAATATTTCACACCACCTGCCCTAGGGACAAAAAAAAAAAGTTACTTTCTTTTCTCCTCCCATAATTTTCTTCTTACCAATCTCCAACATAACTGAGAAGATAAGGCACACAGCCAGAAAGGTGGATATTGTTAGCTCTCGGAGGCGAGCTTTCACTGAGGGCAACTGTTTATTTATTTATTGGTTCCATGCCTGCATTTTTACAGATGTAGAATGTACAGGAATGGCCTTCTGAAGGAGATATACATGGAGAAACCAAGTCCCTTCCCAAGACTGCACAGGCACCGCCCACTCATCCAAGGCACAGACTCGTGGTTTACGTATCACCTTCCTCTAAGGAGTAGATTCCTGCTCCAGCAAAGACAAAGTAGAGCAACAGAAGGATGCACTCTACAGTGAAAGGCTATCTCTCTTCCTGTCTCTCTCATCTGGGAACCAAACCAGCCAACGTTTACAGGTGTTCAAGTCCCTCCTGATGATCTTTATGCTAAGAAGAAAGAGGGTGAATTAGACAACTGAGCTCTTGGAAATATCCACCTCCTTTCTGTTTCTATGCTCTTCCCAAAGAGTAATTCTCTTCCGACAATATCAGGTTCACTTTTTCTGTCTCATTTTCAAGAAATGAGACTGATATTGACTATTATTTTCCATCTTTTGCATACGCATATTACTTTTTAAAAATGATTAGCCCGAGGAATGAAGAGATCACTGCGGCACCAGAGTGATGGCTCAGCAGTGTGATATCTGATGGTCTGAGCTTGATGCTTGAAGGAAGGCGAAAAAAGAAAAACTATTTCACAAATTGTCCCTCTAACATATACATGCATGAAGTGGTATTTATTCTTGTCTCCCTTTCCATTTATACATTACCCATAGACATACACATACCCATAGGTATAATCATCATAATTACAAATATATGAAAAATATTTGAGAAGAGATCATCATAAATAAACAAATATGTTGTAGGTTTAGGTGTGTTTTGGTGTATTCGTGTCTCTTTAATGATAACTCTGTAGCCTGCCATACCCTCTACATTCTGGTGCAAAAAAAATGCTTGACAAACATGCATTTACCATGGCTGCTTATTGCTTCTGATTACTGGCATTAAATACTTTTACATTTATGTAAAATGTTGTACATTAATAGGAATCATAGAAAATGGTACATGCTCAGGTCAGTGTAAGTAAGAATCCAGCAAATGTTTTGTTCCTAAGGATCCACTGTTTCTCTCTCTCTCTCTCTCTCTCTCTCTCTCTCTCTCTCTCTCTCTCTCTCTCTCTCTCTCTCTCTCTGCGTGTGTGTGTGTGTGTGTGTGTGTGTGTGTGTGTGTGTGTGTGTGTGATTTCAGACAACTGATGGCACCTTACTTTGGTCATGTGACTTAATCCACCAGTCGTGGCCATCAGACCATTATTTCTTTATGTTCTGATTCCTGGTTTATTGCTTTTGCATTGTTCTGTTGTATAAACTATAAGGTGAGTTACTTCTTTCATCTTACCCCTCATAAAATGACGTAGAGTCATTTGAAAAATCACAATAGCACAAAATATTAAACCTCCCATATCTGGAAGTCACTGGGCAGGACCCTTGAACCAATCTTTGTATCCCAATCAGCCCCATATCTTCCCACAACCTCACAATCAGCTAGGAAAAACAAAATCCAAGAGATCAAGCTAATGTTCTATGGGATTATAATAGTTACTATGGGAAGGCAAAAAATATTAATGAGTGAGTCTGAACTATCTGCAAAGTACAGGTTTTGAAATACATATTAGGTAGCATAGAATTTTCTTTATATTCAAAGACACTGAAACTCCAAAATTAAAATTTCCAAGACTATAAAGTCATTTATAACTCCACAATATTAGATATTTGTTTCTTTTGTCTAGAGACTGTGTTCTTTCTATTATACCACCTACTCTGCTTATTTCTTATAATACTAATTAAAGAAATATTTTGTAGCATAGAAATTGTTTTGATGCCAACTATCCCAAGCTCAGCAGGCCTTATGGATGCCTGTCCAAGACACTGAAAATTGATCTCTGGACACACACTTGGAATTTTTACTTATATTAAAAAAAAACTAAACTCAACAAAATTAAATATTTGTATAAGTCCTTTCTCTTTTAATCATATTTTGATCACATTTAATATTAAAACACTTTTCCTGCCATAATCTCTAGTTTCTAAAATTCTTGGTTTTCTCATAGTTCCTATTAGTTCTCTTTTGGGTAATAATGTTTCTAAACAGCAAAATGTCCTCTCAGTTATTACACACATGAGTCCATTTCTTAAGGCACAATATTCACCCCTGCTTGCACCTATTTTCTTATTTGTGTGATCAGATCTGTTCCCCACAATACCTGAAGGAGTTTGATATTCAAAATAAATGAACTAAAACATGAGCATCACAGTGAACTTTGCAAGGCAAGAGGTCCACTTTCTGTCTCCTAAGGCTTCCCATGAGGTTGCAGAACCACAGCTTATTCCCAAACAGGACGAAACCATTACATTTCAGGGAGTCATCTTTTCACTGAGTGGACGATCTTGCAATCATGGCTAGTCACAGGCATAGACAAAAACACAACCTTGTGCCTAAACAGGGAGCAAATAATATTTTTTTTCCAAAAAGAAAATTGGAATTCCAATATGCCGTGGTCATTTATTTTCTGAGACTTTCAGTTTACCTATTTTAGAATAACTATTAAGTTACTCCTTTTTTTCTCAAAGATTTTAGATTTTATCTATCTGGGTAGCAGGCTGGCTGGAAGATCTGGACCCCTGCGGGCCTGCACAAACTGATGTACCAACCAAAGACATTGCAGGAAGAGAACCTAGACCCTCCTGTCTCCACATGGGAAAGCAGGCGGGAGGTGGGGGGTGATATGGGGACTGCCTCTGACATGAACTCTCATGCCCATGATTTGATCATTTCCCTTTGGCAGGGCGCCCCTGTGGGAACACAAAGGATGGGGGTGCAGGCTATCCAGATGAGACTGGAGTATAGACAGAGGGGAGGGGTAGAGGGCCCTACCTGTCAGAAGTCTAGGGCAGGGGAATAGGACAAAAGAGGGAGTGAGGGTGAGAATCAGAGGATAAGAGTGAGGGGATAACAATCAGGATGTAATGTGAATAAATTATTATTTAAAAAAATAAAATATAGAAGATATGAATATGTGTTACACATCAAACAAATGCACTGTTACAATTGAGGTATAATATAGAACTAAATAGCTTATCATATTAAAATATTATTTTGGTTTTAAGAACTGAATTAATTCCTTTGTTTTGAGTGTGAAATGACATAAATTTTGTTATTATGATAAAAATGCAATAATCTATCTGTCTCAAGGTCCCTCTTAAATACACAATCTGACCAATTTTTACCTTGCTGCTAATTCCATACATGTTCGGCTGTCCACAACTTCACCATTAGATGCAGCACACATGGGCTGTCTTTTCTCCCTTTCTCTGCTCCCTCCTTTCTCCCTTCTATTCTCTCCGCTTCAGCCTTTTCCAGTTCTCATGCTCTTTCAGAATTCTATTCTCCTTCTCTTCTTTTCTGAAGTGTGGAAGCTAAGAAACAAGAAAGGATTTTAGCCTTGGATGAAATCACACGTTTTGCTTTCTGATGAATATCATTTATCTCCTATACCTGTAACTAAAAAGGTAAACATGACTGTAGTGAACATAAGTAAACATAGATGAAAAGCAATGTATTTTGAAAAGATGATTTTGGTTATGAAATTAGAATTTAGTTAAAATAATAGTATCTTGGAAAATATTTGTTTTTAATTCTCCCATTTAGAGTTAATCTCAAAATTGGTTAAAAACAGGAACAGCAGTAGCAACAACACAACTAAAAAATATTCTAAATCACAATAATCTTTCACTTTCCAGTCACAGAAGACCATTTCCTTGAAACAGATTATGTATTAAGTTTTCCTTTGTCTTGTCTAGCTAAGTAAACCTTTGTTCTGTGTGTTCTGTGGCTATTGGTGCCTTTGAATATGGGCTCCACCACCATTTGATTTACATTTTTCTCATGGGTAGTATATTTCTTTGATTGAGTAATGTTCTGAAACTTGGAAATCTAACCTGTATTTTAGTCTTAGCAAAAGAACATTCGTATGGTAAAATTCTCTCCAGTTGGACTTGGTATTCATTCAAATCTTATATACTTGATTTCAGGCCAAGTTTAATTATGTACTCAGCCTCAACTCAAATAGGATTGTGGGACATAAAACATGTTCTAGCTCTTGCATACAATAGAATAATGGATTATTTTAGATGAAAAAAACTAGAAAATGTTTGTGTTTAATGGCGAAGAAACAATTCTTAAGCATAATTCTGTAGAACAAAATCAATTTGTCATTTTAAAGTTACACATTTCATATTCTTGCACCTCTTTTTATGAATTCTTCCAGAAAGCTGGGGAAGTGGGAAGATACATTTTAGTCCTTTTTATCATGAAGCAAAAGCAAATAAGATACCTGACTTGAATGGTTTACAATTAGAAAAATAATTAGACTCACTAGCCCTACCTCTAAATTTAAAGGGTTTTATTTCTCCATAAAAGTGTGGGTGACTTAAGCACAACTTTCAGGGAAATATTTTCACGTACTTTGAATTGCTTGTCTAGTCACCTTCTTATATCACATTACTCATGTCCTTTGCTGGAGGAAGTCCCCTCTTACAAATGCTGAATCACGGGGAAGTATGTATATTTATGTAACCCTGGTGGCTCTGTTTCCTCTTAGACAAACTCAGTGGCATTATTTCCTGAGCTGAATTCCAGTGTCTCCATTAATATTAATTGCACATTTACGAAAGACAAAATGTCCATGAGTCTTCCAGGTTTTTCCCTCAGCATCTTTATAGGTACAAAGGACTTAAAATGGTTTTCAAGTTTCCTGGAAAATCCAGCATTTGGTTGAATGCTTGTGGGGCAACCATCTCTTTCGATATCACTATGCATGTTCTCTTTCCAAGTTCCCCAGGACAACATTGTATCTGAGATAGTTATCTCATGTTTTCAAACAAAGGAGCAAGAAAGTTGAACATTCCAAAGAGCAGAGACCCTCAAGACTGTCTGCCTTATTTGAATGACCCAGAAAGGTTATGCAGATTTCTTGTCTTACATGAGCCTAAGATGGCCCCTGGGAATAGCTGAAAGCCCAACTAGGCTGGCTTGCTTGTCAAAACATATGTTAAGTTCAGAGTATTGCCTTCTGGCTGATAATATGTTGGGACCTACTAGGTTAATCTATAACCATGATTCTAGAGGACACAGATTGGAAATTTTCAATTTTACAATGATATGAGTCTTCTGTCTCCTTATTGGAAGCTGTTCAGGATATTGTTGGGTAGGGTCATAGTGAAATAATACTTAGGTCTACATCTTCTATGATTGTAAAGTCTTAGAAAGTGTGTTTATATATACATAAACAGTATGCTGGCCTTTAAGTAAATTGGAATCCAGTCACGCCTAAATTATCCTTTAAAAATATAGTCTGGGTCTACATTAAGTAATATGATTGATGGATTTTATTGCTCTTTTCTGAAACTTCCAAGTAGGACTACTTTCCTAAACATCTATTTAAGGTATTTTTTGAATAATTTTGTTTGATTCATATGTGAGTTAAATAGGACATTTGGTAGGAAAAAGAAAGCTACATGTCTCCCTGTCTTAATTACTGTCTAAATATCCCATCACTCGGGAGCCCACATAAGTCTCTGTGGGTATACAAGTATGGCATTTTCCTAAATATTTAAGTGAGAAGGGTGTATGCTGTCATTTCACCAAACTTTTTAGACATTCTGTCTTTAAGATATCAGGCTGATTTCATAGTTTTCTGTGCATTTGTGATCTCAATAGTGAAGGCATCTGCCAGAATCCCTTTTCATTACTCACAAGAGGTTGATCACGCTAAAAGGCTTAGAACTGTTTGGCAAATGTTCCATGTCCCATGATTTCATGCAAGACATCAGAAAGCCAATTATTATGGAATTTCTTTCTTTCTTTCTTTCTTTTTTTTTTTTTTTTGAAGATGAAGTTCTTATTTGATTTCAGGGATGGGTGGAACCCAGGGTGTGTCCATACTTTTTCTTCTGGTTTTTGGTGGAGTTTTTTCTCAAATGAATCTTATTTTTTAGATACAGACAAAAATACATATATAGAAAATATTATGGGTAAGTATATATTGAGTTTTAATTAACTTTGTTATCATACTGAATAGTATGATTCATCTTGATGTTTTCATAAATGTGTACAATTATCCTTCAATCTTACTCATTCCTCTACTGTCATCCACACCACCTTTGTCCCCCTCTTTTTGTTCCTTAGCCCCACAAATTATTCCCCTTCTGGTTTCATGTTCTTCTTGTAATTCATTATTTAATATGTAATCTGTCATGGAATCAGAAGAAAAACAAGATTTTTGAGATTTTTCCTGAACAGTTAGAAGTGCATGTGTTAGAAGATGGTGTTATAAGATGGTGTTAAAGTGGGCGAAAGAAGCTACTTGAACATTGACATGTCTATGAATTCAGGGTGCTCCCACTGCACCATAGCAGCCTTTAGCCCAATAGATACAAAGACACGCTAAGTGGCCAGAAGAAACAAGACTCCAAATAGGGTATTGGACAAGCAATGAATGCAGAAATGTCGGATTTGACATCCAGAATTTTATTATACTTCAACAAAGCAAACAGGTTTTATAAATTAGGATAGTACTCAATACGTTTTTTTAAATTCTTATCCACTGAAAGTGTGTATCATAGATTTGAAGCATTCTTTGATAGATTTTCACAATATGTCATTACAGTAGAATTTGTCCAGGGGTGTGTAAATTCTTTTGTATATATAAGTAGGAAAATTCTAAGTATTAGACAAGTAAAATTAAAGACTTTCCTTGTTAAGGAATATAATTTCATTTATTATATCATGACTCCATTAATCCAAAGAAGGAACTTAACTTTTTAATTTGTGTAACTTCTATACCTAAAATGTAGCACTATTAGGCTATAATGTAGTGTCAGTTTTTATCTTAAACTGGCTTCTCTGATGTCCCTTTTCAGTGCATCCCAGTAGGTGAAAGTGACCACTGGCCTTTCCAGGTAGCTACTGCTCATTCAAGGCCGAGCAAGCTTGACCTCTTTCCCCATTACATTTCTCTAGTCAGAAACATTGCTCTGTCACCACCAGTTTAATCCTCCATGAAATAATATGTTAATGCTTTAAAATATCTTCTAAAATATCTTCTAAACTGTAGTCCTTTCTCCTGTGCTTAGTGTACTTTCTGTGTGTTTAAGAAAGATTAATATTTTTAGGTTAAAATAGTGATAAGCCAGTAAAACTTTTTTCCAAAACAAAATTATGTTTTTCTTGTAGTCTCTTTTATACACTGTACACACACACACACACACACACACACACACACACACACACACACACACCTCTTAGGCCTAGCAGCCATTAACACAGTTCACAATTATAGTCACTACTGTATCTGACCCCTCAGTCATGAAAGCCCCTGCTGCTTAGCCTTAAGCTATAGGACTCCTGTCATTTCCCACTGAGCACACAGGGGTGGATTTGGGTGTCTTGCCCTCATTTACAATCTGAACAAAAGAAACCCAAGCCAAGAAAGCAGCTGGCACCATAAAAACAGTAAAAACTCTAGCTGGCATCTCCGGCTACCACTGACTAGCCAAATATCCATGGAGACTCCTGCCAATGTAGATTTCTGGGACAAAACAACAAAATAGATTTTAGTCAATAAACATCTATTTGACAAGAAGTCACACAAATCTATCCGTATCAAGTGACAGTTACCTCTACACAGTTCCAAACCACCAAGAACATTATGGACAAGTTGAAAATCTGCCTAAGCTAGATTCATACATGGAACATGCTCTCAAAGGTCTTCATTTGACAAATATGCTTAATGCTAGGTGTCAGTGCTACTATCATATTTGGCAACCAGTTGACAAGATGAACCACAGACACTGAAATACCAAACAAGTACCATCACTCTGAAGTGCTGTTCCTCATGGTTTTTTTTTATTTTACAATGCAAGAAAGTAAACACATTTTATATCATAACCTAAAACATACATGAACACATAGACAACTCATTGGAATACAATTTCACAGGTAATATTAATAATATATGCTAAGCAAATTATATTGAATTTTATTACTCCTTCTAAATTTTATTTTCATATTTTATATTTTGATAAACTAAGCTATGGAAATGATCTCTGAGATAGATTAAAATCCAGTATGAAATCCTGGCAGTGAATTCCAAGCCATTACTGTGATGAAAATTCTTTCATCATTCAGAGTTTCTTTATATTTTTCAATAGCTTTTCCCCCTGTTTTGTAGTACAGGAAATATATTTACTTTTTTCTTCACTCCAACAAACTTTAATTTAAGAGTTAGTTTACATGCTTTTATTATATTGTATTATTTAAAACAGTTCTTAAATTTAAATATGCATATATTATTAATTAATTTGTTTATTTATTTTACAACCTGATTGCAGCTTTCCCTTCCTGCTATGCCAAGGAGTAGCTTTACTTTTCTTAAGTCTTTACACATACATAATTAAAGAAAACAAACTTTACTTAATTTATCATATTTCAATCAAGTACCTCAGAAAGTGTGATTCTGTGATGAGAGTTCTTGTACTACTAAAAACCCAGTCAGAAATTGTAGCTGAAATCATTCATTATATCTCACAGACTTAGCCTTCTATTTAAGGATTTAAAATCAATTGTGGGACTTTTCAAAGTGAACTGCTCATCTACCGTTAACCCATTGGAAGAATTAAACAAAGATAATGAAGGCAATATAGAAACCCAGCATTATCACATCAAACAGGTCCTTTTTTTTTCTCTTTAAGGTGAAAATTCTACATCTTATCCCATGAGTTTGGAGAATGTCATTGTACATAGCATGTGATGGCCATTTGGAGGATGCAAGTTATCTGGAACATCCAATCTTTCTCTCTTTATTTTTTTCCTAGTCTTTTTTTTTTATTAATTTATTCATATTACATCTCAATGGATATTCCATCCCTTGTATCCTCCCATTCCTCCCTCTCTCCCATTTTCCCCTTACTCCCCTCTCCTATGAATGTGACTGAGGGGGACATCCCCCCCTTTATATGCTCATAGGGTGTTCACACTGGGAAAGTCTTGCTCCATAATATCAGAAATAATCACCTGACCTGGGTTTGGACAATGTACTACTGACTTCTCTGTCCAGCCTCAGAAGGTGAAAGCTGACCAAAGTCCTATAATGGCACCAAGGACCATTCCTAAGAGTCAAAATCTATATGGAAAAAAAAGTCACAACTTCCGTACCTTCCTGTTTGTTTTACTACCTTAAAACCAAAAAAGGGATAATTTGACTTCTTCCTTTCCCATTTGGATCCCCTTGATCTCCTTTTGATGTCTTATTGCTCTGGCTAGAACTTCAAGAAATATATTGAAGAGATATGGGGACAGAGGGCAGCCTTGTCTGGTTCCCGATTTTAGAGGGATTTTCTTGAGTATCTCTCCATTTAATTTAATGTTGGCTGTTGGTTTGCTGTATATAGCCTTTAATATGTTTAGTTAAGTGCCTTGTATTCCCGATCTCTCCAGAACTTTAAACATAAATGGGTGTTGGATTTTGTCAAATGCTTTTTCTGCATCTAAAGAGATGATCATGTGGTTTTTCTCTTTCAGTTTGTTTATATGATGGATTACATTGATGGAATACTACTCAGCTATTAAAAACAAGGAATTCCCAAAATTTGTGGACAAATGGATTGATTTAGAAATTATCATAATGAGTGAGTTCACCCAGAAGCAAAAAGAGACAAACGGTATATACTCACTTATATCAAAACACTAGTCCAAGGAATACGTACCATGGAAAACTTTACTTACCAAGAAAGTGGGTCAGAAGCGAGGACATCCTATTGAGACTTTAGGCAAGAGTAGCATGGAAGAATGGGGAAATAGTAGGACCCACAGAGTCCTGGAAACCTACAAGAAGAACTTTATGACAGGCAGATCTGGGTCCTGAGGTCCTCCTCAAACTAAGGCACCAGCCAAGGAAAATATAGACAGTAACCTTCGAACCCCTACCAAGACCTAGCCGACGAACATAATATTCTCCACCGTTGAGTGGAGAGTGAAATCTGACTCTCACACAAACTCTGGTGCCCCTTTTCTGACCACGTCCCCTGGATGGGGAGGCCTGGTGGCACTCAGAGGAAGGATAGCAAGTTACCAAGAAGAGACTCGATATTCTAAGAGCAAATATAGGGGGAGGAGGTCTCCCTCAATCACAGACATAGGGGAGGGTAGAAGGGGGGAAGTGGGAGGGAGGGAAGAATGGGAGGAAACAGGGGAAGGGCTGACAATCTAGGTGTAATATGAATAAATTAATAAAATTAAAACAAAAATCAAAACAAAAGAACAAAAAAGGTCCTGGTAGAAGGAAGAGCCATATATTTTAGAAGAAAGAAATGTTGTGACTTTAGTTTCAGGATCTGGTTGAACTCAACAGTGAACCTGCCTTCAGGATCATCCAGGTACAAGTAGAGAAAACTAATTTCTTAAAAATAGACAAAGAAAACAATGCCATGAAAAAGAGAAGGCAGCTGTAATTATATGTACATTGGAGACAACAACAAAAAAAAAATGCTCTAAGCCACACTGTGATGATCAAATCTTTCAAATTTTTTGAAGGATTTAGTCATTTCACTCCGGAGTGTTTTCTCTGCAGTAACAATGCTTTTCTCATAAATGATTGCACAATTCCAAGTAAGCCACCATACCCTCCTTCTTCTGTTCAGATATTCTATATACAAAATAAATGTGTCTGTGCTTTTTTAATTTCTGCTAGCTTTTTCATTTGTGTAGAGACTGCAATAAAGTGAGTGTAACATTTTACTAACTAATGTCATCTGCTCACACCAGCCAGTAACTAGCTTTCATTTTTTTTATAAGACTTACACTCACTTTAGACAAGCATAAAGACATTACACAGGGGGTATTTTTATTAACAGGAAATAAAATATGTTTGTAAACACAGGGGCAAGAGGAAAGAACCATGACATGGGTCCTGAGATGGAACTCAAGATGTTAGGCTATGCAGCAACTTCCTTTATCTACTCAGTTACGTTCAGAGTTGCAATTGTTTCTTAGCCACAAGCATTTCAACTTTGTATGAATAAGTACCTTTGTTTTTGTTGTCATAAACAGTTTATCAAAAAGAACTGAAATCTCCTCTAGTAGATTATCTTTATACCAAAAAAAAAAAAAAAAAAAAAAAAAAAAACCTAAATAATTTTCAACTACTCATTCTGAATCAAACAAATACTGCATTGGCGGGTGGAACTAGAATCAGAATGAGGCAGAAGGGCCCCTGAGACATGGGATAGCCAATGACACAGAGAGAGGGGCCACTGAAACACAGAAGCTTCATTTCTCCTCAGGAACTTTGGTCAATGTTATGGTCAGATACGTGTGGGAGAAAGGCTGATGAAATTTCAGAAACTTTCCTCCAAAGAAAAATCATGGTATAGAAATTACATAAACATTCACACATAATTTCACTTATGCCAACAGCTGCTTCTAGTTTAGATATTAATTTCTTGAGTAGTTTGTCTATGCATTTTTCTTTGCACTCCCTTCAGGAGACATAAGAGAGAGGTCCTCCCACTTCTATGGTTGACAGACCTTCAGCTCATCTGTTAGAACAGTCTGTTTGTTCCTCAAATGTCTAGTCACCCAAGAAAAAATGCCCTTATGCTACTTCCTTTTCTTTTTGCAAAATTAGGAAGATGGTTTTTAAAATGTATTTTATTTTTTCTCACACAAATTTAAGAGCAAATGAGGCATACTTTCAAAGGTACAGAGAAAAAGTACTTAATGCTGTGAGTAAATTTAGAGCATTTGAGGATGGCACAGAGGTGAAGAAATCTGAAAGAAACCGTTTCTCTTCTCTGCTTTTTATTTCATATTATTACTTTCCAACAAGCTTATTTTTCATTTCTTTGTCTGTTTCAACTTAAATATGTATAATCAGAAAGTTTGTAGATACATGGGGCTGTCATTCATCTCATAATTTAATCACAGATTCTAAAAAACAAGTTATAAAACAGATTGTATTTTGTTGAAAGAATGTCAATTGTGTTGCCCAATTTTGGTAACCTACAAAACACATTTTATATAACTAAAAGTTTAAAATAAGAATTATTTGCTCTGCAGGGTGTGGTGGCACCTGCCTGTAATTAATTCCAGAACTTACGGAGGCAGGGACAAGCAGATGTCCTCGAGTTTGAGGCCAGCCAGGTCTACAAAGCGAGTCCTGCACAGCCAAGCCTACTAGAGAAACCTTATCTCCAACAAACAAACAAGCAAACAAAAAGAAAAGAAAACAAAAAATTATTTGTTCTGTTTTTTTTAAAAAAGGGTGTCTAATATCACAAATTCATTAATGAATTAATTTATTCCCACATGTATTGCTAGAACCTGATGATATCGTAAATATTTTTACTTGAAATATAGCTTAATGGCAAAGTAAAGATAGTATTAAGCACTATATATCCCCAAAAGAAAACATAGTGTCCATAAAAATGTATTTAAAAATCTTACAGAAAAAACAGTGAGTTTTTAGTTGTCAATCTGCTATCATCACACTATCTTCTTTATGCCCCAATCTAGTTCTCATTTTCCAAATTATATTTCCTTAAAAACAGTGGCTAACTTTGCTTTATCTCTACCTGGAAACTATTATAAAAAGAGTTTTTCAGGAAACTTATTGAGATGGATTCAAATGAACTTTCTTAAGCAATTCACAGTCCTTACAAGTAACTAGAGCCTACGTGATTAGTAGAACTGATGTTTTCCCTCATTTTGTGACATCTTATGTAGTCTGGTTGGAACTATACTTCTAAGCCCTAGCAAGAGTTAAGGCATCCCGAATAATATATTCAAATGAAAATCATAAGGCATGCATACCAGTTGGGGTATCCATATCTGATTTCTCATCCAGTCCTTAAAACAGTTTAATTAAACAAGGAAATAATTTTATACTGAATGCTTTTAGTTCAATAGGCATCTTATAGCAGGTGCCTTAAGTGACTTTAAGATTGAGAAAGTTGTCAAAGAGAAGTATTTGATTAAAAGGTTATTAGGGAGTTTGAGCTGCCTTCCTCCTCCTGATGCTGGTTTCTTGTTGCTGTTTGCTGCAGTTGGTTATTTTTTGTGACGTGTTCATGTGCAAACGGACAAGGAGAAGAACTTGGGCATCCTGATAGCATGATAAAACTTGCCCAAAGAACTTGACACACTTACTTAGCAGGAAGTAGTCTAATGATATTAATGCCACATTTTCCTCTAAACTTCTCTCTTTCCTTCATACTGTTGGAGGTTCAGAAGAGAGAAACAAAGGTGGAGAAGGATGGTAGAAAAAGAAACCCATAAAGCAGCCAAACACCTATTTACAAGTTGCTTTTAGACTTGCGGCTAGGCAAATTGGGAACTCTGGTTTAAAATGTCATAGATGAAATGACAGGGCAAGAATTGGATGGTCATTTTATTTCAAGACATCAGCAGAATGTTTATTGCAGCTGATACTCCTGGGATATTTCCTGCTTTTCTCCTAGAAGGGATTATATATTTATTTTCTTTTTTTTCTATTCCTATATTCTGTCTAGAAAGATTGAGAGAACAATTAGAAAAATTGCAAATGGAAACTGAGGAACTTCAGAAACAAAAAGTGGCTCAGACCCAGTAAGTGAGCAAGACAGCAGCAGTTTCCCACCCCAAGAAGAGAGAGACAAAAGCAATAAAGAAAAACAAGTTAACAAAAACAAAACAAAACAAAAACTGTTCTAAAAGGCAGATCATGGCCCTAACCAAAGTCACACAATTTTGGTTTCTAGTCCCCACAGTCCCTGGACAGGGTAAGGAGCTGGGCTTGCTAAGATTGGGGTTGGGGCATGTAGGTCAAAGAAAAGCTCAAAAAAGCCCATTCTGAAAGGAAAGGTTAATCTTAAACTAACTGTGCCCCAGAAATAGAGGAGTGATGGACTGGGCTTGCAAAATCATCATCGGCTTTGCCAGTAATCACAGAGCACAGAGCCTGATAATGGTGCAGATCATGATTTTGATGAAATAGCATAGTCACCTATAGAAATGTTAAACATAAGGTGTTTTCAACAGGCTGGGATTTGACATAGCATGCATTCACCATATGTAAAACAAATTCTAAGTGATTGAGCTACTCGAAATTGTATTCTTCCCCAATACTGGTAGGGGATGGTTCCTGATCTACAAGAAGCAGATACAACGGTGGAGAAAAGAAGCCATGAATATTGAGCAGTGAAATATAGCAAGAGGAAATACGTATTGTCAAAGATCAGTTGCTGGGTGAAGGGCAACACTCTGTCCTACAAGAATAGATTAGATTTAATGGTGTTGCTATAGAACAAGGTCACTTAAGGCTTCAAGAGATTGGAACAAAACTGAGGAGCCCCAGAAAAAGTCCATCTTAATTACTAAGATTATAAAAGGCTCTGGGAAAGCCTTTAGTGATTTTTTTTCAAACATTGGTCTCAGTTGCCTTGCATTTGAAACTGTGAATGCTGAATGTAAAATAGTTATTAGACCATTGCGTGTGGGAGCAGTGCCAATGGACTAGTTGTTAAGGGATATGGCTGACATTGGTTTTCATGAGTATCATGTTAATATCACAGGTAAAGCTAGTGTTAAAGGCCTCTGATATCAAAATGTCCAGTATATTAGTGGCAGAAAATTTGGCCACAAGAGACTGAATAAACTGCTAAAAGTCTCATATTTCAAAATTTCTGGTGAATTAACTGTAAAAAAAAAATCTGGGGATTTCTACCAGAAGAGTCAATGTACCTTTTCTAGAAGCAATGTTTTTCCTAAATATCAAACAGAAAGAATACCTAGGCTTCCCAGAGTATACACGCATTATGGCTAGTGGTACCAATCTACCAATGAATATAAATCTAAGTGAGATATCCAAGGCAATTCCTTGCAGTCAGGAAACGAAATGGAGGGCCTAGAAGATCAAGGCCCCACATTTCAAAAAAGCCATGTCTTTGTGTTCAGCCTAGAAATAACAAGCTGGCATAATACCTGTAACTATGCATTGCTACTATAGGCAATGCTACTCTAGACTTGGCCATAGATAAATCACTTATCCTATCCCTAAAAATTCAATGTTGCAAAATAATTACTGGATTTTATGGTCCTTTGCACTAACGGACAGGAGAGATGATTTTGTGGAGGGGTGGGCTGGCTTCCCAAGGATTTATAGGACATCCAGGAATTGTAGTTAGAAATTTCAAAGGAGAAATTAAAATTATGGCCTATGTTTAAAAAAAAAAAAAAAAAGGAGATGAAAATTATCCAAAGTGATAGGATTGCTTATCTGCTACATGTTTATCTACGTTAAATGGAAAGTTGATCCAGTAGAAAGAACAGGAGGATTTGGATGTATTGGAAAATGTGGGCTCTGGAAAGCAGTGTTTAATATCCAGAGGCCCAAATTAAAACTGCAAGGAAATGGTATTGAAATGGAAGGTAGATAGAATCTGATGTAACTATCCCAACACCTGAAATTTGGAATGGTTACTTTAAAATTTTTTATACACAGTTTTCAGGAATTGGAACGTTATTTCAGATAAAAGAAAGTGTGTGATGGGTTAAATGCGTGTGACTGGAAGGTCAATAGAAAAATTGAGACCCACTGACATACCCACAAATTAATGTGGACGGGATCTTTTACAACATTGTGTACTCAGATTGATTTTCCTGCAGTTTCAGAGACAGCTCATGGTAAAAGTAGGAGTGAAATGGTAGATGCTCCTGGGGAAGGTATTAATATATGTCAAAACCAACCCCTGGCTGGGCCATTTGTCCAAATATAGGAAATATTATGAATTGAATTTCCAAAGTTATGGGTGAGGGCACTGTTAAAATATCAAAGGCCCTACCCTTAAAATGGCTGATTAAGAATCCTGTATGGGTAGATTTGTAATCTTTAACTAAGGAAAAATTACAGCTGATAAACAGCTGGTACAAGAGCAACAGGAGTCTCAACCTATAGAAGAATCTACTATCATGTGGAATCCCCTGTAATTGTTAGAAAGAAAAAAGAGAGAAAGAAAGAAACAAAGAAAGAAAGAAGCAAAGAAACAAACAAGGAAGGAAAAAACAAAGAAAGAAAGAAAGAAAGAAAGAAAGAAAGAAAGAAAGAAAGAAAGAAAGAAAGAAAGAAAAAAGAGAAAGAAATAAATCAGGAAAATTGAGGATGTTGACAGACATAAGAATAGTGAATAGAATAATGAGTCTGTTCCAGCCTGGAATTCTTTTAGCTTCTTTATCACATAAGGCATGGTCTATGATATTAACTGATGTAAAAGATTGTTTTTTTTACTATCTCTTTGAATGCATGGGCAGGATAAGGAAAAGTTTGCTTTTGCAGAACGTATTTATAATAATGGTGGGTCAGTAAAAAGATATAAGTGAAAGTTTCTCCAAAAAGGAATATTAAATAGTTTAACTTTATGTCAATATTTCATGCAACAATCACTAGAAATAATTTATAAGGAATTTAATATATTCATTACTTATTATTATATGGATGATATTTTGTTGGTTGATTCTGATGTAGATACTTTAGAGAACATGTTCAAGAAAGCATAAAAAATTCTGCCATTATTCCCCTCCCTTATGACTGTGCCTGAGGGGGACTTCCTCCTCCTATATATGCTCAGAGGGTATCAAGTCTCTTCTTGGTAGCCTGCCATCCTTCCTCTGAGTGCCACCAGGCCTCTGCCTCCAGGGGGCATGGTCAAATATGAGGCACCAGAGTTCCTGTGAAAGTCATACCCCACTCTCCACTCAACTGTGCAGAATGTTCTGTCCATTGGCTAGATCTGGGTAGGGGTTTAAAGAAGAATAAATTAATAAAAAATTTTAAAAAATTAAAAATAAATAAAAAATAACCCCCCCCCAAAATTCTGCCATACTGCAGGTTACAGATTACTCCTGGAAACTACAGATAGGAAACTTTATTAACTATTTGGGTTATAAGTCATTGGAAAATCACACCCAACAGGATCAGATCAGAAAAAATCAGTTGCAAACTCTTAATGATTTTCAAAAAGTAATGAGAGATAGTAATTGGCCTCAGCATATCATTGGATGAATCACTCAAGACTTAAATAATCAGTTTCAAATATTACAAGGCAATTTGCATATAAACAGTCCAAGATGGATAACAGGTGAAACAGAAAGAGAAGAGAAGGGGGGGGGGGCGTGAATTCTGGTAGAACAGAACTGCCAGATGCATACATGGATCGAATAATCTCAAATTCGATTGAACTTTGATTATTTTGCCTTCAGCTCATTCTCATATTTGGTTCATTATGCAAAGGAAAGATAGTATTATAAAAAAGATTTTCTTAGCACACAAAGTAAAAAAATTAAAGAATTACTTAGAAAAAGGTTCTGATTTAATTGTAAAGGTAGATTAAGACAATGTGAATTGTCAGAAACAGCACTGCTGAAATTATAGTACTTATACTAATGCTGAGACTGTGTTATTATGGGTAATCGACGAAGATTAGTAAAGAGCATGCACCAACTATTTGGGGAAATTAACAACAAATATCCTAACAGCAAGATTCTTCAGTTTATAAAAAGAGCTAAATGGATTCTCCCACATACTGTAAAGGGAACACCAATTCCTGAAGCACCTACATTCTATGCTGATACAAATAAGTTGAAAATGGCAACCCATAAGCCAGACAAAAATTAATAATTCTAAGCTCATATACTTCAGTTAAAAAATCAGAGTTGTATGTAATTCCTATGGTATTAATAGATTTTTCTGAATCCCTTAATGTAATTCCTAATTCTCAGTATGGAGAAAGAGTTGTTTTGCATATAGAAAATGATAAATTTATTATGCATAATTCAGAATTAACTTTGTTATTTGTTCAATTTCAACAGGCAATTAGTAATAGAAATTACCTAATATATATCACCCATATTCAGTTATACAAACTTGCCAGGCTTACTAGCACAAGGAAATGAAAAAATTTACCAATTATTAACAGAAAATGTGTTTTAAGCCTAAAAGTTTAATTAAAAACATGTTAACAATAAAAGTTTAAAGAAAAAAATCTATCACTTAGCAACAAGCCAAAGGAAATTTTAAGAAAATGCCCTACTTGTTTTTTTGTAAACCTTGATTCCATTGCCTGCCAGAAGTAATGCTAGGGGTATTAAAAAAAAAAAAATCTGTCAGATGGATGTGTTTAACTTTTCAGAATTTGAAAAACAAAAGTTTGTACACTATAACATTGACACATACTCAGGGTTTCAATGGTCAACTGCTTTAAGTTCTGAAAAGTTTGATTTTGTAATTTCACAGTTACTGGAAGTAACGGCTATTATGGGGATACCAGTACAAATTAAGACTGGCAATGCCCCTGCATAGGTCTCCAACAAGATGAAGAAACTCTTTGAACATTATAATTTAAATCAACATTCATACAAGACATATTAAATGAAGAGTAGCTGGGTTTTAAACTATAAAATTGACAGTATATATAGAATACAGAAAACTGTAGGATTAAACTAAGTCAACTTTGGCTGGACTCTGCACGCGGATTGGGCCCAGAGGCCCTAGCTGAATTTGGCGCGCGGTTTGTGTCCAGAGTCCGTGGCTGAGTTCAGTGCACTGTCCCGACCTGAGACTCTGCTGAATTTGGTGGGCTACTTGGGCCCAGAGACTCTAGCTGAGCTCAGCGCTCCGTTTGGGCCCAGAGTCCCTGGCTGAACTTGGCGGGCAGTACAGGCTCTGAGACTCTGGCTGAGCTGGAGCAAAGTGAAAAATGTTGACAAATTTGGTCTCAGAGAGTTCAATGTGTCAGTGGAAACAGAGCAAAGGGGAAAGAGAAGATACAAACAGAAAGTGAGACATAAGCAGTGAATATGACACTGGGGTGTCATGTCCTGGAAGACATGTGCAGATGGCATTATAAAAAATGTAGTGATCATAATTGATGTGTATCAAAATAATAACAGATAATTGGCAACTGGGTTTAGTAATATAAAGAGTGCATGTCATCTTCATAGGACTTGGTTTACATGAATACTAATTCGAATTAGTCTATAATCTGCAGATATCTTCCACTGATTTTCTAATAGATTCTAACACTCAGATGAGTTTCTGAAATATAGGATACATTCAACAAATATTTGCTAAAATATTGCTTTAATTTAATAAATTAAATGGAATTGAGGAATAGAGTGAAATTCATTATAGTCCTCTCTCTATCGTCTAAGCAATTATTTGACATTATGCATACAAAGTATCTATTCTTATTTTTTTAATTTAGTAGATGTGATAGATTATATAAAAATAATTTATGTGCTCAATAGTATCACTTAGAATTTTAGAAATTAATGGTATAATTCTTGAATGAGTTTTAAAAATATTAAATTTGTATCAATATATTAAATAATAACTGACATGATCAGTTACATTAATAAGTTAAGTTGTAGTTGTTCAGTAACTAATTTGTTTATCATATTTAAGGTATTAAGGTTAAGAGGGAATAACCGAATGTAGAAAAAATATCTTCCAGTTTATAAAATGTGAGCAGGAGAGCAAGGTACTGTTCCTTAAACCTACTAAATCTTGTTAAATTAAAAAATACATTGAAATATTTATTTCATTTTTGTGAGTTTCAAACAATGTTTTGTCATATTCACCTTATATTACAAATCTTCCAAAATGCACATACAGCCATTTCCTGCCCACTGAAACATTGTGTCCTTTTTTTGCTCTGGGGGGTTTTGTTGTGTTTTTGTTGGAAGTTGTTAACTACTGGGATAGGGTTTGGAGACAGTTTCTCTAAGAATGTAGTCTTTAGTTAAGTCAACCACAATCCAGTAGAATACCAGACATCCAAAAAATTAAATTGGGTAGAAAATACATTGTTTTGTAAAGCAAGCTGGGTCTGTTGGCTATACATGTATTTAATAGTTGTTGAATGCATAATATATGGCAAAAATTCTTCAGTCCACTGAAGGCAGAGAATCTGTAGAAAGCGACATACAGTTCTTGACTTTCTCCTTGCTCATATCACTTTTATTTCATTAATGGAGAAATCATAAGCAGTCCAAACTCTTTTTTTTACCACCCTAAGTCTCTCGAGACAAGAATATAGATGCATGATATAATCATGTATAATAAACAAAAGTAGAAATCACTTAAATATTTTATAGATATTTGTATACAGGTGTCAATTTCTTCATTTCTCCTTTCTTCCTATTAAATTCATAAATATCACCTGGAGATGACAAAGGCATGTGAGGCCATTGGCAAGTGTAATGGAGAAGGAGGTGAGTCTGAAGTCTGGTGGAATAAGCTCATTACTTTGGATTCTAGTGTTTTCTGGGATTGGCTCCCCCTTTAATTCTGGTATAATGATAGAATCATTTACTCTTATCAGTGATTATGCAGTAGATTTTAGGATTTAGGTGTAGTCTATCTTCAGCGGTATAACATCCAGTGTAGGAAACATGGGTAAATTTGTAATTACATTGTAAGCTTGTAAGAAGAGCCAAAGAAGATAGAATAACATAGACATAGAAGTGAATAATTATGTCATGTGGGCACAGCAAACCCTTAATTTAACTGCTGTTTAAAACTAGCACAGCATGGGTAGTCATTAACCTGAAGAAGACAGAAAAGTGCATTCTAGGCAGAGAAAAAATAACATAATACAAAAGATCTGCGTTTCAAAACAGAAAGCCTTGCTACTTTTTTTTTTTTTTTTTTTTTTTTTTTTGGTGTGTCTGGGATGAGAGATCTTTTGGCCTGTGTTACAATGGTTGGGCTTAGTCTGAAGACAGTGGGAAATCACTAGAAAATTGCAAGCAGGATCTGACATTATCAATTTGTGTTTCACATAGTGCTGGCAGCAATGTGCAGTATGAAGCATAAGTGCCGTCTCCCTTCCCTCCACATCAACCAAAGGATATTGAATAAAATCCAAATATGCGGAAACTAAGGGATAAATACTGTCATCAAGTATATGAAACATTTATGAGAAGGATGCTCAGCAGTTGTTCTGAGTGTCTGTGACAGACCAAACACAATCGCATAAAAGCAAGAGGGAGTTGAGTTGGACCTTTAGAGGGATATCTCAATTGAGGGCTGCCCTGGAAAAGGATACCACCAGAACAGGCAGAGTGGGCAACTGAAAAAATTCCCTCCACTAGCCAAGAGAAATAGAAAAAAAAAACACTCTCAATTTCACAGTATTTTCAGATAGTCATTTCTCTGACAGCCAGAGATGCAATATAGTATAATTACAATATATGCCTGTTTCACTGACTTATGAGTCATACAAGGAAGAAGTGAATTGTTCTATGAAACACCAGCCCAACCAGCATGTTCAATTGCTTTGATCAGAGACAAATAAAATGCCTTTCATTTGCATTCATGGCCACATGCTAATATTTCAGTGTTACAATAAGTCCCGCAGCAGGGTTGATTAAAATTTGGATGGTAGTATTTTCTTTCCCCTTCCTTTCCACCCTCTGGAGATAGTGTCTAGCTCAGGGAGCTCTTGCTAATAGAGAAAGTGATACACAGTCAAGGCTACTCACAGACTCTAAGTCTTGTATGTTTCCTTTGAACACTAACAAGCTGGTTGAATCTTTTACATAGAAGGATAAAATATTTTTATTCTACTTTATTTCCTCATGAAATCCTTGTTCTTCCTCAACTGGCCAGGTAGACCTGGGATTCCTGGGCTTATGCAATCTTCCTGCCTCGGGCTTCCACATAGCAGGGGTCATGTGTTCACTCTCCAGTATTTACCTAGGAATTCCATCTCAATAAATGTAGACACATGTCATTTATGAAAATATTACTAAAATGATTGTGTTTGTTAATGTATGCACTCTGTGACAGTAGAAGCATAGATGTCTTTAGATGAGACCTGAAAGCTAACGTTGGTTGGAGCAGCACACTGTCACTGTCCTCTAGTTGAGTAGACCATATGCTCACAGAAAAATACTCCTTGTCTCACTTCTAGTAAAAGATTATAAACCATATGAACGGCTATGTTTTCTATCTATTAATGAGGAAAATGTGGTATTATAGTTTTAAAATGATATATCATTAAAATATGAATTTGTTAGGATTTGATTCTATATTATGAAACTAGCCCAACTAGCTTTTCCACATACTGCAAGGTCTTTGACAACGTGAGCTCAATGCTCTCTGGAACTTGAGCCCATGTTTATTTTCTCTGCTTTTTTTTCTGACAAAACAAAATACTTCTGGTTCCATAATGTACAATAGGGATACTGTCTAAATATCTTAATGTCTTTATTCCCTTCTAACTACGCTGCTAAACTGCTCTGAAGCTTGGTGTAAGCATCTATCTTAATGTCTTCCTACCATTGGGCCTGACATTGTTATTTAGCTAACCAAGTTTATTTGTATATGAAGTTAAAATTGCTCAAGAAAAAAAAAAAAAACCCTCTGATGAATCTCATATATCAAGAGAGATTTATTTTATATGTTCAAGTGACGAATAAATGCTTGATTTTTAAATGCTATTGGATGAATTGATTGATTAACCTAGAACTAAATGAATATTATAATTGAGTTATACCTTATTAATATTTACTATTTCTTATATTTTCACATTAGCTTGAGGCGGAGGTAAAGATTGGATAATGAAAAAAATTAAAGATGAACTGAATAACAGATATATAGTATCCATTGCTTTATTTCTACATGACAAAGCATCTTTATCAGAAGTAAAACTATAATTTATCCCATCTGAAGTATTTCCAGAATGGCAGAAATGTAGACTTTTTTTCTGTAATCCTAGCACATTAAAGACTAAAATGGAAGGATACAGTTCAAGGTTTAATGTTAGCTTTGGCTATACAATGAGTTGGAAGGATGAATTGTGTGACATCTTGTCTCAAAAGCAAAGTTAAATAAAAAAAAAAATAGAAAACAATAAACAACAAATGAAAGACCTGTGGGGTCCTCATAATATGCTTGGTTTCTGGAGATAGATGTCTAGAATAGAGTTGAGTGTATTCAACTACAGATATATCTAATAAAGAGTATCCAGGCTGGAAAATGCATGTGTCCATTTTATTGTTATTAATACATTATAGCATAACAGGATAACTTTGGACATATGATCAATATGTTCTCCACGATGCTGTAATGGCTTCAAGCATGATTTGGTCATGAGAATTTCTCAATTGTGTTATGAGCATACCCCCCAACAATGTGTGTACTATTACGCAGTGATGGCCACATTATTGTTAGTTGTTAGAAATTTCTCAAATGCACTACTGTCATACCCATCACCACCACACACATGACCATCCCTCACTAAAATATCATCCTTTAGTGAATGTCTGTGGATAAAAGTATTACACACAGGGTAAGAGTACTCAGCATCAGACCTTCTGATGGTACAAATGGTATAGTAAACTTCCAGTTTAGCATAATACTTTGCACGTGAGAGTAATTATTATGACACAAATAAAAATGAACAAATATATTTACAAATTCAAAATTTGCTCTGTGAAATACTCAAGAAGATCCCCCTTCTTTTCCTATATTACAACCTTTGTGGCATTGAGGAAGGGAGAATAACCATCTGCCATTCTATGCTTAGTCATTTGTGAGTGAGAAATTAGGAAATATGTTATTGATATTTTAACCTTTGTTTCTACAGAAAAGATTCCTTAATCCTGAGTAATTTCCATCATATTTGCTCTACTCACTTTATCCCTCCATGAAAATGAAGGAAGTTGTCAAATATTGGTCACACTCACTTTCCTGCATGTATTCTCAAGAGGAAGGTAGAAGGGTGAGTATAGCCTGCATTTCCCAAGCATGGCCCAGGCCTTGAGCAGGTTGCCAAAGAGATAGAGAACAGGATGTGACAGTTCCTTTGCTGTCAGGGAGCATCTTTTAAAGATGGGATGAGAGAGATTAAATAGGTTGTTTTTAATAAAAATGATTTTAAGTATGAAGATATGCAAAGAATAAATAACATATGGTAAAGATAGGGAGCTACTGCTTTAAGAGATGACTTCCTTATTTATGTTGTTAAAGGTCAATTAGCAAGAACAGCCTAGAAATACCTTCAAAGGCCTCAGTTGAAAGGCCACAACTTCAGACTTGCATTTTAGCAGTTCAATATGGTTTTCAAAGTGGCTTTTTTTTTCTATAGCCTCTTACAAAATATATAAGCAGCATGACAATCTGCAGCATGCCACAAAATAAATTGACCCCACTTGCTAGAAGTTTGAGCTAATTTTCAGTTGAGGAAGAAGTATACATTGTTAAACACTAAGTGTCAGTTACATCATACAGTTGGATTATTGGCCTGACAGAACGGCATTCAGGGTCACTTGATCCCCATATTAGCCAGGAGTTTTAGTTAATGAAATATGCTTCTGCGTTTAAACCAAACAGTGAGGATAGGTTAAGCAACAGGTGAGATTAATTCTAAACTCCAGCTGAAACTGAAGCTTCTCTTATAAAGGAGAAAATAGTATAAAACAGAGAGCTTGGAGAAAAACAAAACGGGTAGATGTGAATGCAGTAACAACCAGAGAGAGAGAGAGAGAGAGAGAGAGAGAGAGAGAGAGAGAGAGAGAGAGAGAGAGAGAGAGAGAGAGAGAGAGAGAGAGAGAGAGAACTGACTGGACATGAGCAAGAGGGAGTGGAGAATGGGTACGGGCAGGAGATATAGTCGTTTTCTGTCTAGCAACTTCAGTGGTTAGGTTCTGACTTTAGCAATGTTAGCTAAGGTCTACAGAACTTACTCTCTCTACCGCTATTGCCATGGTGCTGCCATGCTTCATGTATACTCTTGGGTGGAGTTGAATTCTTTTATGGTTACCAACTAAAGCTTGAGTTTTACCATGAAAGACATATGTAACCGTAAATTACACTTAGGACACGTTTCATACAGTACATGCTCATTCTATGTTGTTGAGAGATTGACTAAATTGAGCACATGAATCATGAGCAGTGACTACATTAACTTATGATTTGCTATGCATTTAAAGGCAGAGTATTACTGCAAGGATAAAAACTGGGAGTGATTATGTTTATCAAAGCCTTATGTATGTTCCTATTCCCTTCCACAAAAAGTGAAGAAATAACAAACAAAAGAAAATGTTATTTCTTTAAATTATTATTAATTCTTTGAAAATTTATGATTTTATTCACACCTTCCCTCAGTGCCTCCAACATCCACACCCTCTTTCTCCCAACCCAATTTTGTGTTTTTATGCTTTATTTTAAGTTCTTTTGTGGTCCATGTGTACTTTTGGGTATGCAGCAAGCCCCTGGGCCATAAGTGAAGTGACCTACCTAAAGAATATTAATTTCTTTTCCCAGATGCTATCACCTCTCAAGCCCATCTTCCCTCTGTCCATATTGAGACTTTTACTTGGCTTGAACTTTGAACTCTCACGGGTCTGGTGTATTCTGTAACAACCTCTATGAGTCCATACACGCAGCTTCAAACCTGTTGTCTGTAAAACAGTGCTGTGCTGTTGTCATGCACCACATTTGGCTCTTACAACCCTTCTGCCCCATTTTCCTCAGCGATCCCTGACACTTGGGAGGAGGTGTGTGTGCATAATACAGATGCCCAATTTACAGCTCATAATTCTGCAGTCTCACATTTTCTGCACTTTAACCAGTTGCTGGTCTATATGTTGATCAAAATTTACTGCAGAAAGAGAATTCTATAACGAGACTGGAGAGATTCACTAAGTGTGTAACAAAAATGTTATTATAAATGGTTTCTTTAACACTACATCAGTTTAGCATATTAATTGTAGTAAGTTCCCCATTAAGGCTTATGTAGACACAGGTTCATTGTCCTAATAACAATGTAATGTATTGATTATTGATTCTATCTTCAGAAGTGGGTCTTAGATCCAACGAGAAGGCAGTTTGTGCCACTATTGCAATGGTGGACATGTCTTGACAAGCCAGAACATGTTGTAGGTCCCAAGTTTCACAGCTGGATAAGGCTAATAATTACATTTGTACTCTGGCAGTAAGTATAACACTGTGAGCTCTAGAGTACACCAAAGAAGTTTGCAGGTCAGCACCACCGGGATTTCCGGGATTTCACCATTTTTTAAATGACTCAGGTATGTGGTGTCTTCAGAAATAGGGATATTCCTGTCAGTTTCTGGAGGATAACCAAGAGTATTGGCAACAGCAGCAGCTCCAAAGAGGGAGTCATTCCTGGCTTTTAAAGCTATATATTCAACAAAGGAATAGAATATAGAATGCATAAAGAACTTTAAAAAAATAGACATCTACAAAACTAATATCTCAATTAAGAAGTAGGGAACGAAGTTCAACAAGAGCAAGAACAATAAAAACCTGTTTCTTTATGTGGTATGACAATTATCACCTCTCTCTCTCTCAAATTTTGTTTTTTTTTGTTTTTGTTTTTGTTTTTGTTTTTTTTTGAGACAGGGCTTCTCAGTGGCATAGCTCTGGGTGTCCTGAAATTCATTTGTAGACCAGGCTGGCCTTGAACTCACAGTGATCTGCCTAGCGCTGCCTCCTGAGTGCTAGGATTCAAGGAGTGCCCCACCATGCCTGGCCATGTCATTGTTTACATCTATTCTTACCAAGCATTTCTTTAGTATATTAAGTTTTCCTTAGGAAGCGTGCTTTGGGCCTTTATTGTTTTTTTTTTTTCTTTTTTTTTTTTATTAATTTATTCTTGTTACATCTCAATGTTTATCCCATCCCTTGTATCCTCCCATTCCTCCCCCCCCCATTTTCCCATTATTCCCCTCCCCTATGACTGTTCCTGAGGGGGATTACGTCCCCCTGTATATTCTCATAGGGTATCAAGTCTCTTCTTGGCTACTTGCTGTCCTTCCTCTGAGTGCCACCAGGTCTCCCCCTCCAGGGGACATGGTCAAATGTGAGGCACCAGAGTACGTGAGAAAGTCGTATCACACTCTCCACTCAACTGTGGAGATTATTCTGACCATTGGCTAGATCTGGGAAGGGGTTTAAAGTTTACCTCCTGTATTGTCCTTGGCTGGTGCCTTAGTTTGAGCGGGACCCCTGGGCCCAAATCTGCCTATCATATTGTTCTACTTGTAGATTTCTAGGACCATCTGTATCCTTTTATTTTGCTATTCTCCCATGCGTCTCTCATTTAGAGTCCCAATAGGATGCCTTCCCCTCTGTCCCAGTTTCCTGGTAAGTGAAGGCTTTCGTGGGACATGCCCCTTGTGCTAGTATGCAGATATAAGTGAGTATATACCATTTGAGTCTTTCTGCTTCTGGGTTAACTCACTCATTATGATCATTTCCAGCTCAATCCATTTATCCACAAATTTCGAGAAATGAGAGGGAGGGAAGAGTGGGAGGATACAAGGGATGGGATAACCATTGAGATGTAACAAGAATAAATTAATAATAAAAAAAAAGAATAGCTGAGAGATAATACATAGTTTAGGAAAACATTTGAAGCAAAAAGAAACATACTCAATGCACTTCCTGCCCCCAATATCATGGTAGAAATAGAATGATGCCCAAAGAAGGCTACATTCTTAATCTGCTCTCCTAGATTAAGAAAGTGTAGTGCCTATGGTACAAAGGGACATAGCAGATCTCACCACGAACCTCTTGCGCCATGAAATTGGGACAATACTGAATTGCAAGGTAGACTCTATTCTAAATATATAGATCTAGGCAGTTGCCAACTTTCATACTTGTGTTCAGAGAGATAAAGATAAAACTAGTTTTTTTCATAGTTAGTGGTTTCTTCTAGGAGAAAGGAACGCAGACGGCTCCAGAAGCTTGTAAGGGTAAGGCATAGATCGTGGGGAAGAGAGCGTGCTGTGGTGGGAATGGTGGAGAATAAAATAGTGTCATGTATTGTATACTGCCAGCCTACAGGGTAGAAATATGAGTAATAGGTGCTGTTCCCAGCCACAACATCTTTAATATTCTAAAATAACCTGAGAAAATTAGTCCAAAATATAAGCTGTCTTCTTGGTTCTTATTTTTGCTCTAGATAGGTGGTTCTCTTGGAAGCCAGAACCTTTTCCTATTAGGCTCAAGAGCTTGTTATGTTTGGTTTTGTATTTTAGAGCCGCTTTACTTGCCTTTCAGGTATGCACATTCTGGTGGACTCTTCCAAGCCTTCCCACAGGCTTAATATAGATTAGAAAGATACCTGTGTGGACTTTGCTGATTTGAAATTAGTCACAGCAAGAAATAAAAATGACCTTTAGATGGGAGTTCAGGGCCACGTAATTTTTTTTTTTTTTGTAAGAGAAATGAGACATCATTACTTCTGCTTTATTTTGAATATTATAATATTCAAAATAAAGATGGAAACAGAAGAGCAAAAGACGCACAAAAGGAGAAAGACAAAGACAAAAAGAAATGGAGACAGAGAGAAACAGAGCTAGAGTATAGCGAAGCTGGGACCTATGAAGGAAATCACCCTGGGAGCTAAGGATAGGTTAGATATAAAGGAAGAAAAGTGAAAGATATATAGGAAATTTATCAGCTATAGGAAATTTATAAATGTACGACCCTGCTGGTAACTTTCATTCTCTATGTGTACAAGAATTTTAAACTGTTTGTGAGCAAACTGGAGAGCAGTTTGGACTCTAAGGTCCCAAGTTTGACAAAAGAAAGAAGTTAAAAGAAGGAAGGAAGGAAAAGAGGTAGGAAGAACAAAGTGTGGTTCCCACTCACTGTTTCCCTTCCCTTTGCCTAAATTATATGAATATATAAACCTATAGTCATCTATCAATTTGGTGACTCTAAAAATTTTCTTTTTCTCTCATCACACACACACAAAAAAATTCCAGACAATTCTGAAAAAGATTTTCTCAGAGATTATTTCCTGTATTTAATACATATCTCACCACGATTAAACTTTGTTTAAAATATTTTAATTTTAAATATTAAAAATTCTACAACTTTCATGCAACTTTTAAAAACATTGTCAGAGAGAGTTAGCAAGATTATTCACTAGTGAAGTGTATTTGGTATTGCAGCAACAACTTCTACCTTTGGGGACTGGAAAGAGGGTTCAGTGGCTAAGAGCCCTTGTTGAATTTTCAGACAACCCAAATTTAATTTCTATTACACAGACGGTACATCACAACCATATGTAATTCCGATTTCAGGGATCCAATAACCTCTTTTGAGTACTATGCACTACATGAATATACAAGATGCACCTAAATACATGTAGACAAAACACCCATGAGCATAGTATAAAATAGATAAATCTAAAAATTAAACACTGTAATGTCAAAAGGAAGTTATGAGTATCCTACTGCAAACTAGTGTCATGTGATTTAAGCACATGTATCCATTGGGGGAGCACTACTGGTCTTCATGAACTGGAAATAGATATCCAATTGTAAATGCCCTCTTTCTACCATGTTGATTAGGAATATAGATGACTCTATTATGACATTTATGCCTTAATTTCTTGTTTAGTAATATACTCATTTGTGTTCTTTGTACATGTTCTGTTTTGATTCATGTCCTGCCTTTCCCCATCTCCATGGACCTTTTTTGCCTCTCCCATTCCTCTCTTCTACTGTTCCCCACTTCTGCTTTCATGTTCCCAGCATGCAAATTCCCTCTCCCTCCTTCTCTCTCTCTCTCTTTCTCTCTCTCCTCCTTCTCCTTTTCCCTCTCCCTCTGCCTCACTGTCTTTCTGTTTCTACCTGTATCTGTCTCTCCATCTCTGTCTCTGTCTCTCCCTCTCTGTCTCCTCTCTCTCTAAATCTAGGTTCCAATGAAGGCAAATATGTAATATATATCTGTATTATTTCACTTAAAATAATGATTTTCATCGCTAGGCACTTTTCTAAAAATACGAAATTTAATTATTCTTTACAGCCAAATAAAATATTATTGTGTATGTGTCCCACCCTTTTTTAATCCATTCATCAGTTAATGGGTACCTATGCTGTTTCCATTTCTTATGCATCCTGAACCTTACAGCAATATAAATAAATGCGTAAGTGTCTCTGTGGTAGAACTTGGAGTTCTCTATTTGTATACACAAGAGTGGAATATCTGAGTAACATGATAGATTTAGCTTTAGTTTTCTGTCACAAAAATATGGTGTTCTGCACAGGGGCTGCACCATTGCCCTCTGACCAGTGGTGAATGGGTGTTCCCTTTTCTCCATACCTTTACTATCATTTTTTATGGTTTGGTTTCTTCATATCAGCCATTTTGACTTGAGTAAAACAGAATCTCAGAATAGTTTTGACTTGCATCCCCTTAAGAATGCTGCACATATTAAAACCTTATTATTGGTTATTTGAATTTATTTCTTTTAGAACTATCTATCAAGTGCATTAGCCATCTCAATCCTCTATTTATTTATTGGAAAATTGTTTCCATTGATATTTATTTTAGTGTTAACACCTGTACTCTGATATTTCCCTTTGGCCTGAGAAATTATGAGTGTTCAAAGGACCTGTTCAAAAGTTTGTTATTGTCCTGAACATTAATTTGCCAAAAGCGTGACTTACAATATTGAAACTTATTCTTTTCATATTTCAGATCTTGATATCTTTCTAGTTGCCCTGAAGAATTGTGATTTTTAAAAACTTAACTTGGTGTACTTTCATTCTTAGTCTTTTAAATTTTTAAAAAGATTATTTACCTCCAAAATATTGCCAGCATGACAAAAGGGAAAGTCACACTCATTTAACTTAGAAAATGTTAATGTTAAGGAATTATAAATGAGCAGTGACTTTTCTTTATAGTGTTAAGAAATATTAGGTGCTTATCATAGGAAATTTTATTGTTAATTATAAAATTTTAGTTCTGAATATAAAGCAAAAAATGTACAGTTTCATAATTGCTAATATTATTATAATAATTGTACAGAACTTCTGTATCTTCATAAACATGATGAGGGGTAAAAATATATAATTTAGGTTGGCTCTGTTCTTTTTTCTACCTCATTAAATAAAGTAATAAAAATAATTGTAAATTATCATTTATCTTTACATTATCATCTTTATTTTAACTGTAGAAATATATACTATTCTTTGGATATATCCTTAGTCTTCAGCTATTATTTTGACTTGTACCTATTACTGCACATACTTAATATTGAGGATATATATTTCCATTAAAAGTTAGAAAGATGACTATTGAGAAGTCAAACTCCATTTTATACCTTACAATTAGTTAATAAATAAAAGCAACAAACTCTAAATCTCCTAATTTTAGATCAATTTATATTTGTGACTCTCTGCTCTCTTGAAAATTCTTTGTCAACTCTTTACATCTCAACTTTTCTAATATGCCAACAAATAATCACCAAGAAATTATTATGTATTCTCTTTAAAACTTCATTAAGTATTCTGAAAACTCAATAACATTTTCTTCAAAGAATTTTTTTTTCACATGTGGTATTACTGTCAGGAGAATGAAATCACGTCTTGACTTTTTATGATCTTGTTCAATCCTTGTCTGGAGGATAAAATATTGAACTTGTAATGCTGCACATATGTTATGTAAATTATAGTAGGATTTTGTATTGCTTTGACCTTTACAGTACTCTATAATTTGATTGGCTGGCTAGTCAACTTCACAGTGTTTACAGTCTTGCCCTTACTTGGATGGACATGATAAGATATTCCAATTCAGCCAATCAAAAATAGAATATAGAAAAGGTCAGCATAGTGTAATGTTTTCTTAAGCTACAGTATTCTTTCCACTAACCAAACAGTGCATTCTCACAAACACTAAGACATCATTTCAAATAACATATAGCTGACTGTAGTGCCCTAACATAATGAATTGTTTGAGTTGATTATGTTTAGATTATCTTTCCTATGTTCAATCCTGATAGTCCTAGGTAAAATGTTTGGGTTGTGATTATGGCTACATTGTCACAAACTATATTTTACATTTCTTTTATTCTATAGCACTCAAGACCACATTTTTACATAGTGAACACTACTCACTGTATGCTTTAAATATATTAAAATTTTCTAAACACTTTTGGAAATATCTTCTTTTCTTTCCTTTGCTTCATGATACCAATTTTTCGTTTTCTTCTTTCTTGTCCTCTTGCATGCTTATCTGTCATGAAAGACTCTGAAGTCTTTCAAAGCTCAATTCTTTCTTTCTTGGTATTTGTATGCAGGATAAATTTTTACATTATTACCCATAAATAACACCTTTAAATGTGCATATCAAACACTCTATTCTAACCTACAAATATTTTAATTTTGGAATTGTATTCTAGATGCAAGTTCATCTCATTGTATCAAAAATAGACCAAGACTATCCTTATTCAATTTTTCTCCAGTGCTGTGCTCAGCAAATGATACCGCCATTCACCTCAATTCAGGGGTCATTTGCAATATGTTGATTACTAGCATTCTTTATTTTTTAAAATATTTTTTCATCTATCTCCTTTTCACTTTTTTCACTGTGACTGGTTACCCAAAAATATCATCAAACTCTTATTTGGGTCCCTGGAAACTATTATGCTACTTTACTTTCAGCTTCTGTCAAAGACAGTTAAAGTTGTCTTTTAGAAATGAAAACTCAACAATATTATTACATCTTTTACTATCTTCCTTTGTGACACTCCGTGGCTCTTCCACTATAACCCAAAATATCATGTCTATAATTATTTGCATAATGTAAAATAGGTTTATCAATGCAAACTGCCTTTTATTATCCTTTTCATGTCTACACTCTACTTTCAACTTCTTCATGTCCTTTGTCATTGCAGTGGTAGTTGGCTATGGGTCTTATTCTGGCTATAGTTAGAATAGTGGAGTTATAAGCAGTATTTTTCATCCATTTTGGAAAAATAGTTACCAACTATGGAGAAATGATGCATGTACCCAATTCTCCTCAGATCTATTTGAAAATGCCAGAGAAAGACCAGTAAACTTACTAAAGAGTGAAATCATCTCAGGCATGAATGAGAAGTACTATATTTGTGGCTATCTCTGTGCTTCCTGAAAATTACTATCCAATGATTTTGCTTATCAAACAAACAACAGATGAAAGTGTACTTACAATGCCTATAACAGTGTTGTTGGTTCCAGACTAGTAAACGATTTTTTTTCTCTTCTGTTTCTGTTAATTTTTCACTCTGGAGACTATCTGTCCTCAAGGCACCTGTGGAGATTTTATTTTAACTGTATGTGTGTAAGTCTATGTGTACATATACCCACATGAATAAGGTACTCTAGGAAGCCAGAAGAGGGTGTCAGTTCTCTTAGAGTTGTAGTTACTACCAGCTATGTGGGCACCTGACTCTGGTGCTGCAAATTCAATGCCAGCTTGTTGGAAAAATAACAAGAACTAATAGGTGCTGAGCCACTTCTTCAGAACACAAAAGTGGATTTCAGAAGGAATAAACTTACCTATATCCCTTTGTCTCATCCAGTCTCAATGAAATATTCAATATTTTTAATTTCCAGAGTAAATATTTCTTCAACTCTTTATTTTAAGTATGTTGATTAATATAAAGTACACTTTTATACATGTGCACAGCAAAGTCTCATTGAAAAGTGCAAATAAAATTTCTAGCTATGTGAAACTCAAGAATAATTAAATGGGCAACTACACTTAAATATTTTGAGTACCAAATATCATCAAGAAAGATATCATTGTGTTATGAATATATTGAATAGAAAATCAGGTTGACCAAGACAGGCTTCTTAGAAGAAGTGATATTTGAGGGTGAAATCTGACTGACAATATGAGTCAGCCAGGGAGCCAGCAGCTTTCAGTTTCATGCAGAGAAGCACAAACTCCTAGCAATGGTTTGACCGTCTTTTGTGAGAACTCTATTTCTTATACTTATATGTATTGAGGTTCTGTTGAGATTCAGTTCAGCAAAAGTGCCCCACCCAAAGAAACTGCCTAGACAGAAAGCCATCAAAGAGAACTCTAAAAAGTGATAAGGATGCTGAAATGTAGCTCTCTGCAATTTATGAGTGATGGTGGAGGTGTGGATGAGAAAGGACTCAGTTTTTTCTAAGGGGCTGGTCACTGGGAGTTTGACCATGTTCCAGTGAGTATATGAGCAACACAAATTGCCCCTCTGTCTACATCTTCCCTAACCATAGGTAAGTAGCTTTACCTGTAAGTACATTAAATTCTATTCAATCTTTAAATGTTTTTTTGTTCAAAGTATGGCTGCTTTAACCATTAGTCAGAGTCATTTTTATACAAAAAGCCTTTTCCTCCCTCTGTAGGTTCTAAATGTTGTGGGCAAGATTGGCAATTCTTCATTCAGACACTGATGAGACAGCAGAACAGACACAGGAAAATATCCAAAGATGGTTATATAGAAAATATTTTTCTTTACTCCATTCCCTTTTCTCTTTGTCTCTTTCCTATAAGCTCTCCGTAAACCTGTGGTTTTGCATGTTTAAGGACAAACCATATATCTTTAGTGTCTTGTTTTCAATGGCACTAGACACTGTGAATCTGTCTAAATTCATAGGTGATATATTTTTAACAGAAAGCTACCAACTTTGAATCAAAGAAATCAATGTTAACAAGTAGCATTTACCAACTAAAGATTCATGGAATATACATAGCTATAATAGACTATCAATATGCCTCCCTAAAGGCAGAATTTTAGTTCTCAAAAGCCTAAGCAGTTTTTATTTACTATAACTTAGTGACAGGAGTTGAACATACAGGAATTTCACTTTGGAACTACCTAACCAATGGCCACAATGGAACAAGTGTTATGAGATACTATGGTTCCTCAAAGACAAACATAGTTTGAAAACCCCCTCTTTTGAACGTTTGAATCATACTGCACATAACAAGCTCTCTCTATATACAGAATGTTCTGTAGGAGATTCGTGCTACATGGAAATGCAACGCTTAATTGCCAGGCTGAAACACTGACAATTTGAGAGGTACAGACTTAGGTGTTACACGTAAACGAGGACTATAATGCAGTGTCAGATATGGAAGAAAATTGGGGCCCTGAATCTATAGCTTTTGTATATAACAAGAACCTTGCACTTTATCAGTGCCTGACATGATGTTTGACTTCTGACTTCCTGCCAAATTATCTGGGTAACTGCTCTTTGCAGTGTTTCTTCTACTTTTTACTGCCTTACTGCTCCATTGAGTTTCGTGTTTTGTGCAACACAGCATAGAATAATCAAAAAACATCCCAGAGAAGGCTCCTGCTGAATGTATGATGGACTCGTGAAAGCTGAGAATCTATGTTAAACCACATGAACACCTTTCAAGCACTTCCAAAGAGACTGCTGGGCAATCAAAGGGCTTTACAATCTTCGGATGAGACAAAAATAAAGTTGCAAAAGTAAGTGGGCTGTGGAAATGGAATAAAACAGAAAAATCTCTTCCCTTCTGAACATTTTATGTACTGTATGAGGACACATGCTAGAAATCCATGGAAACTTCTGCGCATTAACAGCATCTATTCTGAGGAACATGGTAGTGAACATTTTCAGTGGTGCACTTTTGTCATTGCAGTAATATAATCTCTTCCTAACTCCTTCAGTTTTATATAGATGTTTCACAAGTAAATGTAAAGGTATTAAATATGCAAAGTATGTGATTTGTTTTCCTTAACACAAACAACCAAAATACTCAGACAAACAGAATCATCTATAGAAAAAATAAAACGAGAGAGAGAGAGTTGAGCTGTGATTTGGGTTGGACGGTGAATTGAAAGGTAATAAATTTGCTCACAAGTAATTTTTGTTTAAATTTTACAGTGAAACATTGTATATATTCAATCATGTAGCCAGAAGAGGTAGGGCCCCTTTCTTTCCGTATACACATAGGCATCAATCCCTTTCCAAATACTCATACAAACCTACCAAGAAGACAACAACAACAACAAAACCTCACGTTTCATTTGGGGGCAGAGTTTCTAAACAGCATTTGTTGGGTCTTTGTTTTCCTGTGTTATTGCTTAAATGGTTCTGTAAAACGAGAAGATTGTGATAGAGCAGAAACATTGCCATCAAGAGACCTAAACAGTAGTTTGCTTAGATTTTGAAGCCACTCCCTGAACACATGATAACTTTCTAATTCCATGGCTGAACAAGTAACCATTTTAATTAGACTCTGAGGCAAGCAACATTGTGTCCATGGTAACAAGTATAAAAAGAACTTTGAAAAAAGAGGGGAAAAAAAGAGGAGAAAAAATGTGATAACTGAAAATGTGTTTAAATCATGATAAAAGGATTTAAACAGATGTTATTTTTTCAAAGTGTTATTTTAAAAAAGAATCTTAAAGGGCTCTTGATATGAGAAAAAATCATTTTTGGATGTGTCTTTATGGAAGATTTCTCACCCCTAAATTCTGTAGCTCATGATTGCCATGGGTGATTTTGTTGCCTCCTGAAGGAAATGAGTACTAGATAGAAGATATATGAAAGAAAAGCAAGTTAAGGTGCCTTAGGTAAAGGAACAAATGATAGTGATGTAAAAATTCTCCAGTGTTATTTAATAGATTATATTCCATTTTCATTAAACATTCTATTCAGAAAATCAAAATCTTTCTTGGATTTTTGGCTACAAAATGAGTGAAGACATCAAAACATAGCTTATGATAAATGCGACAAAGAAGGGGGCATGAGGCAGACTGGTCTTCTACGATAGGTATGTATGTTTTCCATAGCTTTAGTTAGAAAAGATTTTTTCCACTATAAATCTCTGATGCATAATTCCATATAATCTCATAATTGTATATAACACTACACACTCACATACATATTTAAATGAAGAAAAGGTTGCTCTTCTGCAACTCAGGTCTTCAAAATCAGATCAAAGTCACCATAACCAAAGCCCAGAGTGAGAAGAGAAGTGTCCCTTTGGGCCCTGTTGCTGGTTGTTGACCACTAATTAACCTCTCCAAGAAGAGTGAGCCTGCTACTTTGTAATGGGTAGTTCCTGCCTAAAGTTAACTATCCCTCAGAGGGACAGGCATAGGCTACTGAACTGAGTACAGGATAAAGTTCGCAGGAAATTCAGAGAGAGTAGCGGGAATGTTTTGCAAAAGAAGAACTTGTTTTGGCTGGATTTCCCCTGAGTTTAAATGACCACTGATTGAAAACAAATTGGATGTTAAGGAAATCTGCAGTGCCAACATAAAGAAACAAATTAACAGAGACCCGAAGCTACACTTGGAGAAGTCAAACCTCCCCTTGAGTTTCCTAAAATGTTGAAGGATCCTAAAGATTACGTGTGTACAACGTAATTTTCAATCCTTTGACTTTTGGCAAATAAATTGATTATTGTGGAAAATACAAGTCAAGGGAGAAGAACTCTAAGGAACTGGGGTAAAAATAATGTGGTAAAAGATATACAATGACTATCCAAATTTGTGCTTACACATGATATTTAAATTCACCTGATTCTAAGCATAGCAAGTTTCTATTTATTATAGAGGAGTTAAATAGCGTAAAGTACAGAGAATTGCATTTCATATCTAGCATGAAAAGGATGTAGCAATTGTATAGTCATTTCTAATTGTACACACACCCTCACATTCACACTTTTACACACATCCAAAGACACACTCGCATAAACGCCTACACATATCCTTACACAGAAGCAGGAATAAGTGGTTGTTCAGTACCTCCCATGAGTCTAGTCCTGTAGGTCAGGTTTATTTCTCCTACTCCATACAGTGTGAGCATTGAGGCCTAATTGTCATACCCAAGGATACATGTTTTACTACCTAGATTGCCTTAGAAAGAAAATCCAAATAATATGTGTTTTTAATGCTTTCCGAATAAATAGATATCCTCAGAGCATAAGAAAAACAGAATGTAACGTTGATACTATCAAATAGGATGGTGATCTGACTAAGAAGTTTGTTAGTCAAACTGGGCTTGGTGGCACATGCCTAAATTTAATCTCAGCACCTGGAAAACAGAGGAAGGACCACTGTGATTTCACAGCTGATGTGGTCTACACTAGGAGATTCAGGACACCCAAAACAAAAGACCAAACTCTTTAAAGAGGAATGAGAGTTACTTTTTGGCACACCTATCCAGATCAAACATGTCATGGCAGCACATTTTATCCTTGATTCTACCCTAAGAAATACACTAAATGAAGGGATGATGGAGTTAATGAATTAAACACGGTACAGCCTTGAGAGACAGCCTAGTAAACTGCCTTCATGTAATTGTTTCAGAGATGCTCAAGTATCTGATCATCACAACGTCTCCTAAGTCACTCGAAGAACAAAGTTTCCAAACAGAAACACTTTATTTTAACGGTATGTTTTCCTCTTTAAAAAATGCAAATATTCTTGCAAACTGTTTTTATTTTATTAATTTATCCTTGTTACATCTCAATGGTTATCCCATCCCTTGTATCCTCCCATTCCTCCTTCCCTCCCATTTTCCCCTTACTCCCCTCCCCTATGACTGTGACTGAGGAGGACTTCCTCCCCTTGTATATGCTTACTTGCAAACTCTTTAACATGGACTTCATGTTCTGAGAAGTCCCCAAATCTGGCTGAGTGGCAGGATTGCTTTGAGGTAACCTAGAAAAATTGTACTGATGCAGACACCTTACAAAACCCCAGACTTTTAAAGTATAGTATTTGAAGCTCAAACTGAGGGATCACTATTATTTTAGACATTCCTAAGGCAATCTTCATAATCATTACTTAAATCTTTATTGCCCTTTTCCCTTCTCGGTGTAAATGGATTAATTAGAGAGACATGCTAGCATAGAAGGAAGCATAAATTTGGAATCTTTGGATTTTAGCTGAAATCTCAGCTTCATTGCTGAATCTCTGTTAAGGCCGTGGATAAAGTGTGATGGTGTCCTTGGCTTTAGTATTCTCATTTATAATACAGGCACTGATATTATTTAAATGTTAGGTCTATTGTTAGAAGATACAATGGATGCATTCATGGACCGAATGCTGTATATTTGATAATCTCCCTTCTTAGAAGTATAGTTTCAATCACAGAGACACAGTTCTTCACTGTTTAGGATGATGGGTTGACTCAAAAGTGGCAAAGACAAGAAGATGGCCCCGTTAGTGTTCTCTGGGCTTGTTGATACTTAAAAAACTTTCCCCTAGTTCTTTTGCTTCAGAATAAGACCAGAAGCATCATCATCCAGAAGTGACTTCCTGATTCTTCATGCCAAAGTCTGCATCACATTTACCTTATTTGAGCATCAGCAGTGGCCGCACCCCAAATAAAGGCCACATCTGTCAAGCAGAGCAGATTTCTCTTGTTCACACCAGCTGTTGGAGAACACTGCATTCAGAGTTTGACCAGAAAGGACAAACAAAACAAAACAACAAAGCAAGAGCTTAGAAAATGGATACAAAAAACTGTTTCTGGAGGAAGTCAGGGCTGCACATGCCTATAATCCCATTACTTGGGACACTCAGGCAGGAGAAGTATATATTTTCTAAGCTGGTCTGGGAAACATAGTAATATTTTCCATCAAAAAAGAAAAGAAAAAAAAAAACATTCAACAGCAACAGAAATAGATTTTTTTAAAGCAAAATCAAACACTAAAATTATCTCAAAAGTTAAATGCTTTAAAAATGATACTTGGATATTCATACAGACTTTTTGTATTTTTCAATGTGCTATAATTTATTTTAGAATTGTACTTTAATTACATTTGTCCCTTCCCTTTCATCCCATTCCTGCAAATTCTCCATATATTTTTAAGTAGGTGATCAAATCATTTTTATAGTATACGGACATAGTATAGTATAAGCTATTAGTACTTTGATTTAATTTTTGTTATAATTCACTGATTTTTCTCAGTCTTTTGACCAGACTCAATCTAGAAATCTCTAATTATGGCACACTAAATGGTCATCTTACAAAGATTTACACAACAGACTTATTTTTAAAGATATTTTCTCTCATACATAGTTAAACCTTTACCAGTTTCTAATTTCACAATCTCAATATTATGATGACATTGTAAGGCATCTCCAAAGCACTGAATGAAGGAGTAGAAATCGTTGTAAAATATTATTTAAAAATAATGTACATTTTGTGGGGATATACGCATTGACAAAATGCTTCCAAGTGAAAGAATAAATAAATAAATAAATAAACAAATAAATAAGGTAGACGACATTGCAGAGAAATGACACTCAAGACTATTCCTTAGCAAGACTAGATGGTGTTACTACAAGTTTTTGGTTTTTGCTGTGAAATTTCTTATTTATTTTATACTATGTATATATCTGCTGCATGGTAGCACATCCCAGCACTTGTGAGGCAGAGGCAGAGGACTTGGTCACAAAGCAGGTCCAGGACAGTCAAAGCTACACAGAGAAAACCTATCTCAAAAAACAAAACAAGAGAGAGAGGGGGGCTGGCAGAGAAATATGTACAAACATATTATTAGAATATACAAAATCACACCACCTGCCTTAGGTACAATTTCCAATATTTAAATTTTTATCAGCAAATGGTAGAAAACTCCTATGATCTATATATACTAAATTACATGACAGAAGACATCACTAAGACTGGCAGAAAACACTACTTTTTTTAAAACAAAAAAGTGAAGAAAAAACTCACGGCTTATATTTAAATGCATAAGCAAAACACTCTTATATTTAAAATAGGTTTTCAATTAACTAATGACTGTATTTTAGTTTATTTATTATAGTGCTATTAGAAATGAGCTGTACCATCATAATGTTCTCTCATTTTAAATTTAAAACAAGATAACATCTTGCAGTTGCTCACTAAGGTAGTGTGGGCACTATTCTTGGTGACATCGAAAACCTTTGGAACATCCGTTATGATGTGCTATGGCATGTTTGTAGTGTAGATCTTAAAAGAATGAGGAAATGATGAGGCACACAAGATGATTTCTATCCTTTTTACACACATTTGCATAAAAGCAGACATGTTCATTTCGTATTCCTTTGCTTTCTTTTCCCCCTTTTCCCCTCATGCTAGCTAAATCCTCTCTGCCACTCAGCATTTCAAAGCTTGAATGTGGACTAGTTTGGACGATCAGTAATATCCACATGATAACATATTATATGTTTTCAAGATGCCGATAAAGGTCATTACAACTGCAGATAGAGTAATTGTTTGCTAAGTGAACTTATTTTACTTGTCAATAACTTAAAAAGAGGCTGGAAGGAAGAGACAGTCAAGATTATCATGAAGCTAAGCAGCTAGGCCTCTGTCCCTTTATCCCTCTACTAGGTGAAAGTATCTTTTTACTATTCACATTAGCCCATGGTGTGGAATTATGTAAACATGATATCTCCTTCACTATAGATGGGAAAATGATGGCCACCCACTGTGCTACATGCTGTTTCTGTTGATGTTTTACTGTGGTGGAGAGTAGAGGTTAACAACCTCATAGTTCAATAAGCTTCAGTTTTCATCTCTTAGATAAGGCAATGCATTGTTTTCGTAACTGTGTTATACTAGTAGTAAATCTAAATTTGCTTAGGAGCCTGGTAAAATAGCTTTAAAAATAATGTTGAGATTTCTAAACTGAACCAAAGGAAATGAAAGTAACAATAAGAAAACTACCCTAGTTCCCACTGGATAAATTGGAGTGCCTATTTGCATACGTGATCATTTATCTGCCCTGAACACACGTGATTCACAGCCCACCTGATACCTGGGGAGGAATACTCGAGCTGTTCTCTGACCTTCCTGTGAAGTGCCATCTCCAGTTTTGCTCTGTTCACCTTCATATGGATTAGTTACCCATAATGGTAAAGCAGATAATAATAAGTTTAAGCCTAGATAATAACATTTTCAAGTGATGTCAACAATTAGTTATACATATTCGTGTCTCAGAAAAAGCCTTGATCATCTAGTTGTCTGGAAATAAACAAACTGTGTTGGATTATTTAAGAAATACTTTTCAGAAAGTGTGCCAAGATATGGCTTCATGCCTAAATGACATTTTAAATTTCCAATTTAGCAAGCTGAAATCAGTCTTCTGTTTTAAGAAATCAACTGTTTGCTTCTTCTCCTTTGTTTAATATATTTGGATTTCATATAAGGTACAATATGAGTTACTTTTTGATTTTGTATTTCTTTCTTTATTAAAAAAAATCTTTTAAGATCTTAAAAGTGCCAGTCCCACTGTAGTTAGAATACACTACTGTGGTATTTTAAAATTAGAAATTATTATCTTATTGGTTTTCTGAACACCGAGCATAGGGATTGTGAGATTTCAATTTAGGGTTATTCTTTTAGGTTATTTCATTTAGAACCTTGTTATATTTCTTGCTCCTGTCAAACATCTTGTATCCAAAGTTAAATGGAAGTCACATATGCAGCCTGTGTGATCCCGAGTTCTCTTTCAAAGTTCCATGGGGCCCTGCCAAGTGAAATTTGTCCATCAGCCTAAGGTTCATTAGAGACCACAAATCAGTTGAATGGGAGGTGTTTTGCAGGAAACTATTCAAACCTAAGTTTTGCTAGCAATCCTGATGAATAGAACAGCCTAGGAAAAAGAACTTTCATCTAAGGCTCCAAGGCAGTTAGGCTGGTGATAGCTGAGGCCTATAAAGCTAATTGGGCAGAAAAGAAGAAGGGCAGCTATATGGTCTGGACACAGAAAGGAGACATTCCTTGGGGTTATTGGCATGTAGAAAACTGAGAAGGGTGATCTATAAGTGAAATTCACTAAAGATTTACACTTCAAGAGCATTTTCCACAGTGGAAGAAAATACTATAATCTTTGTAACTGTAATATTTGCTTCTTGTTAAAGTGAAGCTATTTTGTGTGTAACAATTGCATAACTCTAATTTTATTACTATTAAATTATACTATAATGCATTTAGCTTTCTAAATATATTTAAAGTTTACATTATTAAGAATTTTTAAATAAAAATTCAATTTTACTAGGAAGTAAACTGCTACAAATTCACAAACATGATTTCTACTGTCGCTTTCCTCATTTTTTTAATACACCAGGCACATGTTCTATGAACCTTAGCACTGAATTTTATCTCTAGTTCTGTGGAGAGATAAGTTGTCTGAGAAACCTGATGAAAATCAGGTAGAAAGTCACATTACAGTTACAACATTTTAACAAGAGCTTTGGAGGAAATGAACCATACAAAACTCAAGGATACGAAAAATAATGTCACATAGCTGTCCGTTTACAATTGGTAAGATAAAAAATGGTCTGCTGTTTTACTCAATTCCTAGAGATTCTGATATTCAATAAATGAACAGCATTTTGTGTGATTAGTAAAACTGATAAGCTATCGTTTTTGAATCATCTTCATATGCTAAGTTGTTAATTAAATTAAAATTTGAGCAGAATAGCTAGATAACTTTAAAACAAACAATCCACATTTGCTCTCTGCAGAGTAGAGAGTTATACCAAGTGCTTAAACATTCTGTGGAAGCATTGTGAATCTGGAAAGTGAAGATGCCCTCCCAGTCATCGGTGATGCAGGTCCCACAGGTTAAAGCCTGTGTCCCTGGTAGAATGAGAATTGGGGGAAATTATTCATGTGCAGGAGAGGAAGGCACAGCATAAGCAGAACTCCACCTCCCCACTCATCAGGTAAAGACAACACAAATCCTTCATCTGCTTATGGTAGTCATAGCTGGAGGAATACAGAAGTCATCCCATCTATGAAAATAAAATCAGTCTTACTCTAAGGACATAGAAAATAAGTTTTTCCCAGTGTTTACTTATAATATCAGCTTTCTGAAACTCTGGACAGCAGGACGTGTGTGAAAATATGGTCCTAGAAAGTAATACTGTAGCTAATACATGGGCAGATAGCTGATGGGGCTGGCTGCTCCAATGTTTTCTGGGTACTGTTCACACCATCTCCTTGCAGATAACAACAGTGCTCCTGGGCCTTGCAGGTTTTGGTTAATCTCATTAAACTTAGAGTTTCCTCAACTCGCTAATTGGGTTCACTTGATTTGCTATGACATCACCAAGAACACAGCAAAACCTTTGATTCACACTAGCCACTAGAGCAAGTATCAGTTTCCTTCCCAGGAAAGGTGAAGGAAGAGTGGTGCTGAGTGGTCTGCCTTCTAATGGTTCATTGGTCATTTCTGAGTCCTAGAAACTGCCAGTCACCCCTCACCCCTCATCTGTGAACATGTAACTGCCATCCCCAGTGATACTCCATGGGTTGGGGAGCCTAATTTATCATAACACAGGAGAAGAAAGACCCAACAGAATTGGGAACAAAGTTCAGAGCTAGATTGCCTGACTAGAACACCCAAAGCCCTAGTTCCAGTTTATAGAGGTGTGTGTATATGTGTGTGTCTGTGTGTGTGTACATGTGTATGTGTGTGCATGTGTGCATGTGTGTGTGTGTGTATGCATGTGTTGAAAACAATATAGTTATTTCATTTTTCTTTTCCTCAGTAGGTAATAAATTAGCTAATGGTAAAACTGTAAACCATCAATTCCAAGAGAAAAGGTATATTATACAATTAATTTAAAATATGTACTTATTATCATATAATCTTAGAGTTGCTAATTATTTGTGTTTGGCTTTTGGGGTTCAATATTTATAGCATATGACTATAATTTTGTTTATGTGACATTGATCCCAGGAATTTATATTCCTTATTATAGGTCATAAAGGCTTGGATAATTTTTTTTTTTGCCTACTTTCTATCTCCTTCATTTTGCATATCTTTCCCTTGAATAAAATGTCTTATTGTATCTAAGATAGAACCTTCTGCTAGGTAAAAAGTCATGTGAAGTTGGGATTTCTCTTTATTCCAAACACTCATTTTGAAGACAAAAGTATTTGAGTTGTGTAGCTGAATTTAGAGTTATTGTTGAAAGTAATTGTTCACCTTGCCATCTTTGGCATCAAAATGCGTAAATCTCAGAATTTCTCTGAGAATTCACACATCTAAGGGGGAGAAAAGCAAACTACACCAAGCAGTTCTTCCACTGTGAAAAATAGCAAAATTCCACACCTACAACAAATTGCAAATTTTCACATATTTGCTTGAGGCAAACATTTGCAATTTCACAGCAAATAAGGCTTTTGGCTTCAATACACAGTTTTAAAATCTTCTTTACCCCCACCTAAGAAAAAAAATCACTCTATATTCAGACAACCAGAAAAAAAATGCATAAAGAAACTTACCTGTAATATCATGCCTAGCATAAATCTTTTAACTTTAGTACCTAACCACTTGGATGAAAGAAGGCTCAAAATGAATATACTCAATTCATAAGCAGGCATGATGACCATGATTTTCCTTGGGACCTCAGTTATTAGCTTCATTTTGATCAGCAAGTTTCTTTTTAATATGTCTGTCAGATATATTGGGCCAGAAGCCTGCAGATGATGCTGCAATGTTATGTCTCTGTCATTTTCTCATTTTGGAAGCTGCTAACCTGCACTTCCTGTTTACTCAGGTAATTAAGTTTTATTCCTTCTCAAGTCTCTGATGAAGTCCAGATAGTTTAGTTCTACATTTAAGCTTAGTTGCTTAGTGGTTAAGATGTTTTTAGGTCTATATAGATGTTTTAAACTAATAAAGATAAGATATGATAGATACTGATTTACATTCAGAACTTTAGACACACCAAGGAAGGAAAGATGTTTTATTCAAGGTTGCCAAATACAAATAGCCAAAACACTGTGAATGTAACAATTATATAATTCCTAGTTGTTTCATTGTTCTTCTTGCTGTAGGTAATTTATTTTATATATGTGTCATAATATAAATGTATATGAAAAAAGAAAATTAAAAAATAAACTAAATGTGAGGCACCAGAGTATGTGAGAAAGTCATATCCCACTCTCCATTCAACTGTGGAGGATGTTCTGACCATTGGCTAGATCTGGGTAGGGGTTTAAAGTTTACCGCCTGTATTGTCCTTGGCTGGTGCCTTAGTTTGAGCAGGACCCCTGGGCCCAACTCTGCCTATCATAATGTTCTACTTGTTGGTTTCTAGGACCCTCTGGATCCTTCTACTTTTCTATTCTATCATAGGGGAGGGGAATAATTGGAAAATGGGAGGGGGGAGAATGGGAGGATACAAGGGATGGAATAAACATTGAGATGTAACAAGAATAAATTAATAAAAAAATAAATAAATAAATTAAAATAGCAGATGGCACTGAAAAAAATGTTCCTTAGTGCTTTGATGAAATAGTGATTTTTTTCCCAGTAGTCAAATAACAAGATAAGTAAGGTTCCCCCCCCCGCCTGCCTCTCTCTCTCTCTCTCTCTCTCTCTCTCTCACTCTCTCTCTCTCTCTCTCTCTCTCTCTCTATATATATATATATATATATATATATATATATATATATATATATATATATATATGAACAATGAAGTTTCACAATCAGCTGTGAAGTCAGAGAGCTACTTATTTTCTCCTTGTAATTATGTCAGTGCTAGTTTACACTGAAAACTCATAAAATGGAAACAGTGCAAAGTTCTGACTATTCTGTTGCTTTCTAAGATATAGCAGCACTTATTCAATAAAAACATTGTAACTTAGACACAGAGCACTTATTGGAGTATTTCCTAGGGAAAAATCATCTCTAGCATGACATGAAAAAAATTAAATACTAAAAATACTCTGATAGCTGAGTACTTCCTTTATGACACAGGAAGGCATACCATTTAACCATTGGTTGGCTCAGAGTCCTACAACCATGCATTCTGCTTTATGCCAGTCAATATATTTGCTTACTTATCTTACTTATTGAACAGTGTTCTCTCTCTCTCTCTCTCTCTCTCTCTCTCTCTCTCTCTCTCTCTCTCTCTCTCTCTGTCTTCCTTCCCACTCCTCTCCCCTACTACTCCCTGTACCTTTCTTTCAGTCTCTATCTCTCCGTGTGTGTGTGTGTGTGTGTGTGTGTGTGTGTGTGTGTCTGTGTCCGTGTGTGTGTCTGTGTATCTGTGTGCATGTGCCTGTTGTGTGATAGGGAACGTTACATTGCATAGCCATCTGCTTTCCTTCAGGTTCCTGGTTTCAGAGGAATGCCATCTATAGCACAAAACGAATAACATCCTGCCTATCTGTAAGCTATAGCTTTTCTCTGAAGGAAAAGGTCCAAGCTTTTGAGCCCAGTTTTAAAGCATGAACAATCTGATCTCTTATTCCCTTGCCAGGTTTGTCTTTCTTCTACTTCTCTGCTACCATCACTCGAGCATTATTATGTCAAGTGAGATCTCAGCTGGATCCTGTTACGCTCTGGAGTCATATAGCCCCTATCCACTCCCCTGCTGTGGGAAGTGGGAACTAATCTCACATAGCACGCCTTTTTCAACAGGCTACAACTTTCCTATTGTTGTCTTTCTTCTGTATTTCTTCATTTATGGCATAAGCTTCCCAGGACCTTAAAAATGACTGTTTGTCAAACGTGGGTTGAGTATTTATATGAGCTAGAGACAAAAGCCAAGGTTTTCAGGGAAACTTTACCATTCTTGTGTGTGCAGTGAGATATTCTGTCTTGGTCCAATTATCCAGTGAACCTAAAGAACAGAAACTGGCTCATTTTCACACACCACTGATTTAAAATGGCAAGCAAGTATAATATTTTTTGAATAACTTACACTGTTTCAGTGTGTGGAAAAAAAAAAATATGTGTCCCGTGTGCTCAAAATTTCATTTGTGGAAGAAGTTAGACCGAAGAGTTTCCAAAAGGCAGGAGTTACTCACCTAAATGTAGTTTTTATTTAAATTAATTTTATTTGTAACTGGTACATAAAACAAAACTATGCATATTTATGGACTACTGTATGATATTTTCATTACATTTGTACATTGTGCAATGTTTAAATCAAGTTTAAGTCCTCTATCTTTTCAGATGGTCTAATCTGCAAGGTGAAAACATTAAAAAAAAACATTTCCCTAGCATTTTGGAATATGCAGTACTCTAACATGATATAGCATATCATATATAAAACATATCCTGCTGTGACCTTGAGCACCCGCACCTGTCACCCTTACCTAGCTATAACTTACTGTCACGTGGTAAACTTTTTCCAGTACCTTCCACTCCTCAGCTCCCCTGTACTGTATTAAGTCTCAACTTCCAGGAAAACCGGTCTTTTAAAATCCCATGTATGAGTTAGATCCGCAGAATATTTGTATAGACCTGGCTTAATTCATTTAACAAAACCATCTCCAGGTCCATCCATGTTTTCTCAGATGTTGAGTCCATTCATTTCCACGACTGAATACTAAATCACCATGCAAATATTCTGCAGTTTCTTTACTCATATATCTGGTTGTTTATTGGTTTTTTTTTTGTTTGTTTGTTTTTGTTTTGTTTTTGACACTTCGCTCTTTTACAGTTTAGCAATTGTCTTAGTTAGGATTATCATCGCTGTGATGGAACACCATGGCCAAAGGCACCTTGGCAACGCAAGGGTTTATCTGGGTTTCACAGCTGGAGTCCAAGTCCATTGAGGAAAATAAGAGTAGAAATACAGATATGCTGGGCACCTTGCACAAAGAGCTGATGCAGAAGCAATGGAAGGGTGCTGCTTACTGGCTTGCTCTTTTTGCCTTGCTCAGCTTGCTTTCTTATAGAACCCAAGACCTCCCTCCTCACAACGGGCTGGGCCCTCCCCAGTCACTAATTAGAATGCTCTCCAGGTTTGTGCTCTTGTAACCTGAACATCTGAGACACGTTTTTTTTTTTTTTTTCAATTGAGATTTGGTCCTCTCAGATAATTATAACATGTGTCAAGTTGACATACTGAGTGAGGGAACCTAGAACCAGAAAGACCCCCGTGGTATATACTTACTTATAAGTACGTATTAGTCTAACATAGATGTCCTCGGAGAGACTCCACCAAGCCAAGATTCTGGGACTCACAGCCAGACTCTGGGCAGAATGCTGAGAGTTGTATGGAAGAGAGATAGGATGGAAGATACTTCTTGGAGGTATAAGGAGCTGCCGATAGGGAGACTATCAAGGCCTGTGGATATGGACCCACAGGGTCCTTCACAAACTGATGCACCAACCAAGGGCAATGAATTGAGAGAATCTATCCTCCCTTGTTCAAATATACCTGATAGACAACTAATTCATCCACATTTGGGGGGTGGGGAAAGTCTCTGACATGAACTCTGGTGCCCTTGATTTGATCACTTCCCCTTGGAAGGGGATTCAGACTATCATGATGAGACCTGATAAGTTGTAGTCAGATGGTGGGGGAGGAAGAGCCAGGAGATAACAGTCAGGATACAATGTGAATAAATTATAATAAAAAATGAAAATAAATATGCATAGCAAATAATGCTCTATCAATTGGTAGTTCTATTCCTAATTTGGTAGTGATATAGGTACTATATTTCATAGCCTATAAGTTTACATTTATCCTCACAGTGCTCTTGGGTTTTCTTTATTCTATTCCAATATTTCTGTCTTTGATCTTTTTGATGATAGCCATTTCCCACTGGGATGAGGTGAAAGTTCACTGTAGTTTTCATTTGCATTTTCCTGACAGTTATTCATGTTGAACGCTTTTTCATATACATGTTTGCTTTTCTGCATGCCATCATTTGAGTAAACTGTAATTTTCTGCCACACAAGTGAAGGTGCAGTAAATTCATGGAGGGAAACCCCCGCTGGTGTGTTTGGAGAAGTTCCCCTTTCTGTGAAAGGCAGTTTCAATGGCAGCTTCCTGCTTCCTACTAAAATGTACTTTATCATTTAGATATGAAAAGTCAGATTTTCACCAAATCACTGTGAGTTTTCTCTAGTGGTATTATATAGTGTATATCATAAGTAAATTTCAAATATTGTCTTTGACATATATTTTCTATATTTAAAAAATTATCCTTATTGCATTAAATTAAATCGAGTCACATCTTTTAAATGCCAACATAAACAATGAATAGAAAACAGGAAAAATTTCTCTCTCATTACAGAATTATGACAGGGCAATTTTTTATTCAATTAATTTATTCAGATTACAACTCAACTGTTATCCTATCACTTGTATCCTCCTGTTCCTCCCTCCCTCTCTCTCTTTTTTTAATTTTTTAAATTTATTCTTGTTACGTCTCAATGGTTATCCCATCCCTTGTATCCTCCCATTCTTCCCTCCCTCCCATTTTCCCCTTATTCCCTTCCCCTATGACTGTTCCTGAGGGGGATTTCCTCCCCCTGTATATGCTCATAGGGTATCAAGTCTCTTCTTGGTAACCTGCTATTCTTCCTCTGAGTGCCTAACCCTAACCCTAACCCTCCCTCTCTCTTTCACCCTATTCTCTTTCCCTAGGTCTATGACCTAGGAGGACCTCCTCCCCTACTATATGGTCATAAGTATCCAGTCTCATCTTGGTAGCCGGCTTATTCTTTCTTTGAGTGCCACCAGGCCTCCCCACCAAGGGGATGGGGTCAAATATAGGGTACCAGAGTTCACATCAGAGTCAGTCAGACCCCGCTCTCCACATAACTGTGGAGAATGTCCTGTCCATTGGCTAAAGCAATAATCTGAGCAGACCCTCCTAGGCCCTGATCCATCTGTCACGATGTTCTTGTAGGTTTCTAGGACTCTCTGGACTTTCAACCAAAATTAATCAAAAGGGACGAGGAAGGACAATTCATCAAAGGGCTATGTTTAATGTAAGGATGCACTTACTTTATGTCTTTGTATTCAAAGGCTTTTGTCATCTTTATGTATGTCTATTAAAGTGTTTGTGACAGACATTTTTGTCCTTTCTTGAAGCATTTCCCTCCAGGTTTCACAACTTTGGGACTTATTCATGCTCCTCTAAACAACCATGAGCCTCTTAATGGAGTGTATTTTAAATAATGACAATGTCAATAGTAGCATCTCTTACTGAATGTTTAGTAAATGCCAAATTTGGACCAATTGTTTCAATGTAGCATCTTATTCTGCTTGGGAACCCAGAGAGAGAGAGAGAGAGGACATAAACTTTATAAATATGTTTCAAATAATGAATTACTGCTTTTATATTTTAAGCAAATTGTTTCTTTTATTTAAAAGCTAGAAAACTTTGAAATTATGATCAGAATGTAGGTGCTCAAGCCAGAGACCACATGTTTCAGCATGATCCACCTGCCTATAATTTCTCAGGTGCTGGGTTTTAAAATGTTGTATTTACTTTAGGTTTCTAGAGCAATGAATCAGCTATTGAGTGTTTCTCATGCAACACTAATCTCAACAAAGAATTGTGATTCATGATGTGACAGTGTTCACAGGATGGAAGACACCCCATCTCAATATATTTAAATTTTAATGGTCAAATAGTTAGAAAAAGGTGGTAGTCTAATCATACATAGGAAGGCTATAAAGTTGAGATAAAGTGGTTAAAAATTATTTTGGTGGAAAGAATAAAGCAAGAAAGTGAAATTAACACTGATCTTATATAAAAAATTGATGTCAGGGCATTCTGTTGTCTTACATTCCATAAATGAATATATCTCAATGGTGTAAAGCCACAAGCAAATTATTATTAAGAGAATAGATACACACAAAAAAAATGCAGTCTTGAAGAAGAACCAACACTATACAATCAAAATAAATGAAATGATTATGCTATAATATAATAATTAAAAGGACAAAGATACAATTTTGAATGAAAAGCTGATTCAGAAGGATGAGCTGATTCAAAACAGGAGAGTAATTGGAGTTTGCCCATCACAGCTTATAACAAGGAGTACATTTGTAACTTACATACTCCTAAATAACTAGGGCAGAACCATTGCTGTAGTGAGACTTAAACTTCATCACACACAGAATGTAATCCTTTTTATTTATTTGCAACTCTTTGCAATAAAATGTATTTTCAAAAATGACTTAAACCACATGGTCAAGTGCTGAATGATATGGTGAGAATAAAGAGGGGAGAGTGAGTCACAAGTTTCAAAACTTCTGAGGAGATTTCTGCACACAGCCACAGAGAGAAGAGCAAGGCTAAACATAGGCTTGTAGAGAGGTTATTAGTTGATTTTAGTATAAGAATTGAAAGATGAGTCAGGAGAACATAGCCATAAAATGACTCCTAATGACATTCGGTTACAACCATAGACCTGGTATCTTCCTCGGCCATCATAGCAGATGCTTCCTCTTACAATAGTTTGGATACTAACACAGAGACCCAGAAGTGGACAATATGTAGAGACTGAGAGATTTGGAGACATGCTGTAATAAATCAGAGGTCTTCATCAAGCACCTTCTCTCAGGATTAAGGGAACCATGTAGAAGAGAAGGAAGAAAGATTGTAAGAGCCACAGGTGATAAATGGCAAGAAGGAAACGGTGTCTTACAGACACAATAGAAATGCCACACATATGGGCTCAAAAAGTCTGTGGCAGCATCACTAAGACCTGTATAGTCTCAAATACACAAATTTCGAACAATAAATAGACAAAGTGTACATGACCTTCCATCCCCACCCAAGCAGCTGTCTCCAACTGACAACTACTTGCAAAGAAAAATTAGTTTTTACCAAAGGAGTCTCAATAACAATATAAGTCACATTTGTATGCATAATCCCTTAGTCTCTATGCCTAGCAATAGGTGGAAAGCACAAAAATAGCATGATGGCACTTTTGTAATTTTTTAAATCTCATATTGCTTTGTTTCGGCATTCCTAAATCTCTCTAATCTTTTGCATATGTATGTGTATTTATTTTGTGTTTTTACACGTGTGGGTGATTCCTGTGTTTTGTTGTTTGCCTTTTTGTTTTGTTTTTCTTTTAGTTTGTTAGTTTTCTTTAATTGCTTGCTTGTTTTCTAAAGAAAGAGAGAACGAAGGCATGGAGTTGGACAGGTAGGGAGGTCAGGAGGATCAGGGAGGAGGAGAAACAGTTAAGTTAAACAAGTTATTTTTAGTAAAAATATATTTAACAATGAAAAAAGTCAGCCGATTTAGGGTAAACTGACACAAACATTGAAAAGTCAAAAACAGGAATGTTATTCCACAGATTCCTTAACTAAACACTCATACAGGCTAACATCGCCTAACACAGAGCGAAGGCTAATATATTCCTAAAGCCTAGGTCAAAGTTCATGGGAAATAATCTTCATTGGTCCATATCAAAGTTCTTATTTTTACTATATGGTAACTAACACATACAACACAGAGACAAATGCAACTATGTTCTTTTAATGAAATAGACACTGCAGGGTAAAGAAGTAGAAAACTGATGAAACTTCTCGTATAAGATATGAAACTGTCAAATAAAAGGCTGGAATGCAATGATATGTAAGTTAATGGGTAAGATTCCTAATTAAGATAATAAAATGCACTTGGCATTTGACGTAGGGCACATATTTTATATGGGCATGAACATTTACTGTGCACCTTCTCCGAAGAAAGTGTTCAGTAAACAATACCCTAATGTGGGAAGAACTGCTTGAAGAAACAAATACACAGAATAAAAATAGCTAAAATGGAATGCAGCAGTGGTTTTTAACCAATATTTGAAGAAATGTAAGTAAGGATATAATCAAAATCTTTACTGGCGTGTGAATATTGCATGGCAAATAGAAATTTTTATTTAAACTTTTCCTGAGCACATTTTAAATATAGTGAAAAAATGTCTTCAAAAAGAATTAGTTGTGACATTGTTCTCTAGTGTCAAGCCAAACAAACACAGTTCTCTCTCTTTTTCAAAGAAATGCCTTTTTGCAAGAGATGGATCCCCATAAAACCACAGCAGACCTAAAGGAGTTCTGGAGTCCAATCTCAACTGCTATGTCTACAACAGGATTCCTGCACCCATGTCTCACAGATCATTGCAGAATCTGGACAGATGATTCAAAGAGCCAGAGGAACAGGAAGCTTGCTGATTGTTTCCTAAAAGTAAAAACTCTACCAGATTGGGAGCAGAGCTGTGAAATGCTGACCTCTGCACATAACATTGACATTGCTTGCCTCATCTCACAGCAGCTGATGACCAAGACAGAATTTTAGGACAGGTGGGGGTCTCCGAGCTCCACATTCCTAACTAAGGAGTGATTGGCAGTCAATTGCAGTGGAGGGAAAGAGAATCCTTCTTCTTTGTGGATATAGCCCCTAGTAAGCTACTTACATTCCAGTGGATGGCCACAGACACATGTACATGTGGGCTGTACTAATTGAGCCCAGGAGGTTATTAATAACAGTTTTACAATGGCAGTCATAAATTGGAAGGGTTTTCAGAGTGGGGAGCGCTAGAGTAAGTGAATGGGAGGGAGCAATGAACAGGTATATGTAACTTTCTAAGAATGAAAGTATTATTTCAAAAGAAGTCTTAATAAGTTGCAGGGTCCCTTTACAAACTGTTTCTAAAATTATTTTTCTTGTGTGAGTTTTTGAAATAAATCTGGAAAAGCAGTTTTTGAGAAATAGCTCCTAGAATACAAAACTCCAAATTCCCTAGATTGTTAAAAAATGGTGGAAACAGGTGACTTGGAAGTCAGGTAAGGTGGCAGCTTAATAGCTATTAAAACAAAACAAAACAGAACAAATATACAAAACAAAACAAAAAAAAACCTCACAGCATTTTACTCTAGGAAAGATAGTTTTTGAAATTTGTCTTTCTGTTTTAACTCTTCTGTGTGATCCACGGGAGTGACTAACAACACCTCAAAGCTGAGGGCGGATTTTATTTGTAAGAAAACAGGAAGTATAATCTGATTAAACTTCAAAAGACTTTAATTGAATCATAAGCAGGGAGAAATAGTTCACTTACTGAGCACATGGTTCAGTCTAAACTCTGAACTCCATAGCCACATGGTCATCAGGTAAAAGATTTAACATATCAAACCTCATTGCTTCTTGTATCCCAAGATTGCAAAGATATTTGAGTGGTATAAACCTTGAGAGTTTGTGGTAACATCAGTGTACAGGGCGCCTATCATGTGACAAGCTCTCATGTTTACCAAGTGTGGCCAGTCACCATCTCACTGTTTCAGTCTTTGTTAGTGAGAAAACAGGTCAAATTTACGACCTACGTTAGGACAAGGTTGCTGGGATCTGAGTACAAATAACACTGGAAGGACATGTGTGGGGAACTGCCGCTGTGCTGGTACTGACCATTACTTGTTTTTGTCTGTAGTTGAGACATTACTTGTTTTTCTCTGCAGTGAAACATTGTGTTCCACTGGTTGCCTTCATTTTCCCTGTCTTGAGTGTCATTATTTGGCCCTTGGTTTGCTCCCTCTTGGGGACTTTCCACAGTGTTGTTCAATTGCTGGTTCCTCCCCTATATAAGCAGTTTTGTTTACTCCCAATAAACAGCATTCTCTTAGCACGAATGACCCATTGTTGTGTCGTCTTTTCAATCCACAGACCCTCGCCTTAGCTAGACAAGCAGCACGGGTGCTGCATGCATGCTTACTAGTGAGGAGGAGAGGGCCGGATATAGCTTCAGTGAACATTTTAGAATCTTAAACATGTCCAAATTTCTTTCATATTTAGTACCTAGATCAAACAAAAAATTTCTTTCTCCCTGGGCAGTGGAGAAGAATTCTATGCAACTACCATATAGCAATTAAGCCAGATGCATTTCTGATTACACAGAACATTTTTTCCATTGAAATCAAACTATTGAGAGAAGCATGGGAGAATGGCAAAGTAGAAGGATCCAGAGGGTCCTAGAAAACTACAAGTAGAACATTATGATAGGCAGATTTGGGCCCAGGGGTCCCGCTCAAACTAAGGCACCAGCCAAGGACAATACAGGCGGTAAACTTTAAACCCCTACCCAGATCTAGTCAATGGTCAGAACAGTCTCCACACTTGAGTGGAGAGTGGGATATGACTTCCTCAAGTACTCTGGTGCCTCACATTTGACCATGTCCCCTGGAGGGGGAGACCTGGTGGCACTCAGATGAAGGACAGCAGGTTACCAAGAAGAGACTTGATACCCTATGAGCATATACAGGGGGAGGTAATCCCCCTCAGGAACAGTCATAGGGGAAAGGAATAAGAGGAAAAGGGGAGGGAGGGAAGAAGGGGAGGACACAAGGGATGGGATAGCCATTGAAATGTAACAAGAATAAATTAATAATAAAAAATTTAAAAAAAAAGAAATCAAACTACTATGGAGAAGGAAACATAACAAACAAACAAACCACTCCCCCAACAAACAAACAAATAACAAGAGAAAAAAAGGAAAAGAAGAAAAAAAGGAACAGCAATAGAACAATAGCAATAGCACATCAGGAGTTTTGTGACCTGTGATCTCACTGTTTCTGGATTCACATGGGTGAAGGGAGTGTGAAACAGGAACAATCTGAACTCTGAAAATCCCACATAAGGAAAAGACATGTACGACTACAGTATAGTTCAAAAACCAAGGAACTTGGTCTCCAGCGTGGCAGCACCCAGCACAGTGGTCTCTGCAATCCTCAGTGAAAGCTATGGAGGGGATTTTGGATCCTAGCTGGATATACCTTTGGAGGAGCTGAGAGTGCACTGAGTTTACTTCCTCCTTGTCCTGCAGGGGTGAGGGGAAGAAGGAAGCGGAGTAGGAGAAGGAGGAGGAAGAGGAGGAGGTGGAGTAGGAGGAAGAGGAGGAGCAGGAGAAAGAGGAAGAGCAGGAGGAGAAAGAGGAGGAGCAAGAGGAGGAGGTGGAGTAGGAGAAAGAGGAGGAGCAGGAGGAAAAGGAGGAGCAGGAGAAGTTGGATGCCCTGTGGGGTATCCACTCTGCTTTCCTGGATGATTCCCTTCCTGATATCTGTAAGGAAACTGTAGAACAAAGGTCAGAAACATGGAATGTCACCACCAAAGTAAAGTAAAAAAAGAAGATGAAGTGCAGACCAGTACCACCTTGACCCAGAAGCAGGCCCAGATGGGGGCGAAGCCTAGGGTGTTTTTAGAAGATACACAGAGGAAAGCCACTCTGCTGGCTCAGTATGCCGGTGTGTCTGACTTAGAGGATGAAGCAGATGAGAAAGATGATTCTGGTGCTTCAACAACAAACATGAGTTCTGACAAATCCCTGTCCAGAAATACCAGTGTGGAAATTGCTGAGAAATTGGAGCAGACTCACTTCAGAATGAGTCCCGGAGGAAGACAGAAATGGACACGCTGCAGAGGGAGGAGGACAGACTAGCCAAGCAGGAGCTCAAGGAAAAGGAAAAGGACACCGAGAGGGGAACACAAGCAATAACCTTGACCCATTCTGTGCCCTCCACCCAGGAACTGTGCGTCCCTGTACTTAAGGCTTCCTCCTTGTTTACGTGTTAAAGAGGAAAACAACAATCGCTTGTAATTACAAAACGCGCCTGTTTTGGTGGTGTGCGCAAACAATTATACTATCTTTACCAAACATCTGTAATTAGGGTAACCTTTCTACTTCAGTACTGAAATCCTGTGCTTTTTTGGTTTTTTAGAAAGGTCTTCCCTCTCTGTATGATCAGCAGATTCATAAAACTAACATCCTGAAGGAAACAAGAGTATCCCTTCTGAGATTAAAAAAAAAAAAATGTGTGAATTGCTTGTGAGGCGATGTTTGCCTCAAAATATTGTGGGTTGTTGTTTTGGGACAGGGTTTTTGTCCGTAGTCCAGGCTACCCTTTGCACGCGTTGCAGTGCCCCTGCCTCAGCGTCTCAGCCTTAGAAGCAAGGGCATAAAGAGTCACACCTGGCTTGTAGTCTTTTATGGCTGAAATAGCAGGGGAAGAGTACTGCCTAGATACAGATTTTATGTGACATCAAATTAAGTGGAAGAAGTTAGTTGGAGTGTGAAAAATCTAAGAATTTTTTTTGGTTATGTTTTCTGTATATTTTTTTTCTCCACGGAGTAGGAACCATGAAAATGATAGGAAAAAAAAATCCTGGATAACTTTCCATAACAGTAAACAATTATCTTTGTTTTCCAAGTTACTGTCCTAGGGTGCCTAAGCTACATCTTACTTAATTTTGAATGAACTTTATTAAAAAGTTTTTTTTTTAATGTGTCACTTGGGCTCAGGATGTAATTGTGCTGAAAACTTACCTAACATATACATGTCCCTGAGACTGATCCCCTGTATGGAAGAAAACTTTAACCTATCAGAGAAACAAGTGTCTCTTTAAATAGAAAGCTACATATTTTTTCATGTCGTCTGTGACTTCAAGAAGGATGTGTCAGTTTAGAGTACAGGATATCCTTGCTAGCTAGATTCATGTTTTTGTAGTCATGAGTTCTCCTGAATCCCCTCTTGATTTTAATCCTGATTTGTCCTGCAGGCATGTAAAGCCTTTTGACACTGTGACATGACTGTTTTAAAAGTTGCAAAACAAATTATGTTTTTAATGTAAGTTTATGATTGTGTGTTAGGCAGAAGTTTCAGCCATCCTTGACCACAGGTTGAATATCCTGTAACGTGAGTATTAAGACCTAAAACATCCTGGTTTAGGGACGTGGTTGGTGGTTAAGAAATGTATGAAATGAGTGAATGGAAAAACAGAGAGTCAAGGGTGAGCAGAGACTCTCCAGGCCTCCTTCAGACACAGCCAAATCTAGTTGTAAATAAAGTCCTTCTTTACTTGGCTTTGGGCAACAATTATCAAAAGCCTCAAGCAAACAATTTCTATGACAAGATTATTTTATACCAGGGTCAGAAGACTACCACACAATGGCTAAGTTTGGCCCAGTCCTTTTTTGTATAGGGCAAACTAAAATGATTTTTTTTTTTACATTTTTAAAAGGCTATAAAAGAAAGACATCATGACATAGACAATATGTGGCCTATAAAACTACCTTTGTGCAGAAGGAAAAAAACATGCTTCAGGAAAGGAGATATACTGCCTCTTTGTCCTACAACCATGGCATTGGAAAAATAACCTCCTCTTCCTTTTTAAATGAATATTATTTAAGTCATAAAACAGAACAAAAGCAATGAACATATTTTAATACATATTAACTTTGATTTATGGAAGTTAAACTCCAGAAAGTTTAATGTTTCACTCAAAGGGAAGTAAAAAAAAGAAAAAGAAAAGGAAGTCAGAACAAATGGAGATGGAAGAAATAAAGAAATGTAAAGGCAGAGTCCACAACAAGAGCAAAAATAAGGAATAACAATGACAGAAAACTATCTTTGAGAAACAAGTTTACTTGAATGGCAAAAGGACCCTTACTTAAGGCTAAGACCAAGAAATATGAGAATACCATTATTCAAATATATTCTATTAAGAATTTTAATTTTAATAATGAAAATTACCTTCTGCTAACAACCAGAATCATGAATCACATAATAATGATTAAGTGACATAAAATGAGCTAAATATTTAAATATTACAATATTAAGTATTCCAATTCTGGAACCAGCTGGGTCAAAATTACAGATTTTTATTATCAAATATTGGAATTATTAGATCCAAAAGAGAGAAGAGAAAAACAGTGAATTTCTCCTGTTACTCAAAACAATTTTGAAATTCTTTCATTCAACAGACACTTTGTACCAAAATGTACGGTGATTAATTTTTTAAAATTTTAAATTATTTCTAGAAACTTCAGAATAAAATTATGAGAGAATGAAATTATTCTAAAGCATGAGGGAGAAAGGAAAATATAAAAGACTCAGGGATATTAGGAATTCCACAGGTATTCACATACAGGAGAAAGTGTAGTATATGGTATACCAACGTGAGGCTTTCTCACATGCCTTCAGCTACCTTTTCAGGAGGTGAAATCCCAGGCCAGAATCCAGCTTCCCAGTGATGACTCTGTTTGTTACCTAGGCCACATCACTTCACCTCTATTCCTTTCTCTCTCACGGTCACCATTCTTGAAAAATCTTCTTTTGCTTTCACTCTTTTCTTTAACTGTTGTGGCTCTTGGTTGCTTTCAGAGTGTGGAGATAATCTTTATTTTTAAGACACTGCACACTTTAGTCACAGGACATGGAGACATTAAGCTGGAACAAAGAAGTTGCACTCATGACATCTCAGAAATATGGTTTACTAAATGAGAACTGGATAATAAGAAGACCAGAGGACATGCTACTGTGGAAGGCGGAAAATTCACAAGTTCCCATGTCTGGATGAAGAATGACAGACAATCAATGACTGTTGAGGGAGAAAGGATCAGTTTTGGCAAGGACAACCCACAGACAGGTTATATATATATACCTACATGTATATATAATTCACACACACATGCACACATTAGTTTTAAAAAGAGTTGGGGGACACTATGAATTGGAAAAGAAAGGAGGATTGGAATAAGTGCTATAAATAGAATAGTAGTGTATGCAATTCTCAAAACACAAAGTTGGCTGTTAGTTTACTGAAATGGCTTAGTTCATTACATAGCATGAATGAAGTCCTTTAGCTCGATCCCTGAACTGCATAAACCAAGTGCAGTGGTATGTGCTTGCAATCCCGACTCCTAGAGGCAGGAGGGTAAGGGTTAAAAATTCATTCTCAGTGACATAGTGAGCTCAGAGGCAGCCCTGAAAACATTAGGACCCTGTCTCAGAATATGAAAAAAGAAAGAGAACAAGGAGAAAATAGAAAAAAGGGAAAGAAAGAAAAAGGAATCAATGTCCCAAAGTAATTAAGAATAACCAAAACATTGGTTTTAGCTCTCAGCCCTGTGCCTTTAAGCAAATAGTTTTCTCTACTTTGTTCTTCAATTTCTAGTCCTGAAAGCAACTGGAATTTCTAACTTGTGCTTACATTATGTGATCTTAATTTGTCAATAGCTTGTTCAACACAGCAATGAGTTTTACACCTACCATTTTATAACTATAAGCAATTTTAGTATTAATAAAATCATTATCAATGTATATATCTACTCATACTAACAGTCTATTTGTCTTCTATCTCTATGAGAAAATGTGAGAGAGAAAGAAAACAGAAAGATATTGATGAATTTATGTAACTCCTTTTTGGGGAGAGAGAGACAGGAAATGTCCCTTGACTGTGGAGACCTGGAAGCCTCACCATGTGCCATATGCTAGCTGGAGAACCACGAAGCCACGGATGCAATTTAGTCCATGTCTGCAGGCTTGAAAGCTATGTGAGCAGATGGTTCAGTTCTTGAGTTCTTGATTCCTGTTCAAAAGTCAGAAAATAAGACAGGAGGAAGAGGAAAGTGTTAGTATAAACCCAGATTTGCAAGGTCAGAGGTTCAGGGGCACCAGTTTGAAAGGCTGAGGGAGAATGGCTGATCCAAGGTAGGAGGACACTTTACCTACCTTTACCTTTCCATTTTGTTCTACTTGGGCTGTCATGGGATCTATTGATTCCTCCTCTTGCTGGTGAGAGAAGATTTTCTATATTTAGGTCAATGATACAAATTCTAGTCTCTCCAGGAGAAAAATCCCTCACACACACCCACAAACAATGTTATCCCAGGATATGGGAATGATTGAGCCCAATCATATTTAAATCAAAAGTCTACTCTTGTCAATTATATGTTAGTGTATCTCTTATATTATATTTATTCTCCAATTAAATGAAGTAATGAAGTCGAGGGTAAGTTGTATTGCAGTAAGGATACCTAATTAATTTGCTTATTAGAGTAACATCTGACAGGACAGAATATGTGGCTGACATATTAATGCATTTACAAAGCAGGTTCATCAAAAGAGGGTGTTGTTAACTAAGAAAGCCAATGGACAGAACATTCTCCACAGTTGAGTGGAGAGTGGGGTATGACTTTCACACGAACACTGGTGCCCCATATTTGACCATGTCCTCTGGATGCGGAGGCCTGATGCCATTCAGAGGAAGGATAGCAGGCTACCAAGAAGAGACTTGATACCCTATGAGCATATACAGGGGGAGGAGGTCCCCCTCAGGAACAGTCATAGGGGAGGGGAATAAGGGAAAAATGGGAGGGAGGGACGCATGGGAGAATATAGGGGATGGGATAACCATTGAGATGTAACAAGAATAAATTAATAAAAAATTAAAAAAAAGAAAAGTAAAAAAAAAAAAAAAAAAAAGACAGATGTCTTGTGTGTATACTTCCATCTAGCCATACCAGTAGTGAGAGACATTTTATATTCAAATAAGGAGGACACTCCTGTGAAGGCAAAGGTGTTTACTGACTACATCAAGCATAGAGTAGCATCACTAGCTGGACACCTAAAGTTAGCAAGCCTGGTGATAATGAGTGAACATACTTAACAGGATACAATGATTATTTTCATTGATATCAAATGTATACTATAGTTTGTTGATAGCGGAAAAATAAACCTTTCTAAGAAAGGCATGGGTTGACCACTCTGATTCAACATCTAATCATTTCTTTGTACTTCTTAATACTCGTTTCTTAACTCTTTATTTGACAGCATGTGGCTTAGTACATAGATAATTGTGTGTGAACTGATATCTCTGGTAGCAGTTTCTGTTATGTGATACACGGCCGATTAATGAGCAGTTCTGTTGGCAATATTACCAAGATTCTAACTGTCATTGTGAAATTTTGAATCTCTTTTTTGACACTTTGCTCTTTTCATATTTTAACAATTATCTTAGGGTTATATATAACATTTATCTATTGAAGTAAAAACGCATCTTTCAGATTACTTCTGCAGGTGTTTTTATTCAAATGTGAATTCTGCATGCTAAAATAATGACTGGCATGGTAAGATATACTTATGAGTATAAAGTGTCATGAGGGTTGTAGGGTGCAACTGATCAATTTATGGTTGGATACAAGACTCATAACATAGAAGGAAACTGCTACTTTGAATCCAATTAAGAAACTGTGGATAGGAAACTTATAGGCCTTAGGTAATCATCTACTAATATTAATTTGTTAAATGGACTAATTAAAATGCAGAGAATAAGTCTCTATTGAGTGCTTTGCCATAAATGGAACATCTACTTTACACACTTTGCTGCCAAAGGCCCAAAAGACATCTAGGAAGAGGAAAAGGAAAGATTCTAAGGAACAGACTTCAGCAAGTACTTGGGCCAGATATTGGGTTCTAGATGGTCAGTCCCATTATGCTCATGAAGAGCCGTAGTAACTGCATGCTTAAGACCCGTAAACCTGAAACAAGATCAAGACAGTTAACTTTCCAACATAGGTGAAGAAGGGCACCTTAGCCACTATTTCTAATTGAGGAGTTACTGAGATTTGATCACTACGATAAAGAAATATCATGTTCTCTAAGGGGTTGTTACCTGGTATATTGACTACACTCCAGTGGAAGGTCCTATGCTCCTTTGTATCTGAGCAGAACTTACTGATTCAAGCAGCACTAAGCCCTCTGTGTGGCTCTAAAAACAGATGTGTGTTTTTTTCTTTAGAATGATCATTATCTTTAGTAAAAATGGCACTATGTCCATTTACATTTAATATAATTACTGACATTTTTTAGCTTAAAACTCCCACCCTACTAATTATTTCTATTTTTATGTCGATTCTATATTCCTTTTCTTCTTTAGTTATCCAGTGGAAGCATGGGTAGATTTTTTCCTTGATATGGCTATTAGATTTATATTATTTTTTTTATTGTTGCGCATACATTTATATGATTACACATATATAAGATAAACTACATATAGTGAGAAGAACCATGAAGCAATCAACATTATAGATAGTTTTGGGTGACTGTTCAGGCAGCAAATTGTTTCTGTCTTTTTTTTTTTTTTTTTTTTCACTTTGGAAGGGGCTAAGCAGCACTTCTTGTCTACTCAGGTAATTAATTTAATTCCTTCTCAAGTCTCTGATGGGATTGAAGACCAGACAGTTTAGTTCTACAATTAAGCTTAGTTGTTTAGAGGTTAAGATGTTTTTAGATCCAGAAATACGCTTTAAGTTGATATAGATGAGATATGATAGATATTGATTTACATTCAGAATTTTAGACTCACCAAGATAGGAAAGATGTTCTCTTCAAGGTTGCCAAATACAAATAGCCAATATATTATGAATGTACTATTTATATAATTCTTGATTGTTTCATGGTTTTTCTTGCTATATATAGTTTATTTTATAAAAACAATTGTTTTAAGGAGATAAAATCTGAAGGGGCATGTGCAGTGCATGAGTTCTTGAAAGAATTGGAAAGAAAATTAAGGGAATAATATAACCAAAATCCATTTTACACATGTATAATATTTTCCATGAATAAGTAAGATATTTTTTAAAAAGAAAGATAACTATAAACTAAAAGTTGCTAGGAATAAGTGTTTAAAAACTGATAACTTGGATAAGTTTGAGGGAAGAGGCTGGTGGTGGCTTAGATGGCAGATCATGGTACTCTGATTTTGGACAGTAGGAGTAATAACTGAGATCAGTGATTGTGTTAGCCCCCTACGCTGGAGATAGTCTAGAAGCCCGAGGAGACTATTGGTGAGGACAGAAGACAGGCTGCAGAGAGCATCCTTTATGCAGGGCCTAGGGGTGTGTCTGCTGAGAGTCTGGTAACATCTGCGAAGGTTCCATTGGAGAGTTTGAATGCCTCAGGTTGAAGCGTCTGGGAGATTTCAAATTGGAGATAATGAGTCATCACTGGGACACTAATGCTCAGACTCAGCCTACAAGTATCCTCCATAAGTCACCCTAAATAGAAGTGGGAAGAAGGAAAGGAAGTCTGTTCCTGGTCAGCTTGTCCCTGATCTGACCTGCAGCAGACCCTAGTTCAGGAAATGTGGCTAATTGGATACTCGTGTTTCTCAATAGCTCCCAGAGCCATTTGGAGAAAGAGGGATTTGAAGGAAACTTTAGGAAAATATCTCAATACATAAAAGTCTTGTTTTCTAAATCTTCTTTTAGTAATAATTCAAATCATCTCCTATATCTTTCACAGTCCTGCAGAGAAAGGGCACAAGTGAAAGAACTCCTTTCAAGTAACCTTGCTTTCAGCAGTATTTTAAAGTTAGATGGAAAAGAGGTCCTCCTGGCACTGAAGGGGTTATTTTCTTTAAAACATTGCCATAGCATTCAATAAGTCTTTCACTTTCTTAATTAGAAAATATTTATAATAAATTTCACTTGTGGCCCTACAATAATATTTGTTCCTAAAATTTAAAAGAGCATAAATTATATAAAATTGTCATACTAAATATAAAAATAAGCCATTATTAGTAAGCTTGGGGATTACAGTCAGAGAATTAAGTTTATGTGCCAAGAACATTTACCAGCTAAGCCATTTTTTTCCCTGAATTTTACTCTGAATAGAGACAAATCACAGTTGCAACTCTGAAAGGATGCTGTTTCTTTCTTCCTGCAGAAAGGTATGTGGAAACCTGGGAGCCATAGCTTCCTTCATATATTTATTTAGCATGTCATGGAAAGCTGTGTCAGTTGTTACAAATTGCAGAGTTCACAACTGATGATACATTTATAGTCAATTCATTTGCTTGATCATGTAAATGTATTGGTGTTCACTAAGCTTGCCATGATAGGACATTAGAGGTGCTTTGGAGTCATTTCAGCTTGTAGTAATATATCAGGGCAGCTGCCATTAATGCCTGCAGACCCCTGTGCTACATTCACTCATGATGTTTTCCAGGGGTTAAAACTCATACACAGTAGACATATTTATTAGGCAAGACATAACATACCCACAGGAACTATGATGGCTCTTAAGAGATTAATATCTGTGAAGCTGTTCTTTTCTATTTACTCCTTTAGCTCGCTTTTTATATTTTTCACTCCCAATGAAGTTATTGTGGCCTATTCTAGTGGTAGCTCTTGCCTTACACCTTCAAACCATAGATTTTAGGACGTATTTACACTTTTATATCTCGCATACTGCATGAACAAACCCTATTTCTAGACTTGCTAGTACTTGCACATTGAGGTTGTTTCACTATTCTTGTTAAAGCCACTTTTGATAGCAGTCCAGACAATATTCTACTGTTACACAGAAAAAAAAAAATGTCACCTCTTGCAAAAGATTTGACTATCTTGCAATAGTGATAGTGATGTTTAAAATGTTATTCCCTAGATCCAGTGCCTTGCAACGGAGCTTACAAAGGCTTTCTCTTCAAGAAAAATTCACACTTACAATTCATGTTTAGTCTGTTTTTCCTATCTTATCCTTAACAGCTGGGTTATATCTGCTTCCAGGGAAATGTGTTATGTATGTTTAATACCAATAGCTAAAAGGAATGCTGAAAACTGAAAATAGCCTTGTACTGAAATTTAAAACAATCTGCCAGAGAATTTTAAAATTGTTCACAAAATTGATGATCAGGACAGTAATTATTAACAAAGATTAAAATGACTTAAGGTCCAGCCTACGGAAATACAGATAATCAGTTTTGTTGAATTACAAGTTAATTCCTTCCCTTATACTCTTTTGTCAAAGTGCCTCTAGGACAGGACTGGTCCACTTTAAGTGGACAGAATGTTTAGGATGTCTGGGGTCAGATTATCAAGGCTGTGCCCCCCACTCTCAGATCCCTATGGCCTTCCAGCTTCATTCCTTCCGTTTTAGGATATCATGTGCTCTGACCCCCACAGGCCAAATGGGGATGAAAAGATGTCAGAAAATATAGCCCTGAAAACCATACATTTTATTTTCTGCTCAAATTGGAAAGACTATTGGCCAATGGAAACATTAGTCAGAAAATATTTTCAAGCCAGATGTACGGATGGTCATCTTCTACCTATGAGGCAATGTCTTGGGACACTGAGTCACGGCGGAGAGTTGAGCAATTACAGACCTGCAGATGTTACCAAGAAATATTTCTTTCATCCAGTCTAAGGGCTGTTTTCTTTTCAGTTTTGTTTTTTTCCTAGTGATTGATTTTATTTTTTGAACAAGCATTTTCACTTTTTAAAACAAACCTATGGCTTTCAGTAGAGTAATTTTCACTCCTTTAGAATCATCTTGGAACATTTTGATGTGAAGTTGATGCTAAGAAAATTAGAGATCTGTATGAGCCAGTGGTTGTTCAATATTACTGAGATGGGATGCATAGCTATTGCTGCACCCAATGACCTCACTGCTAGACAGAAGTGTTAATGTGAAAATGGTTTTATCACTTCACTTCAGTGTTGGATATCAATGGTGAGCGAGTAGGGATTTCTGACTCATCTCACTTAAAGAACTACCAATATGCCAGCCAAAAAGTCTCTTGGGCCAATAAAGAATATTCCATGGTGCAGCCCAACTAGATGTTAGCCACTTTGTTACTTCTTTACAAAAAATATGATGAAAATTCCATCGTACTTAATGATTATTTCGGCTTTTCATTAAAGGTTCCTAGTTGCACCTGAACTATAAAAATATGAATGTATAATAAAACTACAAATTTCCTGTGTGTAATCTCTGTATTTTTTTAGAGAAAATGTTTTAATTTATTTATAGTAACTTTGTAGTAAACTCATAGAGGTTCCTATTGATATACAGAAGTCATACTGTCATTTTGAAACCAATTAGATAACATAAAGGGATTATAGTTTGCACTAATGATGCATTAATGATATCAAGACTATTTTATTCATAATAATATAGCTTCTCTTATAAAGGGTAACCATTCTCTGAGCTCGTAGTATACAGGCAACAGTGAAAGACAAATGAGCCTTCAGGTCCTGAGGATTTGGCGGCATTTGGCTGCTGCCTTATGGAGTACTTTCATAATGCATGATGCTAATAAAAAGCGCTGGTTTTAGTTTACGGGATAGAAAATGCAAGATGTGAAAGGAAGAATGTTTTGACTAAATGAGTGATCATAAACCTAAGTAAGTCCTGGGCAACAAAGGTAGATTTTTGCACTGGGGCATGAGTATGTTTTGACGCTACTAATCAAAATTTCAAGGTGTTAAGGCAATCAGCCATTAAAAAGAAGTGTTTTTACTTATTTTGAGATACTATGAAAGGCAGAATTCATAATGCTCCATGCCAGCAATACTCTTTATTTTACTGGTAGCACCTACCACTCAGGTGACTGAGACATAATTAATAAGAAAAAAATATCTGGGTGAAAATATTTTTTTCTTTTTCTGGAGCAATCCGAGGAAGATGGGAAACAAATTATATTTTATCTAATTGAAAAAATCACATAAAACTTTAAATGGTTTCCAAATTGGGACATGGCATCATTAAGCATTTGATATTTGTCCAGTTAAAACTATTGACTCATGCTTTCATTGCCTCCCCCTCAAATTACTCCAGTGGCACAGCTGATCTGAGTACATTTTCCATTTCTTATAAATAGCCACAAGAAAAGTATTAATTATCCTTGTACGATTTAATGCACCCACTGCCTTAACCTTTCAGGTTTTCTTAAACGCCAGCATAACAAGGCATATCCATGGCAGCAAATGTGATTTATGACAGGAATCTTTAATTTCTGTTTTTAAATATGTTACCCACCGATCTGCATACATTTAAATTCGCCTGCAACACTTTGCTCTGTCTTGAGGCTGTTGTTTAATATTCAAGGATGATTTTTGTCCACATACATTTTGGTCTGTGTCACCTCAGATTAAATTATTACTGTTTGCAGCCTTTTCGGAGCAGGCCTCAGGCCCTTATTTACAAGAATCAATGAAACAGTAATGAAAATCCATTTTTCATACTATCAGCCCTGGCCTGCTTTTATTTAGTTAGCTGTGTCTAAGCAAGCAATTCATTTTGTGCAAATGTCATGTGGGGGAAAAAGGATGAGCTGTGAAAGGGTTAATCATAAAATAAGACCTAAGCTTTCCCTCATAGTAAAAAACATCCGTAATGTTAAAATTTTTAAAAAAACCTTTCTTAATATATGCAAAGTAATGTATATTGACACATAAGCAAGGCTTTTCATGATGAATATTGAAATATATATGCAAAGCACAGGAAATGTGTAGCATGTTATAGATCTTTCAGTGTACATTTAGAGGAAATGAACCATTTATATTCCACAATTTAGTGAATACCTACTGTTTATTGGTACAGAGCACATAGGAGTATATTTGTCTTAGTAATTTATTTAGGTAAATATATTTATTCTTCTAGGGTTTCTTGTGCTTTCCTTGGTTCTATAGTAATAGACATAAATATTTAACAATGCATTGTCTCAAATGTTATTCATGTAATTTATCAGAGAAAACAGTAGAGTTGTAATAACTTTTAGTCCCGGACCTTCTCCTAAACCTGAGGTTGATTTGGAATGCAGAAAACTGAACTGGATTTTCTCTGTGCTGCTGAGAAATATTTACTAGTCCTAAACAAGATATGGCGAGGTAGCTCTACCACTGGTTTTTTAATCTGTTTTTTGAGGCTATTACCTTGGCCATGAAAGAAAAAAGGATTAGTGCAAGAAGAAAGCATTTAATTACTATGAATATATTTCCCTACATTTGCTGACCTTTCCATTTTCCTTTATACATATATGTATACATAGAAATCTATATTACCCCTAGTGAGCATTCCTCTTGGGAATTTCTTCTAAATTTTAATGCACTTGGCTATAAGGATGTCTGTTCAAATTAAAGCTGAGTTCTTATAAAAGTGACTTGCCCACTCTTCACTATCACAAAACAAATGAATACAGAGTGAGAGCATTTGGAGTTGTTCTTTGCAAAAGCCTTTCTTGGAAATAAGGGTGCAGAATCTGAGCTTCTCCAAATGTGTATGTATTTCTGTTATATTTCTGCTTAGACATTCGATTTGCAATGTATGGTTATTGAATTTTCAATGCTTGTAATATGTGCAAATCTAAAAGCTAATGATCTGATTGTTTTCATTTCCTTTTCAAAGCTTATGGACATTCCTGTAGAGCCACAGCAGACATTGCTGATGCTGCCTTAGGCCAGTTCCACAATGGCATTGCACTGGAGTCCTGCAGCGCCTATACAAGGGCAAGGACTGATGCCTGATCATTTTATTGTGCACAAGTGTGAGTAGGTAAAGCCCTGTGTTCTGTGCAGGTGCTGCCTCTGTCACAATATTCACAGAGAGCAGACACCCTTTAATTATTAAAGCCCAGTAGGTTGACCTTTTAAAGTTTTATAGAGCCCAGTCATCTGAATTATAAAACAGTTATTCTTAGAAATTAATCATTAAGATCTTTTATTATTGAATGAATGTTCTTAGCTTGTCTGATAAGGGAGAATATGGATTGGCTAGGTAAGAAATGAGTTGCTTTTTCACCCCATATCTTTTGATAAAATTAGTCTATCCTCGTTTGCCACCACCTATTGGCATCCATAAAGTTATCAAGGACTGAAAATTTAAAAATCTGTGCTTTCAAAAACTGCTTATGGATTTCTTGGACTATTTGACTACATAAAAAAAATTAAAGAGCTTTGATTTTTATTAAAAAGCAATCTACCTATGCTTTTATGTGTGATATTCATTGAGCAATGAACACTGCCTCTTAGCCACTACCAAAGCATGGCCTGCTTGCTAAATATACATGATTATATTATGACATCAGTTCTCCCACTCCCTCTTTTGGTGTACACATGTTATTGTGCCATAAACTTCAAAGCCTCTGTTTCAAGCTTATCATCAAGTCAATCTGTATCTCATGTTTCTACTCAGAGTACATGATGAAACAATACTTATTCATTTTATGTTAAAGCCATAAGATTTCTCAAAAACTTGTGCAAAAGCCAATGTGATATATGTAAGCTTTTAAGAGTGACCTCTGCTATTAGGTCTTTCAGACATGCATTTCTTTAGAATATTTGAAGGACAGAATCTTGAAAAACTGTTAATGACATTTAATATTTCTGTTAAATTGGACATAATGACTTTTAAATCATCTGTTTTATTTTCTGAGGTGTGGGTAAATGGAAAGACACTAAATGCAATACATAAATAATAGTTGTTTTTTAAAGCAACAAATGAGGTTAAGAGAGGAGGACCAGGAGGCTCCGAGCCTAACTCTCAAATGACTCAAATGGAGGTGTTTTGTTGTTGTTGTTGTTGTTGTTGGTGGTGGTGGTGGTGTTTTTGTTTTATTTTTTATTTTTTTAAAATTTTTTTTGGCTGGTGGTGGTGTTTTGTTTGTTTGTTTGTTTGTTTGTGTGTGTGTGTTTCACAATTTAGGGTAATTCATTCACTTAGGATATTTATCTGAGTTTAGAGACATGTACAAATCTTTTAAAGATGTTTTAGAATAAATACTAATAACTAGATAAAATTGCTGTTTCTTTGTAAGAATTAGATAAACTTCATGACTTTCACACGAACTCTGGTGCCCCATATTTGATCACGTCCCCTGGAGGGGGAGACCTGGTGGCACTCAGAGGAAGGATAGCAGGCTACCAAGAAGAGACTTGATACCCTATGGGCACACACAGGGGGAGGAGGTCTCCCTCAGTCACAGACATAGGGGAGGGGAGAAGGGGAAAATGGGAAGGAGGGAGGAATGGGAGGATACAAGGGATGGGATAACAACTGAGATGTAATATGAATAAATTAATAAAATATATTTTTAAAAAGCTTCATGAACTTGTGAGAAATCGCGTGGTAAGAAGACAACAGAGAAAAATAGGCTCACACTGTTAAGGGTAGATTCAGTGGGGCCACCTGCAATAGAGTGGGGATAAGGCACAGGTCCGGACGTGCAAGGCGACGTTCCTATCACGGGAGAAATCACTGGCTACCCTTCTTAAGAAACAGAGGCTTGCAGAATTGAAGATAAAGACAGAGGAACAAGAAGTAAAATAAGAATTAAACTCCTCCTCCTCTTGTCCCGTTTTCTGAAATGCCGGTGGCCTTATTGCCCAAAACCGAATTGATATGGTAAACATTGCTTCAATACAATAATTTATGCTTGGTCCTAATTGGAAACTTAACTATATTTCCAAAAAGTTTTGATTGCACCACAAAACTTACTCACAATATCATTTAATATATACCAATTTATAAACTGACCACATTTTAATGTGTGTTACTTCCTATTTGTTTAACGAATGCATCTAAAGACTCTCTGTATGTGTGTGTTTGTGTGTGTCTGTGTGTGTGTGTACATATACATTCAATTCTAAGCTAGAGTCAATTTTTCTAAGGTAAAAAATTAATTTACACAAGTAAAAGTTATTTTGTTGCTACATTTGCTACATTTTACACTCTAGATAAGAAATTAAAACTATAAGTATTTTTACAACCTGAGAATATTTCAAATAAACATGAAATAAGGAAATAAATAAAAATACAAATATTCATTGAATAGGGAACTGAAAAAGAATCAGTGTCTGATGATTCACATAGACAAAACTGGACAAAACGCTACTGTGGACATATTTACTAACTAAAAAGGGGAGATTAAAAGGAAAAGATGCTCTCGCTGAGCGCATTCTCATAGCACAGAATGTTTTAAAGCTTCAGCTTTCCCTTCGAAAGAACTGAGGAACGAACCAGATCAGCACTTTCAGACTTGTGAATGATTTATGACCATTTCAAAAGAAAGGGGAAATATCAATTTCTAAATTTATATTTAATATTTACAAATATGCAAATTAGGCTGTCTCAGAGAAGTGTAGCAGATGTCCCCATCTTCCTGACGCTGATGGACTGACTAGGTACTACTTTAAAGTGATAGATTGGCAATGGGAATATGATATTCTACTTTGTTTGATCTTATTCATTTGGAAGCATTAATTCTTTTAAAGAAGATTATACATGCAATCCAATCTTGACAGCCTGGCTCTATGTAATGGGATGTTCTATTTAAATGTGAGGACATATTGATCTTATTCTGAAATATCTATCTAGTATCTATCAAGAGGATAAAGTTTGAACATTTTCCATTGTGGGTCCTGTTCCAAAATTTTGAAACTGAATATGTTATAAAGAAAAAAATAGTACCATTTCATTTCTTGATTTGGAGGCATTTTAAGCAAAAAAAAGAAAAAAGAACATTGAAGGAAGTTGTGAAATTTTTTACCCAGGGTCTCTTAGCAGCATGGAACACTTACTGCAAGTGAAAGGAAGCCAAAGAGTCTGCTTTCTAATCTTTTTAAAGTGGATCATTTAGCTCAGGGTCTGGCCTATAAGCTATCTCAATCTCTATTATGATATCAGTTATGGAAGTTAGTTTGTGTAGAGTACATTTGAGCTTTCATGCAAATTAAATGATCTATGTCAATGAATTGATGTTAGATTTTATGGAATTGGCTTAAATATTTCAAATATGGATTTCAGAAGTGTTCTAGATTATTTTATTTTCTACATCTATATATAAAAGTGGCAAACATTCACGCTGCGTTTCTTAAATAAATAATGAACTTGACATGAAAAGTGGATGAGGTATTCTAATAGAGGTATATTTGACAGATCTAACTACTGAATGAGAAAATCTTTATCTAGGGTTGTATGAAGTCAAAAATAAGAATGTAGAGTGAAGTGTATGTGGGCGTGTATTTAGATAGATAGATAGATAGATGACAGATACCTACTTGCTTATATCTGCAAGCATCATATACAGATCCTTGCTTAATAGTTGCATGTTTGTGTTTTAGTCTAGAACTCTTCCAATTAAGTATGAAGTATTGTTTCACAAAACTATAAGATGACAAAGGTTGGTGAAGGTAAAAATGTCTTAGAATATTGATTAGTTAATATCATTTTAGTTCACAGGTGGAAATAATGGCATATAAAATTATTCTGGATTCTTAATAATAATAAATTCAAGTACATTTATTTTTAATTTGTTGATATAGCATGAAAAGTTATCAATATTAATTCATTAATATTGTCAGTTTGAGATACTCTAATGCTTATATTTAGAGAAATGCATGTGTGATTATATACTTATATATTATATATATTATATTTGCCACTGTTAGCTTTAAAAAACTAAATAAGAGTGCAATAATTCAGAATATTGTCACTATATGATATTTATTGTCAAATGCAGAAAAGTAAAATAAAAGCACTCTTTTATAAATAAATGTATATCTATTCAATGTGTTGGGGAAGAAACTGAAATTTCTGAAGGGTGTTTCTATTCTTTACTATATTATTTTTTATTATTTATGAGCTGGATTACACCATTTTGACAAACATGTAATACAGTATACATGACACACTTTCCTCAGGAGGCATTTATTTTTGAGAATCTTTAGTGAATTGTTAGCTAACTGGAGTCACAAAGTCATAAGGATCTAATTATTTCATAGCAGAGAAGTAAGATAAAATTACATTTATTTGTCTTAAGAATAATGAGCAGATAGTATGAAATACATACTTACACAATAGCCATTTATATCTGTGTTTGGAATACATTATTAAGAGCAATTTGTATCTTATATCTCACAGCTGAAAGACTTGCCTAAAGTCACCCTGAGTGATGGTGGGAAAAAATGGCCTGGGAATCAATGTCTGGCTTTTTCCTCTCTTTTAAGTGAATGTTTCTATGGAAAGTTTGAAAGATGAAGAATGTTCCTGATGAATCACTTTAAGTAATTAGGAATTCAAAATAATTTTGAAATCTTTATATCCAGGACACATATACTTCAGGTAATACAGAATAAATAAAATATGACTAGTTTTCTGGTTGGCAATTAGAAACACTGTCAAAATGGTGTACTCTAAACTAATATTTGTTTTTACTATGTTGATTCTCCCCATCTGAGAACAAGAGAGATCTTTCCATCTTCTGATGTCATCTTCAATCTCTTTCATCAGAGATTTGAAATTTTTTCAAACAAATCCTTCACCTGCTTGGTGAGAGTTACTCCTAGATATTTTATATTGCTTGAAGCTATAGTGAAGAATGTAGTTTCCCTAATTTCTTTCTCTGCACAGACTTCTTTGTATATAGGAAGGCTACTGACTTTTTTGAGTTAATTTTGTATCAAGCCAATTTACTGAAGGTGTTTATCAACTGTAGTAGTTCTCTGGTGGAATTTTGGGGGTCACTTATGTACATTATCATATCATCTTCAAATATGGATAATTTTACTTCCTTCTTTCCCGTGTGGATCCCCTTGATCTCTTTGTGTTGCCCTACTGCTCTAGTTAGAGCTTTCAGTACTATATTGAAGAGATATGGAGAGAGTGGACAGCCTTGCCTGGTCCCTGATTTTAGAGGAATTTCCTTGAGTATCTCTCCATTTAATTTGATGTTGGCTATTGGCTTGCTGTATATAGCCTTTGTTATGTTGAGGTATGGCCTTGCATGCCTGATCTCTCCCAAACTTTAAACATGAATGGGTGTTTGATTTTATTAAATGCTTTCTCTTCATCTAGGAGATGATCATGTGGTTTTTTACTTTCAGTTTGTTTATATGGTGGATTACATTGACGGATTTCCATATATTAAACCATCCCTGCATGCCTGGGATGAAACCTACCTGGTAATGGTGAATGATATCTCTGATGTGTTCATGTATTCATTTTGTGAGTATTTTATTAAGTATTTTTGCATCAATATTCATAAGAACATTATGACAGGCAGATCTGGGGCCAGGGGTTCTGCTAAAACTATGGCACCAACCAAGGACAATACAGGCCGTAAACTTCAAACCCCTACCCAGATCTAGCCAATGGACAGCACGTTCTCCACAGTTGAGTGGAGAGTGGGGACTGACTTTCACACGAACTCTGGTGCCCCATATTTGACCATGTCCCCTTCATGGGGAGGCCCGGTGGCACTCAGGAGAAGGATAGCAGGCTACCAAGAAGAGACTTGATACCCTATGAGCATATACAGGGGGAGGAGGTTCCCCTCAGTCACATTCATAGGGGAGGGGAGTAAGGGGAAAATGGGAGGGAAGGAGGAATGGGAGGATACAAGGGATGGGCTAACAATTGAGATGTAATATGAATAAATTAATAAAAAATAAAAAAAATATCCATAAAAGATAGTTATGTTTTAAGTGTCATCATTTGTTTACATCTTGAAAGGAAAGGGGCTTGTTTAGTGTCTACACTTAAACTCACTTCTACTCAGCTGCTTACCTATGTGGCCCATTCCTACCCACCTGTTGTATCTTATTAACCCTTGGCCAAGTGGCTTCTCATTGTTCAGCATCCTAGAATATTTATTGTGCATTATTGTGGTTTAATGTTTAATGTGAAACTACAATCACGTTAAACACTCCTTTCCTTTAGACTAATATTAAAAGACATGGAGACTGCTCTACTGAACAATGGGAGGAAACAGGGAAATGTCAATACTGAAATTTCAAAGATAAATTAACACACACTTGTTTGCTTTCTTATTGTTCTCTCTCTCTCTCTCTCTCTCTCTCTCTCTCTCTCTCTGTCTGTGTGTGTGTGTGTGTGTGTGTGTGTGTGTGTGTGTGTGTTTCCTTCCTCCCCATCTTTCTCACATAGTTATTTATTATTAGCCTACTCTAGACATACGGTCTAGCTTTGTACATCCGACTCCATTTAATACTCTGAAAAGCTATGTTCAGTCCTACTTCTTGAATTGTCAAGCCTTCCAATTGGCTGAAAGGTTACTAGGTTAGCCTTCCAATTGGCTGAAAAATTTAGTAAGCTTCTTCATCTCTACAGATTATCTCTTCTATCTTTGGGCCACAATTATGTCACTACTCTGGTCCTTCTTTCTATCTCCCCTGAAAAGCATAGTTTCTCTTTTGACTTATGTAGTGTAACATGATCCATGGTACAGGATAATTCCTAGAAGTGGATTTCTGTCTCATTTATTTTATTGTAGAATACAAGACCATAGTTACAGTTCAATAAAAATATGCTGTGCTTTCTTAAAATCCAGAAAACTGTTCTGTATTTTATTAAAATCAAATAGATTTGTTCTGAAAAGGCACCACCAGTAAAAAGTTACTGGCTGGGTGTGTTGCTCATTGAAAGAACCCTTGACTAACATTCAGGGGACTCACAATTTATGCCTCAGTAAACTCGAAAAGCAAAATGATAATACATGCCACTGACTCAAATAAAATATTTTAAAAAGACATACCTGACCAATAAATATTTGATATCCCAACTACAAAAAGAATTCAAAAAAATCAGCAATAAGAAAATAAAATCTCAATTAAAATGAAAAAAGATCTAGGCAGATACCTGGTGAATGAAGATGTACTGATGCCAATTATGTATGAGGAGATGGCCTACATTATATTATCAGTGAATTGGAAATGGAAATTATAATGTGATAACAGTTTAATAATTTCCTATTAGAATAGTGAAAATCTATAATACTGATAACACGGAATATGGAAAGAAAGAGGGCCTCACATCCACTGTTCCTGAGAATATGAAATGGCAATGCCACTTTCGAAGAACATATGACAGTTTCTTATACAAAATTATGTATATTCTCTGATATGATCTGACAATTATATTCCTTGGTATTTTACTTCCTAAAATTTGAGAACATGTCTATACAAAAACCTTCACAAATATTATAGGAACTTTATTGGTAATTATAAATATCTAAGAGCAATGAAGAATTCTTCATTAGGTGACAAAAGAAGGAACTCTTAATGCATCCAGACAATAGAATAGTATTTTACACTGAAAAGATATGAGCAATCAAACACTGATGTTAGCAATAGGCTTTGTGATATATCTTGCATAGCCATATTTTCTAAACTGAAGCATGCTCTCCTGGAGGGGCCATGTTAAGACTCAGGAAATAAACAAAAGTTATAAGCCTTGAAGTAAGAAAACTTAAAAGGCAAAACAAGAATGTAAAGCATTGACCATTCTCTCATCAAAGGTGTGGTAGTATTTTTAAGGACAAGAGATTCATACTAGCCTGGATGCCTGCAAATTGTAGCAAGTTTATGTGTGTAAGTTTTATGATTTGTCACACTTTTTGTGGGGAATTTCCATGAATACAGTTGACTTTAATACACTTATTCCCCAAAATAACTACACAATTTTTTAAAGACATTGAAAGTTCAATTCTGAACTTCATATGGAAAAACAAAAAACCCAGAATAGCTAAAACAATCTTGTACAATAAAAGGTGCTCTGGAGGAATCTCCATACCTGATCTCAAACTGTACTATAAAGCAATAGTAATTAAAACAGCATGGCACTGGCACAGCAACAGGCTGGTTGATCAGTGGAATCGAATCGAAGACCCAGATATGAATCCACACACATATGGTCACTTGATTTTTGACAAAGAAGCCAAATCCATTCAATGGAAAAAGGATAGCATCTTCAACAAATGGTGCTGGTCTAACTGGAGGTCTATGTGTAAAAAAATGAAACTGGACCCCTATTTGTCACCTTGCACAAAACTCAAATCCAAGTGGATTAAAGACCTCAACATAAAACCAGAGACACTAAGCCACTTACAAGAAAAAGTGGGAAAGAGCCTGGAACATATTGGCACAGGAGACAACTTCCTGAACAGAACACCAACGGCCCAGGCCTTAATGTCAACCATCAATAAATGGGACCTCATGAGGCTGAGAAGCTTCTGTAAGGCAGGAGACACTGTCAAGAGAACAAAGCGACAGCCTACAGACTGGGAAAAAATCTTCACCAACCCTACATCTGACAAAGGTCTAATCTCCAAAATATATAAAGAACTCAAGAAATTAAACACCACCAAACCGAATAACCCAATTGAGAAATGGGGCTTGGAACTAAACAGAGAATTCTCAACAGAGGAGTATCAAATGGCTGAGAAACACTTAAAGAAATGCTCAACCTCCTTAGTCATCAGGAAAATGCAAATCAAAACAACTCTGAGATTCCATCTTACACCCATCAGAATGGCTAAGATCAAAAACTCAAGCGACACCACATGCTGGCGAGGATGTGGGGAGAGAGGAACACTCCTTCATTGCTGGTGGGAATGCAAACTAGTACAGCCACTTTGGAAATCTATCTGGTGCTATCTCAAAAAAATGGGAATAGGGCTTCCTCAAGACCCAGCTATTCCACTCCTTGGATATACCCAGAAGATGCTCCAGCACACAACAAGAAAATTTGCTCAATCATGTTCATAGCAGCCTTATTCATAATAGCCAGAACATGGAAACAGCCTAAGTGTCCCTCAGTAGAAGAGTGGATAAAGAAACTGTGGTACATATACACTATGGAATACTATTCAGCTATTAAAAACAAGGAATTCCCGAAATTTGTGGATAAATGGATTGAGCTAGAAATGATCATAATGAGTGAGTTAACCCAGAAGCAGAAAGAATCAAATGGTATATACTCACTTATATCTGCATACTAGCCCAAGGGGCATGTCCCCACGAAAGCCTTCACTTACCAGAAAACTGGGACAGAGGGGAAGGCATCCTATTGGGACTCTAAATGAGAGACGCATGGGAGAATAGCAAAATAAAAGGATACAGATGGTCCTAGAAATCTACAAGTAGAACAATGTGATAGGCAGATTTGGGCCCAGGGGTCCTGCTCAAACTAAGGCACCAGCCAAGGACAATACAGGAGGTAAACTTTAAACCCCTTCCCAGATCTAGCCAATGGTCAGAATATTCTCCACAGTTGAGTGGAGAGTGTGATACGACTTTCTCATGTACTCTGGTGCTGAGTCCCCTGGAGGGGGAGACCTGGTGGCACTCAGAGGAAGGACAGCAAGTAGCCAAGAAGAGACTTGATACCCTATGAGAATATACAGGGGGACGTAATCCCCCTCAGGAACAGTCATAGGGGAGGGGAATAATGGGAAAATGGGGGGGGGGGGAATGGGAGGATACAAGGGATGGGATAAACATTGAGATGTAACAAGAATAAATTAATAAAAAATAAATAAAAAAAATAAAAAATACATTTATTCCCATGTAAGTGATCTGTTATCCATACTCCTGAATCTCCAAGAAACTTCCTGGTTCACTAAGCTAGACTTGGGTGGGTAGTGTGTTTGGTATACTCTTGTATATGGGAAAAAAAGGATGTTTGACCATGTTTACCCCAACAGTAAGAATCAAAAAATAAATTATTTGTCAATGTTAGTTCATTCATCATAGTTATGTTGGAGGACAGGGAAGAATTGATAACTTCCTTTATTTTTTTCAATTCTATGAATAATCTAAAGTTGCTCCAAATTTAAAAATCTGTTTCAATAATAATAAAGTAGGGTTTGTATTTAATCTTTTATATGATTTCTAACCTTACCCAAATCAGACACAAGTGCTTTAGAGTATTTCCCTTCAGTTTTGTAGAGTGATTAGTCTTCCATCTTATTCCAGCACACAAGAGTATCAAACTTATTATATATATGAAGTAAACTTATAAATATATTGAATGATGTTAACTCGTGTATGATCTTGTAATTCCTTGAGCCATGTTCTATAGAAAGAGATCATTTGGCACCGTATTAATTAAGGAGCTATGGCAACAAGAATACTGTGTGTATCTGATTGTGTGTGTGTATACAAAAACATATGTGCATATTCATGTATATGTGCACCAATATGGAGGGGTACCCACGCACATGTGTGCATATGCACGTGGAAAACAAAAGACTATTATCGAGTCTCATATTCGCTTTTTCACTATTATTCACTCATCTTATTTTTTGTGACAAAATCTTTCACATAACCTCCACCAGTTGACAGTGCTGACCAGCAGTGCATTCAAGGGTTCTACTCTTGCATTCCAGGACTGGAGTTTGAGATGCTTGACAACATAGCCAGCTCTTGTGTTCAAGCTACAAATTCAAATACATTTTCTCATGCTTTCAATCTCCAGAACAATATTTTACCAAATCCAGACTAAAATATAAAGTCAAAGCCAGAAAAGTTACCACTCTTTCAAGATTCTCAGTATATAAAAGATTCTTCAAAATGAAATCAAAATTTAAATTTAACTAAATAGCATAAGGAAACCACCCACATTCCAATGACTTTTTTTTAACCCATATGTTAAGTTGAGGTTACTATTTGAAACAATGAATACTTCTGGAAATTTCTACTATGAGTTGTCTCACTCAGTATATTTTCTATCATGAAAGTATATTTATGTCAATAATTACACTGCATTTTCAATCTCATAACATAAATACTGTTACCTAGACTTAGAAAAGCCTCTTCATTCTGCCTAAGCCTTTTCTTTTCTTTGTTCACTTTTTAACTGATTTCCTTGTCTCAATTGCTACTTACATCTTTGATACTAAGTTAAACTTTGAATTATAAATCTCTCTTTGTGTGCCATTCCTTATAAGAGCAAACAAAGAGAAAACTGATAATCCATTTTCACTAAGAAAAATATTAGAATTAAATTATCATTTTCCGTCTTCATTCCTTAACCCATAACCTACCTTTATTTTTCAGAGCATAGAATTTTTCAGTCTTTAGATAGCATGTCTCATGTCTCCATGTTTTAAATATATTCTCCTTTTTTAAAACAATGACTTCCTCTTCCTTCTCCTAAATGCATATTCATCACCTAAGACAGGTTAATGTCATTTGATCTGTAGAGATTAGGAACTTGGGCATCCCAGGAGACAACTGGTAGCTCAAGTCTAGGTCTTTATACACATGTATAAAATTTAAATCAGCCACACCACTAGACTGGAATTTCCTAGAATTACTCATTTATGCAAAGCACATGGCAACCCCCTGATAAATGCTCTCTGGAAGAATGAGGGGATAAATGAATGGATCTCCATCTTTCAAACTGGGCTCAAAGAGGATGAAGGACTAACATTGCTAGAAAATAAATGAGAAAGTTGACGGTACTCTTTGAGAATTGTATTGCTATTCCACACAATCATTCCACAAACCTTTCTAACCATAGTTCTCAGCTCTCAGGCCATAATCAATGGATCACAGCATTTTCATTGAGTGTGAGAAGATATAAATTTCTAAGGCTATAAAAATGATATCTTGAATTCAGGCCTGAGAGTGTTCATTACATCACAGTCTGTCCTCATCTTAGTGGAGAAATATAGTTGCTGGTGTTATAGGCAATACAGTTCTTAGGCCAGTATTTCTAGAGTTTCATATTGGGGATCATTTGAGAAAAACAACAAGTACCATAGAAAAAAAGATTGACTTATACCATGCCTGTGAAGGGAAAACATTACAGAGATGATGACACTGTATCACGCAGTTTGATCTAGAGCTGAGGGTGGTCTAGATCAACAGAAGTTATAAAATTTCTATGAGGATGACAGAAAAGACAGTGAGTCATTTGCTTATATTAGTTTACCTTAAGATAATTTGTCAAATATCACCTTTTGAAACAGAAAGTAAGCTCATTGGCCAGGATGTAACATCATGTAAAACTCTATTATATCTTCTGTTTTTCACTTTTGTTTCACATTCCTTAAAAATAATGCTCTGAGTCTTCAGACTAGTAGGATAAATCATACACAAAAAAAGAGTGTATCTCCAACTATACCTTGTTTCCAGTAGGTGACTTTCCCTTCTTTGTGGAAGGCTCTGGCCATAGCCTTTCTATGGATCTTGTTGTAGTGTGTTGTGTGAGCCTACAATAACTCTCTCCTCTAATTTCTTCCTGTGTGGGTCATCTTGTTTTGATAATCTTAAAAGCAATTTTTGGTCATGAGTTAAGACTATAGAATACATTTGATATCAGGGCTATTTACTTTTCACATTGTTGCTAGATATTGTTTCCTCTTTTGAATCATGGTTTTGGAATTTTAGACCCCTGTGTAAGGAGTGATAAAATCCCCAGACAGCTTTCTCTTACTGTCACACACTCTTATATTTGTACAGAGTTTATTTCACCTTTAATTTGGGGGTGCAATTATAGACTTTCATAGTCACAAACTGAATAAAATTTTACAGAATTGTACCTCCTGATAAAATCACTGTTGTTCTGCTATCATTGAGGCTACATGAATTAATTCCTGGTCCTGGAATTTGTTAAAAGACTTTGTACCAAACAAACTCATTTTTCTTAGTTGCTACAAGCTGATCTTTTTCTCTTATAAATATTCATGTAAAAGATGTAAGAGTTAGATAGAGCTACACAATCATCTTAGTGTTGGAGAGGATAATTAATGGAAGTTTCAAAAATACCAGGACAGCACAGCATTTGGCACGGTGACATGTTGGCCACACACTTTTTTCATGTATGTGATATCCATGAGGATAAAGAAGGAACAAATACCAAGACAGGAAATGAATAGAAACTAGAAATGGAAAGATCTAAAGTCTACATTAGGGCAACTCTTCCTGCCTGTTTCACTTCCCCACTAAAGAAGTGGTACATTAGAATTTCAGCAGTGCATACAGAGCCTGATGTGAGACCTTTGGGAAAGATGCTTTAGACGCACTAAAAGATTATCTCTGACATTGAAAATGCCCGGTGTCTTGTCCTTGCCTTTCAGACTCTGTGTTCAAAGACGTTGCTCTAGAAGGCCTGGCTGCAGCGATACGCTTATAGCTCCATTTGCAGACTTTCTTATAGGTTCATAAATGGAGACTAGAAGGAGGAGGGAAAGGAATAAAATTTAATAACTGAATAAAAATGTAAATAAAGATTTGCCTAAAATTACTTGTCCAAGATATAATTCTCCCTCCCCCTTAAGCTAATACTTTGATAAGCTCAGTACAGTGATCCTGATTTGGAGCGTGACCTTTGAAAATGCTCTCCAGCTTGATTAAAGATGTATTAAATTTGTTTAAATAAACCTCGTTGTAATGGCACATCATTTGTAAGAAGCTATTAGGGGGTGGAAACTGTGCTGCTGTATTTGCATGAAAATGTGCCCTGCTCAAATTGAGGATATCTCCTGAATTAACTGCAAAAGGAAACTGACACTTTCATAATTTTTTCTGACAGAGAAGAGAGAGAGAGACAGAGAGAGAGAGAGAGAGAGAGAGAGAGAGAGAGAGAGAGAGAGAGAGAGAGAGAGAGAGAGAAGGCAAAACTCCAGGCAAAGCTCTAGGAGAGAGGGGGGGTCCATGCCAATCACAGTGCAACACATCAAGCCTGGGCTTTTGGACCAAACAGCAGTCTCAGTGCTCTCTCAAGATGCTCTCTTAAATGCAGTTGATAATATTTACCTGTCAATTACTTTGCTCCTACTGGATTGGCTTTATCTTTCAGTCTTCTTGTAAGCATACAAGTTGTTTGAGACGAACCAGAGCCACAAAGATGTCCAGCCCAGCAGAGAACCACATTTTTATCTCATTGAAAGCCCACAGATGAAAATCTGTCTCTGGCTTCAGCTTTAGTGTGGTCTCAGGGTTTGTGGAGTAGCGGAAGCACCCAAATTTGTCCAACCACCACTCTCAAATGAGCCTCCACTCTGTTGAGAGTAGGTCTCTTTAAAAATAAAATTAAATCAAAACTTTTTGCCTCTTGTTTTTTAAATATATTTTATTAACTTATTCATATTACATCTCAATGGTTATCCCATCCCTTGTATCCTCCCATTCCTCCCTCCCTCTCATTTCCCCCTTACTGCCCTCCTCTAAGACTGTGACTGAGGGGGACCTCCTCCCCCTGTATATGCTCATAGGGTATCAAATTTCTTCTTGGTAGCCTGCTATCCTTCTTCTGAGTGCCACCAGGCCTCCCCATCCAGGGGACATGGTCAAATATGGGGCAGTAGAGTGGGGTCTGACTTTCAAGAAACTCTGGTGCTTCTTATTTTTTTTAATAGATTCTTCTCTCATACAATACGCCCAGATCACAGTTTCTCCTCCGTCCTCTCTCCTCCCAGATCTCCCTCCCACCTCACATCTCGCCCTGTCTATTCATACTCCATCCTTTTCCAAAAGGAGCAGGCCTAAAAAGGCAACAATCAAACACTACAAAACAAAATACCACAAGTCTTTTCACTGAAGGTGAATGAAGCAATGCAATAGGAGGAAAAAGATTTCCAAGAGCAGGAAAAGGAGTCAAAGATACACTTGCTCCTGCACTTAGGAGTTTCACCAAAAAAAGCTAACACTCATAGCATATACACCAAGGATCTGGGGTCAACTCCTGCAGGCCATGTGCTTGACACTCCAGAACTGATGATGCCAGATATGTCTTGTTTAGTTGATTTGGTGGGCCATATTCTCTTGTTGTCCTTCATCCCTTCTGACTCCTATAATCTTTGTGGCTTCTACTCCACAGAATACCTCGAAATCTAAGGACTCGATGGAGACTTCAGATTTAGTATTTCCCTTGGCATAAAGTTGGTTTGTGGGTCTTTATATCTGCTGCCAGAGGAAGCCTGTCTGAGGAGGACTGGAAAAGGTGAAGTATTAATATTGCAGAATATCACTGGGAATCGTTTCACTGGTTTTATTTTCCACCAATCATGTGCATTTTCACCCAGTGTCTTTTGGCTCTCCAGTCACCAGCTCCTCCAAATACTGTTGGTCATTAGGCTTCTCTGGTGGAGTAGGTATCAAGTTGAATCAGACATTGGTTGGCCACTCCAACTTCTGTGCCACCATTGTACCAGCACATCTTGTACACAGGAGAGATTGTAGCTGCAAAATTTTGTAGCTTGTTTGGTATCCACATTTCTCTTTTTGGAACCTGTAGAATACCTTCCCTCACCAAAACAAAACAAAACAAAACAAAAAAACAAAAACAAAAAACCAAAAACCAAAAAACCAACCAACCAAACAAACAAACAAACAAAAAAAACAAGAACATAATAGTGAAGGCTCCAGACAGGCATCAGCTCAACCTGTCCACATTGGATAAGCTGAGTGGATGTTGTTCTGAACATGGCCCCCTCTTTTCTAGCATCAGAGTGAGTTGTGGATCTCCACAGGACCCCCTCAGCAAACAGCTCAACCATGCGACTCAGTCCCATTACTGGAAACTTTGCTTGTCTATAATATGGCCAGGTCAGACTCTTTATCCCCCCTTTACTAGAAATCCACATAGGATCACCCTCATAGAATCCAAAAAATTTTCACTGCGTTATGTTTTCCACTCTGTTCCCCAAATGCCCCCTAATTCCAGTACCTCCTCCCCACACTCTGTCCTTCCATCTCATCTCTCCCTCTACCTGATCATCCCATTGATCCTGCCCTTAACCTACCAACAAAATCTACTCAGTTCCCTCCTCCCAGTGAAATCAATGAGCCCTGATGAAGTCCTCTTCTTCATCTAGCCTCTCTGGTTCTGTTGATTGTACATTGGTTTTTATTTACTTAATGGCTAATATCAACTTATAAGTGAATATATACCATATTTGTCTTTCTGGGTCTACATTAACTCATTCAGGAGGATTTTTTTCTAGTTGCATCCATTTGCCTACAAATTTCATGATGCCATTAAAAAAGAAAAAAAAAAGCTGAGAAGTAGTTTGTTGTGCAAAATTACCATATTTTCTATCCATTCTTCAACTTTTGCCTCTGCTTATAGAAGTCAGTAATGTGGGCCATCAGCCAATCTGAGAAACTCCACCCTTTGTCTAGTCACCATTTTCGCAGGTTTTCTGGTATTAAGAGGCTCATTTTATCCAGTGTATCAGACGTTCTTCGTCTTTTTTTTTTTTCTCTGATAGTAGTATGGTTTATGGCTTGCTTGCTGAATGACACCACCTACACTGTTCGTAGGCGCTTTTCTCTGAAGTTCCTCAAGTTCAGTTCTTCATTGTTTACAGCAAGTTGAATCAGGAAATGCGTGCATGTCATAGGACTCACAGAGCTTTGCTATTCCAATCACAGTGCACATGAGTTATTTCCTTTAACTCCATATTTATTTATTTGGATCCACTCTTTTTAAAGTAGCCTAAAGATAATATAAGTTGACAAATAGAGACTTGATATCTGGCCTGTAACCACTCAATTTTCAATTGGTTGAGGCTGCATTTCCAGTTTAAGTGTGTCTGATTGTAATATACACACCATTTTATTATTTTAATCTTGAGTGAGAATTACCACATTAAGATAAAGTGGAAGACCATATGAAGAGGTATGTGAAATAATTTTAACTGTTCCAGATTCAGAGATGTGCATGGCAGGCTATCTACACAAGAAAGAAATTCCATCCTGGTCAGTCAGGTTCAAATTGAAAATACTGTTTGCTGAAAATCTCTGCAAGCACATTTATTTTTAACCTGTGGCACTCTTTGTTAAGTAATATTAAAAGCACATTTCTAACACTGAAAATGTTTCATATTTTGCTAAAATTTTCTTCTGCAATTTGAAATTATTCTGGTGGCAATGTTAAGTTCTATATTTCTCAGTGACTTGTATCTTCTTAGTCAATAATATTTCTGCTATATAAATTTATGTGAATTCAATTCAAAATATTTATAGTGGTGATACCTGTTCCTTACAGTTCAGAGGCTTCTCAGTTGACCTCTTGGGAGGAGACATTATATATACACAGACACAGTCTGATAACAGCAGAGATAATGGAGAGAGGTAACTCAGAAGAGACTCATGAGAAGACATGGGGAAGTCATTAGTGAGCAAGCTGAGTTTTGAGAGAGCAAAGCCAATCTGAGAAACAAATACTTGTGTTACTTGGTAACCTAATTATTATGTTCCTACAAATTTCCAACTCAACTATGAAGTATGAATACTCTTAGGTTATACACTCTTTATAATCTGTGAACCCTGCCCTATTATTGACATTTTGGTATATGTTTATTTTATTATACATGTATAAAACAAAATACATATAACAATTGAGATGTAATATGGATAAATTAATAAAATAATATTTTTAAAGTAAATAATTGAAAAAAGATAAGTATTTAAATCTAGTTGAATGAAGGAGAAGAGTTAACAGTAAAGTGTTTTGTCTAAGTCAGAGTGCTGAATAATGCCAGATCTGCCAATTCTTACACTTTTTTGGTTCCACTCTATCATTCCTCTGTTAAAAGGTCACCTACTCAAACTTTCTGTCTGTAGCATCTCCTGAACTCATGTCATGAAATGTAAAATAACCCTTTGTTTAGTATCCAATATTGTGTTTAATATGTTTTCTACATGTGATAGAGAAGAAGAAGCAAAATAGTTAAAAAAAAAAAAAAAAAGAAAGAAAGAAAGAAAGAAAGAAAGGTGGGATGAGGAGGAGCCATCATTTCTGAGACAGAGTGGTCATTATATTTCAATGGCATCTTCTTTGCCTCACACGAGGGAGTTGATTAAGTTCACAATCGTCTTCATCCTCAGCTTAGGCACTTCACATGGACACTAATCCTAAAGCGTTTCCAGGAAGTGACATTTAGGGAAAGACTGCATGGTGGTGCCTCTTTATTACCTCTCCAGTAGGACCATACTAAATATCTCTCCCCAAGACAGTGAATGCCAATATAGTTCTGATTGCTTTTTGCCCAAGAGCACTGTATATGTTTTTCTTGGTTGTTTGCTTTCTTATAATTGAAGTATAGACTCTTTCTCTCCCTGAAACTTTTACAGAATTTAAACTAATGTCCCTATCTCTGAGTGCTTTTTTTCTCCCTCATTTCCTTTTAGTTGTTAATTTACCATTCCCAGCTGAGATACTTGAGCAGATAGAATCAACCCAGCTCCTTCCTAATTGGTTCATCATGCACTTTATGATAATTTTCATTCTGGATTTTGATTAGGTCAGTATGGGACTGCTTTGGTCAATGCTTGTAATGATCTGCCTATTAACTCTGAAATAGGGTATTTGACTGTTCTCATCTTATTAGATATCTCAGCTGTCTTAACTCTGCTAAGAAATATTACTGAACTGTCCAAATGTTCTGTATCAGAGCGTGGGTTTAACTCCACTTGACTTAACCTGGTACCTTCATTGGCAGTTCTAAATGTTGCTAACACCGCTACTGTGTAGAGTGTATCACATTCCATCTCTCACGGAGTCAGCCATACATGGTACTACATGCACTTGTTTGATTAACTGGTGATGAAACCAGCCACACTCTCTCACTTTCTCTCTTTGTCTTTGTTTATTGATGTACCCCTAATAAGCATTGGGAAAGATGTATATTTAAAGGAGAGCAGAGTATGTGTGTATCAAAAAATTCTGTCAGTGTAGGAACCACTGCTCTATTTCTCTTAGCAGGTTGAAACTTGTTGCACTGCAGATTTACACTAAATACAAATTGGACACTATGGCAAATATTCAAAATTCAAACTGGAGTGAATTTACCTTCTTTTTTTAGTTTTTAGATATTAAGGGTGAGAGTATTAGGAGAGTTGATTTTACTTTGATAATTTCTGTCTTATTCTTTTGTTGACTTACATTCTTCCAAATCTATTTGTTAGTAATTTTTATCTTATTTGTTATCTTTATGACTGTTGTGCGGTTATTGCTTCTATAGCAAGCTTTCATTCCTTACTTTTAATCTTCTATGAACTTAACAAATCAAAATATTGACAATGTTTTTATATTTGTTGTATCTCATTTTGTTCTTCTTCTACCTTCTTTGATTTAATGATCAGAATGACTTTGAATCTGATAATTTGTGGTTCAGTTTTCTTCTATGATTGGCAGCAGTTTTCAGACTGTTTTATAGTTACACTACATATAAAACCACTATAGAGCTTGGGCTCATTATGTAGTTAATAGTTCCCAATAACTGTAATAGTTCAGTATTTTAATTGATAGTGCACATATGTAAAAATACACTATGCATTTATTTTGTTGTTAATAAATTAACTTTACTCCTTTGTCTCTAGGCAGAATGAATGCAAACATATCAGATACAATTGTATAAAGTCAAACACCAATATACATATAAATATATCCTCTCTCTATATATATATCTAAGTTTATAGATAAAAATTCAAATATGAACACACATATATACAAATATATGTGATATAATAGTTACTGTGACATGAGATATAAGAGAAAGATAGGACACAATCAAGTGGAAGACATAAACTGACCTGTATATATATATAAAGCAGTCAAGAATTGGATCTTATTGTATGGGAAAAACAAAAACACATGTTTTGCTTTCAAATGTTTTTGTAAAAAAATCAGCTTTAGAAAAATTTTTGTTAATTTATTCAGATTACAACTCAATTGCTATCCCATCACTTGTATCCTCCCTTTCCCCCCTCCCTCCTGCTTTCACCCTATACCCTTCCCCTAGGTCTAAGACCAAGGGGGACCTCTTCCCCCCCTATATGGTCATATGCTATCAAGTCTCATCTTGGTAGCCTGCTTATTCTTTCTTTGAGTGTCAGCAGGCCTCCCCACCAAGAGGAGATGGCCAAATATGGGGCACCAGAGTTCATGTCAGAGTCAATCTCCACTTTCCACATAAATGTGGAGATTTTCCTGTTCATTGGGATGTCCTCACATTTATCCCAACCTCCTGGTAAGTGACGACTTTCGTGGGGCATGCCTTTTGGGCTAGTGCCCAATTATAAGTGAGTATATACCATGTGAGTCTTTCTGCTTCTGGATTAACTCACTCACTATGATCATTTCTAGTCACATCCAGTTGTCCACAAATTTCTAGATTTCCCTGTTTTTAATAGCTGAATAGTATTCCATGGTGTAAATGTACCACAGTTTCTTTTGTTAACAGTTCATAACCTTCCTCTCTCCTCCAAGATCTCCCTCCCACCTCACCTCTCTCCCAGTCTAGTCATACTCCATCTCCCTCCTGGAAAGAGCAAGCCTTAAAAAGACAAAAATCAAGCAATACAAAACAAAATATATTAAGACAATGCAAAATCCTTCACACTGATACTGAAGGAGGCAATTCAATAGGATGAAAAGAGTTCCAAGAACAGGGGAAAAAAAAAAAAGAGTCAAAGATTCACCTGACACCACACTTAGGAGCAAGAACAATAGCAACTTGAGTTGACTCTATTGCTACAGCTTGACTGGCAATCAAAGTGATAATTAATTTTTGTGCCCATTTTTTGCCCTAAGTTTCCTGATATGATTTCATAAAAACTGTTAATGAGTAGATGTGCACCTTGAGGATTTAAAGTAGAAATGGCTGAATGCTTTTTTTTAATAAAAGTTTAGATTTGTGATTCTTTTAAGATTACTTTTTAAGATAATTGATTCTTTCTTTGTAACTACAAGTTGCTATAAAGAGAAATTGTCTGAAGAAATTACCTTGCTTGCTTACACATTGTTAATCTATAACAAGTTGGTTAGTTGCAAATGTATGTGGGTTCTTGGTAATAATTTGTTTTCTTCAGCCATAATACATAAAACATTTGATCATATGATGGTATCAGGGAGAATGTTTTCTATGTATACTCACATAATTGTTTACTTAACAAAAAAGGAAATATAAACACACTGTAATTTTTATAATGCTTTAAAGAGTATGCTAAGATATAAAAGCTGTGAGAGAAAAATAAAGTTGTTGGAGCAAAAAAAAAAATTAAAGAGAAAGAAGAAACAAAGAAGAGAAAGGAAAAAGAAAAGATAAGAAAAAATAGAAACAGTCATCAAAAATCGACCAACAAGTAAGTCTCAGTGTCAGATGCTTTTAGCACAGCATTTTACCAGACTTTCAATGAAGAGCTAATAACAATGCTATTAAAACTATTTCACAAAGTAGAAAAAGAAAAAACATTACAACAAACACATTTTGAGGCAACAGTAACCACACAAAGATACAACAATGAAAGAGAATTTCAGACCAATTTCTCTTATGAACATTGATGTAAAAATACTCAATAAAATACACACAAACTGAGTTTAAGCACACATCAAAAATATCATTCACCATGACCAAGTAGGCTTCCTCCCAGGTCAGCAGGGATGAGTCAATATACAGAAATCCATCAGTGTAATTTCACTATGTAAAAAACTGAAAGGAAAAAAAGACCCATGATTATCTCCTTAGATACCAAAGAAAGCATTTGAAAAAATCCAGCATTCTTTCATGTTATAAGTTTTGGAGAGATCAGGGACACAAAGCACATATCTAAATATAGTAAAGACATATATATATATATATATATATATATATATATATATATATATATATATATATATATATATTCAGCAATCCTATAATCAAAATTAAACTAAATGGAGAGAAACTTAAATATATTCCACTGAAATCAGGGACAAGACAAGCCTGCCCACTCTCTCCATACCTCTTCAATATAGTACTTGAAGTTCTATAGAGCAATAAGACAATTTAAGGATATCAAGGGGATACAAATTTGCAAATGAAATGATAGTATACATAAGTGACCACAAAAATTCTGCCAGGGAATGCTATGGCTGATAAACACTTTCAGCTAATTGGCTGCATACAAAATTAACTTTAAAAATTGGTAGCCAGCCCTCTTGTATACAAAAGAAAAACAGGATAAGAAAGAAATTAGGGAAACAACACACTTCGCAATAGCCTGCAAAGTATCTTGGTGTAATACTAACCAAGCAACTGAAAGACTTATGTGAAGGGCACCGGAGTTTATAGGCTTTGGGTTTGCTAACTCAGTTATGTGATTTTTTTTTGTGCCAAGTCCTTTATTCGGAAGATTTAATAAATTAGGAAAAAAGATAAAGGGCAAAAGGCAAAAATTTGAATTCCAGTATCACTTAAACAATAAATGTGGTTTACATTTTTAAAAGAGTTTATATTGACACACTTTCAGATTATTATGTATGCATAGGCCCATAAACAGTATGTCTAAGTACTTAGAAAATCATATTCATATTGTTACAATTAAACTTGGTTTGTAATTTGTTAAATATACATTTTTAAAGACTTGAAAACATTGTCATGTCATGTTTACAAAAGACAACACAAACCATCAGGCATAGTTTATGGTTTAAACTTTATTCCTATGCTAGTAAATAAAAAAGAGATGATTATCAGATTATTACTTATTTATTACTATTTATTTTAACTTTTTAATTTTAGAAAAATAAGATTTTAAGGTTATGATTTATGTATCATCTCATAATAGTAACAAAGCTGATGGAACGAATAGAAATATGGTGATGTTTATTATATATTAAAATGTGCCTAATGTTATATATCAAGAAGTGAATAAATCAAATTGCAATCTGTGGTGCACACCTTAAATCTCAACATTAAGCTAGGCAAAGGCAGGCAGATCTCTGTGAGTTCAAGGCCAGCCTGGCCTACAAAGCAAGTCCAGGACAGCCAAGGAGGAAAAGGAGGAGGAAGTAAGAATGTTTCACATAATTTTTTTCAGTAAAGTGTTTATTGTGTAAAATAGAAGATATTTATTAGTTTATATCAAATGTAAATTATAATTACTAATCTATGTTGAAAATTTTAATTAACATTATTTTCTCTTTAAAATTTCAATGTCTCAGTAAATCTTATTGAAAACTAAAATTATAAATGAATCTATCAAATTACACCTTTATGGACAAAGAGCATCTCACATTACAGCAGAAATCTCAGATCCTGTTTATTGTACACACGTGTAATGGAATATTACACTATATACTAATATACACATATGTAGATACTTAGGTCAACATGTAAGTACGATGTCACACTCTTTTTCAAGGAGAAACAGCATTCTTGATGGGATGATATATCTTAACTGAAGGACATATTGTCTACTAGAAAAAGATATTTAAGTAGTGCTCAAAGTTAAGGCCATGACCTAAATACTGTCTATAGCAAGTAAACAGTGTAGTGAAATTTATCTCCTTTACATGGTAAGGTACATTTATCCTTTACAAGGTTGCATATTTCTTATATGTACAAATTATATTTTTTATTCTTGATCTCTCCCATACTACAAAATACAGTGACTCATTTCATTTAAAAGTTGGTTTCTTAATAAATAATTCTTATTTAATATAATGTCTATAGTTGAGTGATGGTTCCTGTATGAGTCAGGATGTTATCTGTTTTTCCTGTGCAATGCATGTGGTAAAATATCACGCTAGAACACCATGTCTATGCAGTTTATGATGGGGCCATTCCATCCGTACACTGGGAACACCTTATCCTTGTTCTGTATCTGGGAGTGCTTGGGGTGGAAACCTGGTTGAAGGTCTGTTCCCATGCTCCCAGATGGGTGCTGGGGAGCACAACGCCCCCTCGTGAAAACTGGCTTGCTACTCAGAGAATTGCCTTCTGTCCCCTAATCCAAACCCATTCTGCATGTTTTCCTTACCAGGATTTAAAGAACATACTCTGTTCCCATCCAAATGTGAGAACTTTAATTTCAAAATAAAATATGTCACAATACCAAAGAAACAAAAGTAAAAAGCCCTCTTATTTAAGTATCAGTTACCGTATATTATTTTTACTGTTTATGTAAAATACTATGAATCTTTCAAGTCTAGTATTTGTAAGAAGAGATTAATATACATTTTAATCTTGTCAAGCTGACTCACTTGAAAAGAAATGTCAAGGAAACATTTTGCTCACACTGTCCATTCCAGCTTTGGCAGTTTAACAACTACTGATCTTTACCTCTCAAACATTTATAACTTGTATTTTATAACTTCTTCCTTCGAAAGACTATTTTATTATTATTCTTTTCATCATCTACAGCTATGTCTGTAAATGGGAGAGATACACAAAAACATGGGTACTTACAATGATTCCTCTTTGAAATATTTATCTTTTTCATTAATGCATTAAAAAGCAAATAAACAGAAAATGAAGTACCAGATATATTTCTAGTAGATAAGTAAATTAGAATTAGAAATTTCTGTTCTATAAGAACACAGGTAATCCTTATTAAAACAAAAACACTACCCAGATAAGCAAGTGCATCAGACCTCTTAACTACAAAAGACTTGTCAAATTTCTATACAGTCACTCAAGTACCAACCAGATGGAATTCTTTATTCTTGAGCTAGTCATAGCCAAAGGCTGAGAAATATCAGGTATCAAGGTCTCTCTACCTTGTATGATGCTGGAATGAATTTTTCAGAAGACAAGATACTAAATCATGGGGTTTCTGTAAAGAGAGAAAGATATTTAGAAGTTTTTAAAGTATAGTATTGTATTTTATCTCATAAGAAGTCAAAAATGGCATCTGTAGCTAAGCACTTATTATTTAATGTGCTCTTTCTACTGGGGTACATATGTTTGGAATGTTTTATTTGCACATATAATCTAGGTGAATAAAATCATGGATTAAATAAAATTCTAAAGTCATGAATGCTTCACAGAAAGAAAAAATAATAAACCCCAAATAAAATAATTCCAAACAAAATGTGACATTTGTATGACAAGCCAGGGTGATAGAAACATAGAAAGGTAACAATTCACAGCAATATAGCATGGAAATGTAAAACCAGCCTTACAGAGAATGAATAGAGTACTGTTTCCTATTCCAAAATGTATTTTCAAGAGAAAGTTCGCTCATAATCATACACAATTTTAAAGACTTTTAATAAATTTGTTCTTTAACAGTTGCATATATGCGTTCTGATTATCCTTACTACCATTCCATCTTCCTTCTCTCCAAGGGCTCTCAATTATTCCCACTGAGTTCACCCGGGGTCATTGCGTGATGAGATTATCCGTGGGTGTCTCTCATCCAGAATTCATCAGTAGCCAATAGTTCCTCAGGGTGGAATTGGGATACATGAATCCCTTCCTGATCCACAATTGATTAGAAAAGACTCAGCCATGTGTAGGTCCACTGCAGGCTTGTTTCAGATGCTGTGAGATTATGGTTGCAATGGCTGCACAGTAGCCAGAGGATAGCACTTCACGCCACGCTCCTTCTGAAACGCTTTCTCATTCCTGTACCAAGTTATTCCCATGCCTTAGGGGAGATGGTGTAAGCATAGTGTTTAGGATGGAGCACTCAAATACCACTTATTTTTCAGCACAGTTTGCAGCCACAATTCTCCACATTCACTACTATTCTTTGTAAAGAGAAATTTCCATGATTAAGTCAAAGGGTTTTCTCATGTATGTAAGCATAAATATTTAAAAGTCACCATGACGATGTAGGCAAACACAGTAGGGAATTACCTCCCTAATGCTCAAGACCTCTTTACTAGTATATATACATTGTGGTTTACAGAACCACTCACAAATTTTCTCAGGTGAAATAGGCTTCGAATTCAATCAGAAAGTCACTGATTACTCCACTAAAGTTATGCTACTATTGCCAATGTATCTTGCTTTTCAAGTAGGTGTTATAGTTCATGGGGTTCAAAGCTGAAAAATTGTTTGATATATTCCAGAAGTGAGTATAGCACCTTCTGGGACTAGGAGACCTAGCTGACAAGGAAGAGTTTCTAGATCATTTCAAGGTTGTTTTCTTTTAAATTGTTTGTGGGGGGAATGTGAAGTTCTGGACCCTTCATAATGAATAGCTCATTAGGAGGTGCCCCAAATAAGCAATGGAACTTTTGTTTACCACCAATCTCTTTGAGGACCCACAACATCCAGCTGTAGAGTGAGAGGTAAATTTCTTCTCTTCTCATTCCTTTTTTCTTTTTAACAACACATTTTTAATTGGCTTATAAAATAGTACTATTTTTTCATATGTACCTTGTTTTTAGTTAACTTTATGTATCCATCCACTTCTATCCCCATCTTGTACTTTGACCTTTCCACGGCAATATTGGCAATTTCCACCTGAATGTTGCCTCTGTCCTGTTATCAGCCACGTCCTTCTTTAAGGTCTCACCCACTCCTGTGTACCCTTCCTATTTACCTGGATTCTGTAGATACCACAAATGATGAACGTAAATCTAAAGATTTGAAGCTGCGATACACAGATGAGATCAAGCATGTAGTGTTTGTTTGTCCGGGTTGGTTACCTACCACTGTATTTTCTCTAATTACATCCATTTCCTGAAAGTATTGTGATTGAAGCTTACTTTAAACTGACTAGAACTTCGGTCTATGCATGAACCCCATTTTTATTACCTGTTTATCAGTTAATAGGCATCTAAAATGGATTTGCTTCCCAGATAAAACAATTAAGCAACAGTGAACACATATATGTAATTATCTCTTTAGTATACAATGGAATCCTGGGTATCTGACCAGGAGTGGAATAGCGTGGCCTGGGAGATGGTACAGTCAGTAAAGTGCCTGCTGAGCAAGAAGGATGACTTGAGCTTGATTCTCAACACTTATATAAAAAGCTTGATATGCCCCAAGGTGACTTCTTGCCTAGGTTCACACACACACACACACACACACACACACACACACACACACACACACACACACACACACACACACACACACACTCACACACACACACACCACTACCCCATAAAGGAGAAAAGTAATAGTACTTAAAATATATTTGAAAGAAAATTTAATGTGGTATGCTACTTCCAAATAAATATAACATTTTTTTATTTATCTTGACTTTCTTTGTTTACTCCAATTATAAAATGATGACATTATATTTTAAATGGAAGCTTTTGGTTTTAGAATGAGCAAAGAATGTGTCACTGGGAGGAGCTTGGTCTAGTCTTTCTAGTTCCCCCTAACAGTACCCAGCTGTATTTGTGGAACCTGAAATGTGCCATCTCACTCTTCCCTGTAATTATCACACAGCAATAGATCTTTCCACATGAATTCAGTGCATATGTAGGAGCAAAGCACACCTAATTGAAAGTGCTACCAGTTGTCTGTTCTAATGAGCTGCTAGCTAAAGTGCAAAATATCAAGGGATTGTCTCTTCTTTGCACAGAGACCTTTAAATATCTTGGAGAAAGGGAAAAGGAAGTTGTTGAGCAATATGGCAATTGTGAGTTTTACCTTCTGCCTCAGCAAAGCTTTTCCTGTCATTTCATTTGCATATAGTTCCTGATTCATGCTGTTTATTCATGCAAATTATATTATTATCAAAGTATGTCCCTCTTCCACATTTAATTTGATACTATTCAGTACATTACTGGTTTTAATTTTTCCCTAAACATGATTTTTAAACATATATTGCTTTTCTTGATTTAGTAATAGTTGTCTTAGGTGGTCTTATAATGAGATGGAACTAAAGCTTTTATTATCAAATAGAAGTAGAAATTTTAATTGTGACATTAACCAATTAACAGTTCTACTGCATTTCAAATGTTTATTGTCTTCTCAACTCCTACCTTTCACAGATGAATTGATGCTTCTCGATTCCAATAACTGATTCTGGATATTGGAGCGCACCTCATCTTTGAAAGTTAAAATCATATATCCTAAAGAGTTACATGTGAATTATCTCTCATAGTATGGAGAAATCAAATTTTGACTGAAATTTTCATTGATGTCATGTACTAATGAGTTGATATTTCTTAAATGAGTGTCAGAAAGTCCAACTAGATATGCTATTCAACTAAGTTTTCAAAATTATTTTACTTTTAACTTTGATATTTGATTTTAAAAAGCCAAGTACATTTGTGTCTTTTATTGACTAAATCGTTAGAAACAATTATCCAAGGCATGGAAACAAATAATTTGTTGGGAGGTTTTTAAATTTTAGAAGAGTATAATTTGTAAATAAAGCAATTAATATTGGCTCAATATTTGTTGAATATTCTTTGCCCTGAAAAACAGAAAGGAACTAGTGTTCTCTATCAGCCTTTTCTATTTCCTGTTTCTATTTAAAATAAGAGCACCAACAAAGTCAGCAACGTATACTCTATCCAGTGTATCTACAGAATGCCATACAAGACAAGTTTTAAGTTCTTGCAGCTTTTAAGTCCAAGATAAACAAAACAAAACAAAACTAGTAGATAGATTTTACTCAGAGACTTTTCTATTACTTTTCCAGCATCTTTGTTCCTAATATGGTCCATTTGGTCTCTTCTTTGCCCTAGTCTGGAAAGAAGGAATGGACAAGAGCTCTCTTGTCCCTTTTTTCAAGGGCAGGCACATTTCATGAAGGCTTATTCTAATAGTATCATTGAAAGACACTCATCTTTTAAGAACTCTATGTTTAATCACACTGTAGGTTAAGATGTAGTGGCAGCACTTGGGAAGCAGAAACAGGAGGATCTCTGAGGTCCAGGACAGCCTGGTCTACAAGAGTGAATTCCAGATGGCCAGGACTACATAGAAAAAAAATCTTGGATTGAAAAACGAAAAACAAAACAAACAAAATCGACAAACCAAACCGAACCAAGCAAAGAAACCAACAAACAAACCAAAAAAAAATTTCAACACTTGAATTTGGCAATGTAGCAATATAGGCTATAAGTATGTAAGAAATAAGAACAGAAATTAACACCTTCTTTTTGAAAAACAAGCCTCAGACTTGACAGAGCCAAGGAAGATGCATGCTACCATGACTTCTGTGAATTTCATCAGTTCATTAGGTACATAGTCCCAGTTGTTCTGTGTCAATTAAGTTCAAATTTTAACTGTGTCAACTTTGAGCTCTCTTGGAATTTGAGCATTTAGTCTCTTTTAGTTTAAATTTTCATCAACAGTTATTTTAACCATTTATGGGTAAAAGAAAAAACAAATATGGGTAGTCTTAAGAATCTAGTACCTAATAAATGTTTATTAATGAGCCTATGTTTACATGTTACTACTCAAGATGAACACTTTATACAATTAAAAAGCTATTTTAGGAAAAGAAGTAAGCCGGGCATGGTGGCGCACGCCTTTAATCCCAGCACTCGGGAGGCAGAGGGAGGCGGATCGCTGTGAGTTCGAGGCCAGCCTGGTCTACAAAGTGAGTCCAGGGTGGCCAAGGCTACACAGAGAGACCCTGTCTCGAAGAAAAAAGAAAAAAAAAAGGAAAAGAAGTATACAATTATATAAGATGCATGGTAAGACAGAGCTTATCTTCTAGAATCTCCGTTATTTCATTGAGTTCTAATTCATTCCATTAACTATGATGAAAATGTGGCCTAGAAAACATATTATCTAAATGAATTTTCATGTATATATGGCACCAATTAAGTCAGCAATTTTACAATCACTAGGAATAAAATAAAACAGTATACAAATATGACCTATAGAATAGAAATACTCTTCTTAAGAACTGTAATGTTATTGATATGGTTGTTTTTATTTTGCACCAACTTCCTGATAGTCCTAAGTGATATTCTTGATTTGTATTTCTCCCCTTTTGGTTGAAAATTTCCTTTAGTATACATTCAAAAGAGACTGTTCAGAACAAGCAAGGCATAGACTTTGGAATTGAGGTAGATAAGAATCTAAGTAGCTCCTGCTTAGAAACTAGATACCTGTTTATTTCTTGTGTTACTAAAGAAAATGTTCATAAATAGCTCTAGTTGCTCCAAGTAGAAAAATTAATCAAGATAAGGTTTTGCAGATAAGTGCTACCCAAGAGGTAAATAGTTTATATAAAGAATTATCTTGAAGTTTTATTCATTTGTTTGTATCTACAAATTAACAAAGTTCATGTTTCCCTTTCTTCCTTCCTTCTTTCCTTCCTTTTTTTTCTTTTTCTTTCTTTTTATCTTTTGACACAGTCTTTCTCTGTGTGACCTTGGCTGCCCTTGACTTGCTTTGTAGATCAGCCTGACCTCAAACTCACCAAGATTCCCCCTGCCTATGCTTTCCCTAGTGATGGGATAAAAGGAATCATCCACCAAGCCTGGTTCAGCTCATAATACACTTTTCAAACTAGTCAAATATCTGAATTTTAAATGTCCACCCAGAGTCCATGTTCAGGAACTTAGTTTCTCATCCCCCATCCACCCCTCGCCCCCATTCTGCTCAATGTACTTTTCGATACTGTCTTTATGTTTGTATTACATGACTGAGTGAAAGCTAGCTTTTCTACAGACACCCACTACATATATGAGAATTACAACAATGATGGCAGATAGAGGTAGTGGGGGGATGAAATCAAATACCAGAAGTAGTGCTGGCTAGTTTTATGTCACCGGGTATAGTCATCTGAGTGGAAGAAGCCTCACTAAGAAAATGCTGTTATAACATGTGGCTATAGGCAGGCCCATAGGGCATTTTCTTAATTATTGATTCACTGGAAGGCCCAGGTCATTGTGGGTAATACCACATCTGTGCTGGGGTCCTGATTTGAATAAGAAAACAGGCTGAGCAAGTATGAGAGCAAGTCAATAAGCAGTATTTTTCCATGGTCTCAGCTTCTGCTCCTGCCTCCAGGTTCCTGTCCTGTTTGAGCTCCTGCCCTCATTGCCTACAATGATGGACCGTGACATGAAAGTGCAAACCAAAAAGAAAAACAATCCTTTCCTCCTCAACTTGTTTATGGTATTTCAGCACAGCCAGGATAACACTAACTAGGACAAATATGTGTGCCATATCTCTTATAAAGTGTGAGTTCAAATGTCATATAGATGGACACTCTGAACATGTAAGTTAGTCAAATGACAAAAATAGTTTCACGTGTGTTTGACAGGTGGTGTAATGCAACCTTGACAATGTGACCTGTCCCAAGGCATTATATATTGTGCCATGTTGATATCACAAAACATTGAGAAAACTTCATGTAAAAAAAGAGAGAGAGAGAAAATTCATGCAAAAAGAGAGAGAGAGAAAACTTCATGTAGCCTGCTATATAACTTTTCACTGCACATTAAAAAGAAAAACAGAAGTAGCTGCTAGAGGATTTGAGTTAGTGTAGCTGCTGCCAGACAGTTGAAAAGAACATCAATATTATGGCCAATATTCCTCAGTTATAACTCCAGGAGGATTGATAAGTAAATCAAAATTAAAGGTGACACAGAAAATTTTGAGTCAAGGATTTTGAGTAGCAGTCTATCTTGCATATGACTTAGAAGTGATTTTGTAGATGGAAAGAATTACTAAGCAATTAGCATAAATTGAGACAATGAAACTCACAAAATATAGACATTATGATAACTAAGAGCCTCTATTTAAGCAATACAATTATCAAGAGAGTTAGGATTTAGGCATGTCTATTCTTTGACATACTTTATCTTTCTCCAGTTGATGGGTCTTGAATTGGTATAAATACAAAAAAGTTTTAGCAATGTTCCTTTAGAGCTAAACTAGTTTTTCAGAACTGAGAAGTTCAAACAATAAATAAGGGTTTTGAGGTCTCCTCACAAAACAACTCCAAAGGTCACCATTTATATACTATCACCATTGCAAGTATTGAAAACAGTCAATTGTATTTTCTATAAAACTTAAAAGGAAACGCTTTCTTCCACAGAGGTTTTAGATCCTTCTGTAGGCTTTTAAGCGTAGATTCCTTGAGTGCTTCTGTAGGATGACACATGTGCCATGAAAGATCATTTATAGGAACAAAGGGAATTGAAAGTTCTTGCTGATAAAGGGAAATAAAATTCATAGATACAGAAGTAAATAACTTACATAGAATATCTTATTTAAATATTTTAATTTTTCTTCTCCAGAGCAAGAAATAAGTTTTAAAGTTCTATTGTTTACATAGTCATCCACTGATTAAATTATATTGTTAAGAGTCCCTGTTCCCATTTATTTATATATCTATTCATTTATTTATTCATTTTAAAGCCTGATCAAAGTCCCATCACTCTCCTCCTGTTCTCACATCTCCTTCTTTCCCCGCTTCCCTTCTCCTCAGAGAATGGGAGCCCTCACTCCATGGGTAACAACCCTTCCTGGCACATGAAGTCATAGCAATATTAAGAGTCTTAACCACCTTAGTCTTGCAATGAAAGAGTCACTACCAGAAATAAAGTGACTTGGAATCTGTGGAATTGCCACATTAAGGATATAATAGCTATTGTCATCTTCTCCCATTTAATCATACTCCTGAAAGAGAAAACGTCAAGGAAAGAAAGAGAAACTGTAACGTATAGATGTCTAACATTTCCAAGTCTATTGTAGGTGAGTATTACCAGATCTGTGAAACTACCCTATTCCCCACAAAACTGAACGGAGCCAGGAATGTTGGGCTCAATATTTCTTGTTATCATTCCAATAGTACTATCTTGGGAAGAGAGTATTTCCAAGAAAGTATGTTCAGTTCTGGAAATGCTAATGCGTTGGCAACATTCCCCCAAGTATTTCTAACTTGAGGCAAGGAATGAGGGCAGAGTGCATGCAGCTAGTTGTGGTATTTGCATTTCCTAAATTCCCCAAAGTGCTTATCTACTATTCCCTAGTGCTTTGCTTTCCTGTGAAACAAGTCCATTCCTGGGAATCTGAAGCAGCCTAAATGTTTAAGGTGGTGCTGAGAATTCTTCTGTTGTCTATATGCTAACCTAAAACGTACACAGTCTCTCTCACACACACACACTCACCCAAGATCAAACATTGTTTTCCAACCAGTAAAGAGGAAGTAGATTCAGATTTGAGTTTCTTTAGGGACAAGATCATGCTGAGAGGCAAATGAATGGCCACTGTGGGGAATTTATTTCTCCTGCTGAAAAAGCAAAGGCTAATAATAATTGAAGTTGATTTGCAAAGTGCACAGCTTCACAACAATCATATGATACCTAGTAATTCTGAAATTGAGGTTTAAAAAAAAAAAAAGGAAGCACTTCAGAAGCCGGAATTATGAAAATCAAGAAGTTGCTTAAAATATTTGTGGGTATGCTTAGAGAAATAAATGCCATATGCTTTCCTTGCTTCTGAAGAGAGACTGTGTTTTCTCTTGGAACAAATTGCACACGCAGGTGTTTGATACAGGGTTTAAAAGCTATCAAGAAGAGCCAGAATGTTTGGGGTTGGGGTGGGAGGTGTTAATTTGGGGAAAGTGGTGTGTGCTGGGGGCGGGATGGAGGAACAAACAGTTGAGAGAGAAAAAAAAATTTTGCTATGTTTGTGAATTGGGCAGAGTCGTTAGAATTAGAGCTTAGCACCTGAGTCGAAATTTACCTTTTGTTCATAGAGTCAGATTATGATGCTACCTCTTTATTTTTTTTTTCTTTGTAACCACTGATATTAGAGAAATAATAAACATTTTTTTATTTATAAAATAGGCTAGATTTGGTCCCATTTGCAGAACTAGGTAAATTGTTATCATCTATCTTCCTGATGTAAAAACCAAGGGCATTTATATGCTTCTTTAGTTGCTAAGATAATATGTTAGCACCATAAATCATCAGATGTCAGATACCTGTAACATAATCTTGGTGAGAGCACATATATTATATCTGTGTTGGAGTCTCTACTGAGACATTCTCAATGCAAATGGATCCAGAGTCTTACTACAAGTTAGACAATCTACAACTTTGAATGTATAGTCTGAGAATACCAGAAAAAAGTTAACTAGACTGAATTAGACCTAATCCACAGATTTTATAATATCACCATGACTTTTCTTGCTACCAACACAGGCAGTCACCATGGTCTGTAGTATGTGGCATCCAGAGTTCAAGATAGAAATAATAAATTCAGCCATAGGCAACAGTAACACAAAAATGAGACAATAGTTTAAAATAATTGCCAATACTCTTCGGAGAAATAGTCTATAAGCTGATTGGTTTAAAGCAGTCTGCATCTTTAGTAAATTTCTTTTATTTATTCTTGCTTTCTGGAGATTTCCATAAGTAAAAAGGGATAAAGACTGAAAGAAAATTTTCCAAGGCTATGCTGTTTTTATTTAAGACAGAAGTGTAATATAACCAAAGAATCATCCACAATTAAAATAAATTAATCATTTAAATCTCACAATTATATTATAATTTTTTAATCCAAGATTATTTCCCCAAAGTACTATGTATAAAATGTATTATTTCTATTTATAAACTAGGAAAATTTTAATTTAATATTAATTTTCTGAGATCAGTGAACAAAAGTCTTACTATTTATATTTTTTTGTGAAAGATGCATTTATTAAAATTGCTTAGAGCAAAAATGATTGATAATTTAAAATCTCAATAGTTATTTTTGTGAATCACGAATGGCAAAAACAAAATGTTTGTTGTATGTATGTGTAAGAATATAAATGTATATGTAAAAAATTAAAATTAAAACATGTTTACTATCTAAACAAATAAGATTAAAAAGATTAAATGATATACTTTACCAAAAAAAAGCTGTTAAAACTCTATAACAATGATTTCTGCTAAATGTAAGCCTACATCGAAACTTACTTTTCACAGGAGATCAGGATGCTAAACCTCTTTGCCTCTGAGAGGGCTTGTGCATCCTCATAGCTGCTGCATGAAATGAGGCCCTTGCAGGTCCTACTCTTCATAAACACAACCTGATTTTCAGCCTGTCCATCTTGGATGCATTTGTTTAGGAACTCAGATGTAACCCCAAAGCATTAAGAAAAACAATACAGTGTTTTAGACCCAGGTTGATAATATATTTGAATTCTGGCCAAGTTTAAAAGCATATTACATATCTTTTTTTGTTTTTTGTTTTTGTTGTTCTGATTCTCAGTATCTAAAAATATCGGCGGAGTTATGTCAAGGGGGTTGAACTGTTTTGACTTTTTTTTCCCCACTGGTAAAGTCTCAAAACAGATGACTCACTAACATACCATCAGTCTAACCTGTACTAATGCTACAAACATAAGGCTTGCTTATTAATATGAGAACTCAGTAATGAAATGAGATATTTGAAGAATTGTTTATCATTTTCCCTCTCTAATTCTCTGCTTTCCTACTTTAATATAAGTAGAAGAATGTCTTTCTCCTTTCTTAGATTTATGATTTGATTATCAAGAATTTCAAATACTGTTAAATGGACAAGACAAATTTGCTTAATCTGGACAGTTTGGCAACCTTAAGTTGTAACAAAGTAAAACACTGAGAAGATGACAAATTCATATTTACAATTATAAAAGCGCCTATTTAAAACTTGTATCCTTACTGTTATAATGGATTACTATCTTGCTTGTTTTTAAGTTTAATCAAAGATTAGATCAAGTGGAGAAATATGATAAGACTGGAGAAAATCTTTTTCAAATAGTCTTTTTTCAGATGAATAATGCAGAGGAGAACTCTTTGTTAATATTATGTTGCTATGGGTGTGAAGAGACGGTTCCATTGCTAAAGATACTGGCTGCCCTGGAAGAGGACATGGATTGTCTTCCAGCATCTATGCATAGTTCTTCATAGCTCTCCTTCCCCATGCACCAGATATGCATGTGGAGCTTATACATATGCGAAGGCAAACAAACACACCCAATAAAAATAAATAAAGCTTTAAAACAGTGCACTGTTTATCTCGTTTTTCTTTTTTTCTTTTCTTCAAATTGTTCACATAGTTTGAAATTCAGAGAGATTTGAATCCCTTTTTTCCCTTCACACTGTACTAGACACTTATTAATGGTACTAATAAAACACACATACATGTTGCATACCAAAATAGTTTCTATAAGGGGGATATTAGCTCTGAAACTTTTTAAAAGGAAGAATGTGCTATATTCTATGCAAGGTCAAATCTTTTAACTTCAGATATTTTCCAGGTAACAATCTTGGACAGTAATTGATAATTAAGATAATTTGACTTGAAGTCATTTCTCTATTTAAAAAAAAAACACTCTATTAAAATTTCTCTACTTAGAAAAAATAATTTCTAAAGCATGTGAGTTTAACTAAAAGAACAGTAATCAGATTAATATGAGCCAAGTTTGGCTGACTCAATTTAACAACTTTGAGATGTGATGGTGTTGGCATAATGACATCATCTCCCTCTTGAGAACAATCTTTGGAGTGCAGGTGGCAGAAATAGGCTGAGATCACTGGAAAACAGCAAATGCATAAAAAGTACCCATCGCAGGGTCCAGAGTTACTCTTTTGTCCGTCCTGAAGGATCTAGGCAGTGATACATCTATATTGAATTTTAGATGCACAGTTATTCTCCACTTAAACCACTTCTGTGACTATGAACACTTCTATTCTACAACCAGTTAAGATTATAAATAAGCACTGTACAAGAAATTTTGGAAAGGCCTATATGTTTGAAAATACCACTTTTCGAGCATCCCCTCATCTTTTCTACGAGCTACACACAGCATCATAGCTCAATAAATATGACATGTAGCTTATAACTGTAATCTTAGAAGTCAGGAAAGTGGGGTACAAGAATTATGAATTTAAAGGCAGCTGGAACTACAGTAATGAATACAAATCAGGCTAGTTACATAGTAAGACATTTGCTCTATAAAGGCAAAATAACAACCACAATGGTAAACTGGTAAGAAAAAGTAATAGTTCTTTAAATTACTCACAGTAATTTATTATATATGTGATTTTACCCAATATAATAATGGCAATTATGGTATTTAAATATATAATTTAATTTTGATAAAGCTAGTTACAATGGAAATACATCTATAATTTAATATTTTAAGTGTATGTCACGAAATAGAAAAAATTGAAATAAAAATTTTCCCAAGAGACAAGAAGGGTAACACCAACCAACTCACAAAAACTTCTATCTAAAACTTACCATGCTTACAAGACATACAGGGATAAAAATGGAACAGACAGAAAAGAGATTGAGAGAATGTTTGACCAATGCCTGGCCCAACCCAAGACCCACTCCATGAAAGAGAGCCAACCCCTGATACTATTAATCATTCTCTGCTATTCTTGCAGATGGAAGCCTATCAAAGTTGTCCTCTGCCTTGCCAGGCCATGGGGAAAGAGGACAAACTCAGTCCTGATGCAACTTGATGAGCTGGGTTGGGTAGGAAAAGGGGTTCCCTTTACCTGAGGAACAGGGTGATGGGCTGGTGGAGGGGAAAGGGAGAGTGCGACTGGGAGGAGAGGAGGGTGAGTGAATAAATTAATTAATAAAAATGAGGAAATGCAGGTGGTCCATGTCTGTAACATCAACTCTTGGGAGACAGAGGCAGTCTCATATTTGTGAATCACAGCCCATTTTGATCTACATAGTGAGTTTCAGAGAAGCCAGAGTTTCATAGTAAGACCACAGCCCCCTCATAAAGTAAATAATTAGTCTTTAACAAGCAATTGATTCATATTTGTAGTTCAAGCTACTCAGGACTCTGAAGCAGGGTAATCACTGAGCCCAGTATTTTGAGGCTGGTAATGTAGTAAGATTGTTTTTTATAATAAATAAATTATTCTAATTTGAACAGTTGTTTCAGATCAAAGTGGTTTATATTGTGTTTATTTAGTTTTATGATTCAATAGTAATGAAATATTTAAATATAATTTGAGCCTGATCCAAGCTCTGCCCAACCTATAGTGCTTTACCACTTCTATGTGCCTGAATCCTTGGTGTCTCAATTTACACAATTTAAGTTTCTATGGATGATTGCAACATTCAGACACCCTTGAAACCTGAAAGGTAGAATACACTGCATGTTGGTTTAGTATTCATATTGAGTATTTGTTAATTCTTCAAATTGCAATACAGTGTTAATATTCACATTCGATGAAAACAGATGGATAGTTCTCGGCTGCAATATCTATGCTCAGATGGGCTCTTTCCATAGAGCTAAACATTTTAAGGAAATAGCAACTCTGCATTTACTAAAAAGATACCTCAGGAAAATATTCAGAGTTCGTAAGCTATCAGGAACAACGGAACCTTGACTATTAGTAACCATCATTTGAAACCCAAATGATTTCCTCCTCACAGCCACTCATTAAAACAATCAGCACCCACCACGAAAGGGTCCACGGAGTCACAGGTCTTCCATGTGGATGGCCGTAAGAGAACCTTGTAATGACAGATGGTTTGCTTAATTACAGAATTAAACTTGGTGTGATTGAGACATGATTTCAGTGAATAATATTTTCCAGACCAAGTTTAATAGTCAGGTTGTGGCTGTACAGTCTCTTGCTCAGAAAAAGGGAACCTGGTCACAATGACTACCTTCTATACTCAGAGAGTATGAGAGTAGAGGATGGTTAACTTGACCGCCCCAAAGAACCCAGTTCCAGTAAGCTTACCAGGGCCTAACGGGGTCCCCACCCTAAGCATTGTGAAAGAACAGCTTTTGAAATAGCACCTGGCATTTCACCCTGAACTCTGGTAACACTAGGTGACTCAGTGACCACAGTGAAGGGAAAGTACACAGATGTTCAGCATGCCTTCCTGGGTGAGCCCTGGTGGTAAGTATGGACTCATCAGGGAAATCACAGTTTTCACAAGCAGCAAGTGTAAAGCAAGCTTAGAAACACTGAACTTTAATACTGGAAATGTAAGCGTTTATAGAAGAAGCATCTTATGCAGTGATGGGTATTTCCTTCTGGGAAAATAGCATGGAATTGAGGTAACTAGCATAAGATATGACTAGAAATCTTATTAGAGTAAACATACTTCCTCTAGATCATTTGCAAAAGCTATGTTTTCTGTATTTGACTACTTTGAGCGGGTTTCAGAGAAAATATCTACCTGCAAATTTCATGACTTTATTTTTTCTTTCCACCTGAATAGAATTCTATTGTGTATATGTACCACCAATACGTTATCCACTAATCAGTGGAAGGAGATTTAAGTTTTTTTCCATTCCTAACTATTTGAATGGAGCAACAACGGACATGGCTGAGCAAACATGTGTGGAGTACCACATCTACTCCTTTGGTTATATGCAAAGTGGTAGTTTAGTTGTGTCATGTGGTAAAACCGTTTGTAGTTTTTTGAGAAAACTCCACACACTGATTTCCAGAATGGCTGGACAAGTTTCACCAGGAGGAAATGAACGAGGCTTCCTCTTTCCCCACGATCTTGCCTGGATTTGTTGTCTGTGATGTCTTTTTCATCTTAGCCACTCTGACTGAGGAGAGATGAAACCTCAAAGTTGTACATTTGTTGAATACTTTCTGACATATTGGTTGCCCATTTTTATATCTTCTTTTGATCATTCTCCATTCAGATCCATAGCCCTTTTTAAAAATGGCATTTGTTTTCTTGATACTTTGTTGTTGCTTTAATTCTTGATACATTCTGGATACTAATCTTCAGTCAAATGCAGAGCTGGTCAACATTCTGGATACTAATCTTCAGTCAAATGCAGAGCTGGTCAACATTCTCGCCCATTCTGTGAGCTTCCTCTCATGTCTACATAACCAAAAAGTCTTATAGTCAATGGGCTAACCCAGACCCAAAAAAATGAGTATTACATGTTCTCTCTTATTTGTTTCTTAGTTCTACATCTATAGGCTTGCCTATATAACCTAGAGTAGCCACAGAATCCAGGAGAGTAGGAATGTAAACACAAGTAGACAACATTCATGCAAATGTACAAATAATACAGAAAGATACAAACTTATTAAAATTGATTTATATTTAAATTACAATGTTATTTTAAGAGACCTTCATATTGGTTCCCATAGTGGATCCAAGAACTTACATTGACACTGATGATGTATATATCTTTTTCCATACTCTCGAGCATTTCTGTACCTAGTTTCCTTAATGGTAATGATTCAGCATGTGGCAGTAAAACTTCATTGTTATTTTGACTGGATTATGATTCACCTAGGAGTTTGAAGTGTATCTGGGAAGGCATACGCTAATAAACTAAGGGTGCAAAACCAATCGGAATGAGAATTTGCACCACTCTATGGTCTGGGTGTTCTGATGAATAAAAGGCAAGTTTAAAGAAACCCAAGGAGGACAGGCTTCCAGTTTTTCTGCTTTCAATAGGCTGTCCCTTTCTTCTTGTATTTGTTTCCCATTCTATGTTGAAGCATTTTAATCTTATCTGTCATTTCTATTTCCAGAAGTATCAGGGTCAATATTTTAAAATCAGTTACCTACTCTTTTTTTTCTTTTATGTTGAAGCATTTCCCATGTATTCTCCTATATGCTTTCAAGATTTGGTGATTACATTAAGGTCTTTGATCCATTTTGTGTTGATTTGTATATAAGATGAGAGAAATAAATCTAGCTTTAGTCTTTTTATTACTTTTTTTTGTTTTTGAGGTTATAATTTAATAATTTTCTCCTTATCTGTCTTTGCTTGAAATACTCTCATGCATCTCCTTGTTCTCTTTCAATTTATAATCTTTTTCCATTAATTGTTATTACATCCATATATGATATTATATATATATATATATATATATACATATACAATACATTTTCTAAATACAAGCTGCTATATATATAATACTAATTGTGTGTGTGTGTATATATATACACATAAAAACACACAGGCTGGGCCATTTGGGATTTAATAACAAACTCCTGTGCTGTTCTCTTGGGAAGACTATTCCTGCTCTCAACATTTAAGTTTCCTATATTTATTTGTGTATGACTGATGCCTTATGGATTTTCCTTATAAAATTTGTTCTTATACCGGCTAAAGGTAATCCTCATCCTTCTTTAAAGAAACTTGTCTTTGAAATAGATGGACACCGTTATAGAAAACTACATCCAATCAAAAATCCCAGTTGTGAACTCTAGTTCTAATGGACACCTGTACAAACCCAGCACCTACGGCTCAGGAAACTTTGGGACAGAAAGAGTACGTGTTCCAAAGGAATAGGGAGTTTGTTGTGAGATTGTGTCCCCTGGTAATGACAGAGGCTACGCACATAAAGTCTCACCAGCTTGACTGCTTAAACATGACTGAAACAAGGACAACAGCAGACTTCCTAAAGTGTTAGGATGATAGCATTAGTCTTTTACATGCAGGTATCCAGTGCTTTCAAGAACTTTTCTTTTAAAGGTAATCTATTCTCCATATTAGTGCATTTGTGAAGATATGAACATCAGGAATAGCCTGAAGAAGTCAATTTTCTCCTCTACCTAGGTGGGTAACCAAAATAAAATTCAGATCTTCAAACATGGCAGCAGGTACCTATACCACTGAGCCATCTTGTTCCTTCCTATTGTGTCTGTTTTTATGGAAATACCATACTCATTTGTAGATTTATTTTGTTACAGGTTTCACTAATGTACTCACTTTGTCAGTATAAACTCTGATATTAGTTGATGACCATACAACTAAATTCTAGTATCTTCTGGCTTGCTTTGGTTCATGGTTTTTATTTTAGAGGTCTTTCGCCAACTTAGCTGGGGTTATTTCTCAGTAGTTACTTTTCATATTCTGGCACATGGCATTGTTCTTTTTAGCTGTAGCATAGAGAGAAACTGTTGATTTCCTTGTATGTTGATTTTGGTTTCTGAGCACTTTCCTTCAAGTTTTATTTAGTCTTATAGACATCTCCCAGGGCTGTTAACTTCTTTGAAATGTAAGTTCAGAACACACATAAAAAAATAAATTGACTTCTTCTTATCCTATGTGTGTCCTTTTTATTTCTTTCTCTTTGTTGTTCTCACCAAGACTTTAAGACTATATTAAGTGATAATAGTGAGAATAACCTCATTTTTTATTTTTAAAGAAGAGACATTAGTTTTTCCATGTTCAGTATAATGTCATTGTAGTTTTTTTATATATTGTATTCAAATAAATATAGGTATGATCTTGCTATGCTTATTTTTAGCACTTTTATTATGAGGGGTATTGAATTTCATCAAAGTCCTTTTCTGCATCAAATGAGATGATCCAGTGACTGACATTGTTTCTATTTATGTTTTCTATTATATTTGCCGCTTTGTATGTGTTGAAACATCACTAAAGTCAGATCAGTTCAATCACGGAGTGTTGTTTTGTATGTATATTAAAGTATGCATCAATATGTATATAAATATGTGGAAGGAAAACCACATATTTTTTAACAACACATATTCCAGGGATTGTGTAAAAAGGAAAGATGATAAACTTTAGTGTTTGTCTTAGCTGTCCACATTGTATGACACAAGACTCTTTTATCTCTTTTATATACCACTGTGTACTCCGTGATAGCTTGCACTTGAGCTTCCAGGGTTCCTTGGTCTCCATCTATGATCTTGCTCTATAAACACTGAGAAAAGAGCAACACCCCACTGTGCCTGGCTTCCCACAGAGTCCAGAGGTCAGACATCCCCTCATACTTGGGTGGAAAGCACCTTTCCCCTGAACATAAACTTGAAATAAGAAAGCTTCATATAGCAATATTTTAATTACAGGAAGGAGTACAGTCAGAAAAAAAATATATATTTAAATTTCATAGTATCATCTATTCTTTGCTAATTGTTTTGATATACAGATATTTGTCTAGTCTATTTGGTAATTTTGAATCTCAAGTTGAACACTGTCATATGCATTTGGATTTGGAGTGCTGTCAGTCCATTCCCTTCTCCATTCCATTGTGAGCATGTCAAATATTCATTTCATAAGTGTGGGGAAATAGGAGATCTTTCTCACAGCGTTGTTTAAGTTGCAATTTTCTGGCAAGTTAGAGTTTTTTTTCTGATTTAAACACTTAGTTAAGTATATATACGCATATATAATATATGTATATTAAATGTTTTAAGATAGTTAAGACCTTATCTATTTTGCCTTATATATCTATAGAATCACATCTGTCTGTTAATCTTAGGTTACTTTACCATCTTTACTCCTCTTCTATTTACATCCATCCCCACTCCTAAATACCTTATCATGCCCCTGATCAGATATTTAATTCCCTCTCTATTACTATCCTTCTCCTTATTAAAAACTGACCTTTAATACTTTTCTAGTTTCTGCAGTTAAGTTGTTCCAGGCTATATGCTCATGTCTGAAGATTTGGGGCTAGGAGTCTTGGATGAAAGAACATTCACTGGAGGAATCTCCATACCTGATCTCAAGCTGTACTACAGAGCAACAGTAATTAAAACAGCATGGTACTGGCAAAGCAATAGGCTGGTGGATCAATGGAATCGAATCGAAGACCCAGAGATGAATCCACACACATTCGCTCACTTGATTTTTGACAAAGATGCCAAATCTATTCAATGGAAAAAGGATAGCATCTTCAACAAATGGTGCTGGTCTAACTGGATGTCTACATGTAGAAAAATGCAATTAGACCCTTATTAGTCACCACGCACAAAACTCAAGTCCAAGTGGATTAAAACCAGAGACATTAATTCAGTTAGAGGAAAAAGTGGGGAAGAGCCTGGGACACATAGGCACAGGAAACAACTTCCTGAACAGTACACCAACAGCCCAGGCCTTAATGTCGACAATTAATAAATGGGACCTCATGAGGCTGAGAAGCTTCTGTAAGGCAGGAGACACTGTCAAGAGAACAAAGCGACAGCCTACAGAATGGGAAAAGATCTTCATCAGCCCTTCATCTGACAAAGGTTTAATATCCAAAACATATAAAGAACTCAAGAAATTAAACACCACAAAACCAAACAACCCAGTTGTGAAATGGGGCTTGGAACTTAACAGAGAATTCTCAACAGAAGAATATCAAATGGCCGAGAAACACTTAAAGAAATGCTTGTCCTCGTTAGTCATCAGAGAAATGCAAATCAAAACGACACTGAGATTCCATTTTACACCCATCAGAATGGCTAAGATCAAAAGCTCAAATGACACCACATGTTGGCGAGGATGTGGAGAGAGAGGAACACTCCTTCATTGCTGGTGGGAATGCAAACTAGTACAACCACTTTGGAAAGCTATCTGGCGCTTTCTCAGAAAAATGGGAATAGGGCTTCCTCAAGACCCAGCCATCCCACTCCTTGGAATATACCCAGAAAATGCCCTACCACATAACAGGGACATATGCTCAACCATGTTCATAGCTGCTCTATACATAATAGCCAGAACATGGAAACAGCCTAAGTGTCCCTCAGTTGAAGAATGGACTAAGAAACTGTGGTATATTTACACGATGGAATACTACTCAGCTATTAAAAACGAGGAATTCCCAAAATTTGTGGACAAATGGATTGATCTAGAAATTATCATAATGAGTGAGTTCACCCAGAAGCAAAAAGAGACAAACGGTATATACTCACTAATATCAAAACACTAGTCCAAGGGATACGTACCATGAAAATCTTTACTTACCAAGAAAGTGGGTCAGAGGAGAAGATATCCAATTGAGACTTTAGGCAAGAGTAGCATGGAAGAAAGAGGAAATAGTAGGACCCACAGGGTCCTGGAAACCTACAAGAAGAACTTTATGACAGGCAGGTCTGGATCCTGGGGTCCTCCTCAAACTAAGGCACCAGCCAAGGAGAATATAGGCAGTAAGCTTCGAACCCCTACCAAGACCTAGCTGACGAACATGATATTCTCCACCATTGAGTGGAGAGTGAGATCTGACTCTCACATGAACTCTGGTGCCCCTTTTCTGACCACGTCCCCCGGATGGGGAGCCCTGGTGGCACTCAGAGGAAGGATAGCTAGTTACCAAGAAGAGACTTGATATTCTGAGAGCATATATAGGGGGAGGAGGTCTCCCTCAGTCACAGACATAGGGGAGGGGAGAAGGGGAGAAATGGGAGGGAGGGAAGAATGGGAGGAAACAGGGGAAGGGCTAACAATCGAGATGTAATATGAATAAATTAATAAAAAAAAAGAAAGAACATTCAATATTTGTTTTTTGGGGTCTGGGTTAACTCATTCACTATATTCTTTTCTAGTTCCATCCATCCACTTGCAAAGTTCACCGTTTCAATTTTCTTTACAGCTAAGTAGAATTGCGTAGTATTTATATACCACAGTTTCATTATCTAGACATTGGTTGAAGAACAGTTAGGTTGTTTTCACTTCCTAGGTATTGTACACAGAGTAGTGATGAACATTGTTGAGCAAGTAGCTGTAGAGTTAATTTTCACTCCTTTGGGAATTTTCCACGGTTGGAATATCTTGATCACATGGTAGATTTATTTTTGCCTTTTTGAGAATTCTACACACTGGTCTCCAGAGTGTCTGCACCAGCTTGCAATCAAACCGATGGGGACTGACACTTCTCATATTGGTTTTGTTGATCTTTGCCATTATGACTGGGGTGACATGAAAATTTAAAGTTGTTTTGTTTTGCATTTCCCTAAATTTTATAGGCAATAAGACATATATATATATATATATATATATATATATATATATATATATATTTAGCATTTTTATCTTCTTTTGAGAAATCTCTGTTCAAGTTCCAGGCCCATTCTTTGAATGGGTCATTTCATTTTGTTTTTCTTCATTATTTCTCTTCTTCTTTTTGGGGGGAGAGTGGGGTGGGGAGGTAATTTTATTTGAGTTCCTTTGAGTCTGGATATTAAGCCATTAGGTGTACACTTGGAAAAGGTTACTTCCCATTCTATGGGTTTCGTCTTCACTTGGTTGATTGTTTCCTTAGCCATGAAGGAGATTTTTTTTTTTTTAGTTTTTAGATGCGCCATCAATCAATGTTTGTCTTTAATTGCTGGCCATATATAATCCTTTAAGAAGGTCCCTTCCTATAGCTGTAAGATATAAAGTACTGCTTGTTCTCTAGCAATTTCCAAGAGTTTAGGTTTTGTGTTTATGTCTTGAATTCATATGAAGTTAGTTTTTGTTCAGTGTAGTGGGTATGGGTCTACTTTCATTCTTCCACATATGGCATCCAGTTTTCCTAATACCACTTATTAAAAATACTTTTACTTCTCCAGCATTTCATTTTGTAATTGTACGAAGTTAGATGCACTCATATATGAGTCCTTGAGTTTGGTCCAGTTGTCTTCTTGTCTTTTTTATGCCATTAACAAAATGTTTTATTACTATAGTTTTGTAATATAGCTTTAAATCTGGTATGATAATTTCTAAAGCATTGCTCTTTGTGCATAGGATAATTTTTTCATGTCTGGGAACTTCTATGATCCTATGTAAATACTTTTCTATTTCAGTAAAGAAGAAGACAGGGATTTTGATTGGAGTTGCATAGAATTTGTAAATAGCTTTAGGTAAATAGTCATTTCAGAAGATTAATTCTACAAGTCCATGAGCCAGGGATGTCTTTCCATTTCCTAGTGTCTTTTTCTATCTCTTTTTTCAGAAGATGAAAGGCTCTTCACTTCCTTGGTTATATTTGTTCATAGATATTTTATTAATTTAAGGCTACTTGAAAATAAAATTAAATAAAAAAATTGGTGAAATTCCAGGTAAAATGAAGACAGAAATTAAAGACCTAATAGGTCAACTAGAATACTCAAGGGAAAACCTTACAAGTAGAATTAATCAAGCAGAAGATAGAATATCACAACTCAAAGATAAAGTGGTAGATCTAGATCAAATAAACAAGAAACATAATTTATAAAAATGTAGGAAAGGAACACATAGGCAAGGTTGGATACCATGACAAAACTCCCTTTAAATATAGACATGGATGACAAAAGAAGCCAAAGTTAATAGCATAGATGAGATCTTGTGGCAATAAAATCAAAGGAAAAAAAGTTCCTAAACTAAGTAAAGTTATACCTAAACAAATACAAGAAGCAAACAGAACACAAAATAGAGAAGAACAGAGAAGAAAATCATTATGGCACATCACAGTTAAAACAATTAGTAAATAGAGAACAAAAATAACAGCAAAAAAGCTACAAGAGCAAAAAAAAAAAAAAAATGCAAGTCACAGATGAGAAAAGCCATCAAAATGATAGTTGATTTCTCAGCGAAAACTTTGAAAGCCAGAAAAAGTTGGAGCATTGCATGCTAAGTTTTAAAATCAGTGAAAGTCAACGTTAACTAATATCCCCAGCAAAACTATCTACTATAATTGAGGCTAAAAGAAACACATCCCATGGCACAAACATATAAAAAAATATATATGTTCCTAGTTTTTAATGCTGCTTTTGAAGTACCATTTAAAAACTGCAATCATCTTCAAAACTCTTGAATATGACACTATTTGCTTCCAACATTTATTTCTGTGAAAGTTAAAATATCTTGAATAAGTTAAAAATATTTTGGTTAAAAATATATGACAAATTAGGACAGAATTCTTATATTATTTTCGCCTAGCTACACTCTGTTTCAATCTGTGTATCTGAAAGATACTTGTCCAAACGTTCTGGCATTAGTACATCACTGTTCAATAAACTGGTCCTAGTAGGTTTATAACATTTCCAAAGCTGAACTCTAACAGAATATATTCCGTAGTCTCAGTGCTTTAAAATCTCTTTTCATCTATGAGAGGTTATCAGTTTTCTTTGCTTTTCACAATCTTGCCTCTTTTCTAGTCAGTTATTTTATTGATTCATTTTATATCCCAGTCATAGAGCCCCGTTCCGTCTCTTCTCCCAGACATATCCTTCCTCCCTTTTCCCCATCCAGCCTCCACCATTCCTCAGAAAAGGGAGGAGGAACCTTACCAACCCGACCCAGCTCCTTCAACCACATCAGATCTGAGTTCACTCTCTTCTCCTGTGACCTAGCAAGGCGGTCTCATCAAGGGAAAGAGATAAAAAAATCAGACAACAGAGTCAATGTCAGAAATATCCCTTGCTGCCTTTACTAGAGGACTCACATGAAGTCTGAGCTTCCCATCGATGTAGAGGTCCTAAGTAAACTCAATGAATGATCCTTGGTTGGTGCTTCATACTCCATAAACCCCGCTGGGCCATGGTTAGATGGTTCTTTTTTGTTTCCTTGTAGAGCTCTTGTCTCCTCTAGGTCCATTTATCTTTCCTCCACTTTTCCACTAGATTCCCTGTGATTCACCCAATGTTTGGCTGAAAGTCTCAGAATCTGTTTCAAACTTCTGCTGGGTGGAGCCTCTCAGAGGCTAGCTCTGCTAGCCTCCTAACTGCAAGCATAGCAGAGTATTATTATTAGTGACAGGAGTTGTCTTTTTCATAGTGTGGGTCTCAAGCTGGGCCATGCACTGGTTGAACATTCATTTAATCTCTGATCCATCTTTACCCCTGCATATCTTGTTCAGAGGATAAGTTTTGGATCAAAGCTTTTGTGGGTGGGTTATGGTTCTCCTCCATCCACTAGGAATCTTGTCAGGTTAGAGAGTGTCCACTTCAGGAGTCTCAGCTAGACTCCCTCTCATGGCCTACAAGGGGCCTATTCTAATTTAGATTTCCAGATGGTCAGAGAAATATTCTTGTCCACAGTTTCTTTTTCTCTGCAGACCTTCTGTGCTTCCACCCTCACTCTTCCTAGGTCTGATCTCCACCCTTATTTCTTTCTGCTTTCCTCTCTTACGATGTTCCTCTCTTCAACCACTACCTCTGTTTATTCTATTTCCCCTTCTGAGTGAGATTTAAACCTCAACCCTTATGTCTTCCTTGTTACTTATTTTCTTTGGTCTGTGCATTGTTGTCATGTATTGATGCCTAAAATCCGTACCATGTGTGTCTTTCTGGGTCTGGGTTATCTCCCTCAGGATCATGTTTTCTAATTCCATTCATTTGCCTGCAAATTTCATGATGTCTTTATTTTTAATAGCTGAATAGTACTTTAGGTGTAAAGGTACCACAGTTTCTTTATCCATTCTTCAGTTGAGGGACATTTAGGTTGTTTCCAGGTTCTGGCTAGTATGAATAAACTTGCTATGAATATAGTCCTTGTTACATGGTGAGGCATCTTCGGGTATATACCCAGAAGTAGAATAACTGGTTTATTATTATTTTTTATTAATTTATTTATATTACATCTCGATTGTTAGCCCTTCCCTTGTTTCCTTCTATTCCTCCTTCCCTCCCACTTCCCCCTTTCTCCCCTCCCCTATGTCTGTGATTGAGGGAGACCTCCTCCCCCTATATATGCTCTTAGAATATAGAGTCTCTTCTTGGTAACTTGCTATCATTTCTCTGGGTGCTGCCAGGCCTCCCCATCCAGGGGAGGGGGTCAGAAAAGGGGTACCAGAGTTTGTGTGAGAGTCAGATCTCACTCTCCACTCAACGGTGGAGAATATCCTGTTCGTCGGCTAGGTCTTGATAGGGGTTCAAAGTTTACTGCCTATATTCTCCTTGGCTGGTGCCTTAGTTTGAGGAGGACCTCAGGACCCATATCTGCCTGTCATAAAGATCTTCTTGTAGGTTTCCAGGACCCTGTGGATCCTACTATTTCCCCATTCTTCCATGCTACTCTCACCTAAAGTCTCAATAGGATGTCCTCTCCTCTGACTCACTTTCCTGGTAAGTAAGGTTTTTCATGGGACGTATCCCTTGGACTAGTGTCTTGATATAAGTGAGTATATACCATTTGTCTCTTTTTGCTTCTGGGTGAACTCACTCATTATAATAATTTCTAGATCAATCCATTTGTCCACAAATTTTGGGAATTCCTTGTTTTTAATAGCTGAGTAGTATTCCATAGTGTAAATGTACCACAGTTTCTTAGTCCATTCTTCTACTGAGGGACATTTAGGCTCTTTCCATGATCTGGCTATTATGTATAAAGCAGCTATGAACATGGTTGAGCATATGTCGAAGAGCTGGTTTTTGAGGTAGAGCTCTTCCCAGTTTTCTTAGAAAGCGCTGTGTTGATTTCCACATCCTTGACAGCATGTGCTGTCACTTGAGTTTTTGATCCTAGCCATTCTAACAGGTGTAAGATGGAATCTTAGAGTTGTTTTGATTCGCATTTCACTGATAACTACTATGGCTTCATTTTTGTGGCTGTCCTGGGGTTTATAACATTAATAATCTACTTTATACCAATAACAATTTAGCTTCTATTGCAAATAGTTATTTGAATTCTTAAATTATGTTTCTTTCAGTTATGTTTTTGATGCCTCTTTTTATATCTTTCTCTGTTGTGTGTCCTCTAATAAAGTACTATAATTATATTGTTTTGGTATTCTGCCATCTATCTTTTATATTATTATCATCATAGTATTTTGTAAATCATGGTTACAAGTTTGATAACTAGTTGCCTTTTTAGTGAGTTATTTTATGTTTACACATTAATATTCATTCATTTTAACTCAATTTCCATTAGAAGTCTTTATAATACAGGTTTCAATATTGAACTTACACAGCTTTTGTTTAAAAATATTTTCTCCATTTTTGAAGGGTAGCTTGTTGGTTGCTTTAGTCTGTGTTGATAGTTTTTTTTCTTCTTTAAGTTATTTGAGTGTAATATTTCATTTATTATGTCCTTCTGGTAGGAAATCTGTTTAGAACCCTTTTTTACAACTCTTTGTGTGATACAATTTGCCTCACACTTATTGATTTAAATATTTTCCCACTTTTAACTTATAATTTGATGATAACATATACTAATGCTTGAATTGCTCTTATAGGAGTGATATAGTTCCAAGATTCAGGAAGTTTCAGTAGTTAGCTTTTAATTCAATTTAATTCAAGTAATTCTTTTTAAGCCTCCCTTGGTATATCTGTTGAGTTACTTGATAGTGTCCTATAAGTCACTAGGATTTATTTTTCTTTTTATTATTTTCTACCACAGTGACTATACTATTTCACTATGAGTGATCTAATCAGGGATTTCACTATAGTACATAAGTTCTTCAACTCTGCTTTTTTCATGACATAGATAAGTTCAGAGATGCTTCTCGGTTATACTAGCTACTTGTGTCCACTATTGCAGTATTGTTTTCTTGAATTGTATTCTTCACCTCAGTAATTTCTATCTGCTTTTTGAGTTTTTATTTTGTTGTGAATTTTTCTGATATTAGTGAGTTGTCCATTGTGATCTTATGTGCTTTCACATTTGTACCCACTGTGTTTATCTGCATAAGACTCAAACAAGAGCAAGCCAACCATAGTTCTAGGATGGAAATAAGAGAAACTCAGTAAGTCCTACTCCTAAATGAGAAAATATTGGCAACTTATAGCTTCTTGGAGAAGGAGCTTTATTTGATTTTGAGAGTGATCACTCTAAGGTGGCTTATGCTCTAGTGTATGTCTTTATATCCATGATCACATGGACCCCATTAATTGGACTTAATTAATTATTAAATTCTCTTAAAAAGAATAAATGAAGTTTCCAGGAAGATTTATCTTATAATATGCAGTGGTATATGTAAGTAAAATGTTCTTAAAGAATATGTATTTTTAAAATTCTTAAATAAAGAGTTCTATCTTCTAACAAAAGGAAAATTTGTTAGTCTACATCACTTTTGTCTAAGAAGATATAACCTGAAACTTACCCTTTCAATTTGCTATGTAACATTTGACATTGTAAACATTCCCTGAGTGTTGCAAAGAGTAAACCAGACATTTACTACTTCTGTAGGGAATACTTCCCATCCTCTCATGTTTTCTTTATTTCATTTGTATTCAGAAAGTAGAATACAATACACTAAAGTTTAGATATCTTTTAAATATCACAGCAGAGGCATTTTATGATCCAGTTCTGCTATGTACCCATACTATCACACTGAATAATATTTTATTCAAATAACTCATATCTGCTATTAAAATAACCTCTCCAATTTTTAAGTTTGACTAAGTCATAGAGTGTTTTTCATAAAGATTTAAGTTTCAGCAGGGATCCAAGATGGCGGTACCTACTGCTTCTGAATTAGCAGGATAATCAGGACTGCAAAGTGACCTAAAGGCCAAGCTGAGATGCATGAAACACCAGAGCTGCTGATTTCCAGATGAGAGGGATCCACACTGGAGAATGGGTGGGTCTGACACCTGGTAACCCAGCTAACTCACAGAAAAATCCCTGAGGACAGCCTACACTAGCCGCCCTCTTGGGAAGGACTATGGGATATCCATGCAGCTCCGGGATCCCATCACCCATCGACTGCTCGCTGGATTAAGGACAAGGAATGAACCGACAGAGCTGAGTCCAGGCAGTGGACACAATGCACATTACCTGTCTCTCAAGAAAGAGTGCAAGGCACCCAAGCAACTTTGGACTCTGATATCTCTCATCCCACCATCTGTTTGCCAGCCTAACCCAGCTGGGTCACATAGCAGATAGGCAAAGCCCTGTCATCACAAGACAGCATGTGTAGCTTCTGAGCAGCTTGGAGTTCCGATTTCTCACAGCACTCACAGCTGCTTACCAGATGGGCTCATCTGTAACACAGAGAATGTAGGTAGAGCTGAATCCAGGCACCAGCCACAATCCACATTGGCCACCATCTTAAGAGTAACTTCAGGCCTTGTTCTGTCTCTGCCCACCTGCCTGAAGCATACTGCTCTGACAAGCAAACAGGCTGAGCAGAGACTTCCTTAGTCCACAATCCTTATTAGTGGCTCTACTACTAGCAGCTTCTGGCTCTTATAGCACCCCGCCAACCTACAGCTTATTGGCCTGATCCATCTTGGTCACAGAGCAGACTGCCAGAGCAGAGACTTTCACAGGCCACACCCCACATTAGCTGCAGTTCTCTGAGCAAATTTGAGGTCTAATCTCTCTCCCTCTCTCGGATGGCCAGCAGCTTACCAAACTAACACCCAATGGGAACACAGAGCAGATAAGCAGAGCCCTGTCATATCAAGAAGGCATGTAGAAAACACCAGGAGCTTTGGGCTTTGATCCTCCTCAGCACCCCCAGCTGCTTACCAGCCTGGCTCAAAGGGAATATAGGGCAGATAGACAGAGCTGACTCTTGTACAGGTCAAGACTCACATTTGCTGCCATCTCAAAAAGGTCTGTGGGGCACCCAAACAGATTCAAGTTTGAATCTCTCACAGCTCCCCAGCTGCTTATTGGCCTAGCCAATCTGGAAAACACAGCAGGTAAGCAGAGCTCTGCTATCTCAAAAAGGACTGTAGGGCACCTGAGCAGCTTTGGGCCTGTAAGTCTGTCAGCCCACTCCTCTCCTGCCTGACCCACTGGGATACAGTCAGGGAACCCAGCTGAGCTGAGCTGGCTACAGGCTCAATGTACAACATCCTGAGAAGGCCTCTGGGGAGCCCTAGCAAACAAACTTTGGGTTAGAACTCTCTTTACTTGCTTGTAAACTTCCTGGCAATGTGGGACACAGACAGCAACCTCATTGGAGGAATCTCTAGGACTGCTAACACCAGAGACAACCAGATGCTTAGAGAACAGTGCAAGAAGACTAGGAATAAAACTCAGAGCCACATAACACCAGCAGAAACCAGTGATCAAACCACAGCAAACTCTGGAGATATAAACACCCATGAAGTACAAGAAGAGTTCAAATCTGAAGTGACGAAAATGATACAAAGCCTTGAAAGAAGAAAACAAATCACTCAAAGAAACACAGGAAAATACATTCAAACAGATGAAGGAATTGAAAATATCTTACAAAGAATTACAGGAAAATATATCAAAAGAGATGAAGGCATTGAATAAATTCTATGAAGAGCTACAGGAAAATTCAGTCAAATGGGAGAAATAAATGAATAAGACTATTCAAGACCTAAAGAAGGAGATAGAAGCAACAAAGAAAACACAAGCTAAGGCACACTTAGAGTTGGAAAATATAGTGAAGAGAATAGGAAGCACAAGCTCAAGCAATGCTAACACTATACAAGAGATGGAATAGAGAATCTCAAGTGTGGAAGATAGGATCGAAGTTATCAATACATCAATCAAAGAAAACATTAAAACTAAAAAGTTCTTGAAACCAACACCCAAGAAATCTGGGATACTATAAATAGACCAAATCTAAGAATAATAGGAATAGAAGAAGAAGATTCCAAGCTCCAAGGCCCAGAAAAAATTTTAACAAAAATCCTAGAAAAAAACTTCCCCAACCTAAAGAAAGAAATGCCATAAACATACAAGAAACCTACAGAAGTCCAAATAGATAGGACCAGAGAAGAAATCCTCCCATCACATAATAAGTAAAACATTAAATGTACAGAACAAAGAGAGAATATTAAAAGCTGCAAGAGAAATGTCAAGTCACATATAAAAGCAAATCCATCAGAATTACACCAGACTTCTCAAAAGAGACTATGAAAGCTTGAAGGCCCTGGACAGAAGTCATGCAAACATTAAGAGACCACAGATGCCAAGCCAGACTACTATATCCAGCAAAACATTGAACCACCATAGATGGACAAAACAAGGTATTCCCTGACAAAACCAAGTTGAATCAGCATCTAAACACAAATCCAGCCCTACAGAAGGTACTAGAAGGAAAACTCCAATTTAAAGAGGCAAAGTACACCAAGGAAAACACAGGAAATAAATAACTCCACATCCACAAATCCAAAACACAGAAAGACAAACACTCTACCACAAGCAACACCAAAATAAAAGGAACTAACAACCACTAGTCATTACTATCTCTTAACATCAATGGCCTCAACTCCCCAGTATAAAGACACAGGCTGACAGAATGGATGTAAAAACAAGATTCATCCTTCTGCTACATAATAAAGATAGACATTACTTCAGAGTAATGAGTTTTAAAACTGTATTCCAAGAGAACTGACCCAAAAAGCAACTTGGAGTAGCCATTCTAGTATCTAATAAAACAGACTTTTAACCAAAACTAATCAAAAGAGATTGGGAAGTTCACTGCATCCTCATCAAAGGAAAAATATGCCAAGATGATGTCTCAATTCTGACCATCTATGCCCCAAATAGAGGAGCACCCACATTCATAAAAGAAATGTGGATAAAGCTTAAATCACACATATTAATATTGGGAGACTTCAACACCCCTCTCACACCAATGGTCAGATCATCAGGACAGAAACTGAATGGAGAAACAAGGAAACCAATAGACATCATGAAAAAAAAGGAGCCAAATGACAATTACAAAACATTTGACCCAAACACAAAAGAATACACCTTCTTTTCAGCACCTCACAAACCCTTCTCCAAAACTGAACACATACTTGGTCACAAAGCAAGCCTCAACAGATACAAGAAAATAAAAATAATTTGCTTGCTTCATATCAAACAACCATGGATTAAAGCTGAAAATCAATAGCAAAAGAAAGAAGTGAAAACTACAAACTCATGGAAACTGAATAACTCCCTCTTTGATACTATCTGGGGGTAGAGACCAAATAAAAAGAGAAATTAAAAATTTCCTAGAATTTCATAAAACTGAAGGCACAACATACCCAAATCTATAGGACACAATGAAAGCAGTGCTAAGAGGAAAGTTCACCGCATTAAGTGTCTTTATAAAGAAACTGAAGAGATCCCATACCAGGGACTTAACAGCACACCTTAAAGCTCTAGAACAAAGAGAAGCAGTCATACCCAAGAGGAATAGATGGCTGGAAGTCATCAAACTCAGGGCTGAAATCAATAAATTGGAAACAAAAAAGACAATTCATAGAATGAAGAACCCAAGAACTGGTTCTTTGAGAAAATCAACAAGATAGACAAACCTTTAATCAAACTAAGTAAAAGGCAAAGGGAAAGTATTCAAATCAACAAAGTCAGAAAGGAGAAGAGAGACATAATGACAGACACTGAGGAAATCCAAAGAATCATCAGGTCTTACTTCAAAAGCCTAAAAAATTTGCTACAAAATTTCAAACCTAAAAGAAATGGAGAAATTTCTTGATAGCTACCATCTACCAAAATTGAGTCAAGATCAGGTAAACAAATTGAATAGTCCTATTACACCTAAGGAAATAGAGGCAGTCATTAAAAGTCTGAAAAAAAAAAGACCAGATGGATTCAGCACTGAATTCTACCATACATTCAGAGAAGAGCTAATACCAATTCTTTTCATCCCAGGCATGCAGGCGTGGTTCAAATATGGAAATCTAACAATGCACTTCATCTTATAAACAAACTGAAAGAAAAAAAAAAAAAAAACACATGCTCATCTCCGTAGATGCCCCACTGGGCATCCGTAGATGCCAAAAAAGAAAGCATTTGACAAAATTCAACGTCCATTCATATTTAAAGTATTGGAGATACCAGGGATATATCCACATACCTCAACATAATAAAGGCAATATACAGCAAGCCTATAGCCAACACCAAACTAAATGGAGAGAAACTTTAAATCAATTCCACTGAAATCAGGGACAAGACAAGGGTGACCACTCTCTCCATATTTCCTCAACATAGTACTTGAAGTCCTAGCTAGTACAATAAGAAAACTAAAAGAGATTAAGGGGATACAAATCAGAAAGGAAGAAATCAAACTATCACTATTTGTGGATGATATGATAGTATACATAAGTGACCCCTAAAATTTTATCATGGATCTCCTACAGCTGATAAACACCTTCATTAAAGTGCCTGGATACAAAATCAACTCAAAATAATCAGTGGCCCTCCTGTATACAAATGACACACAGGTTGAAAAAGAAGTTAGCGAAACTGCACCCTTCACAATAATCACAAATAATATAAAGTATCTTGGTGTAACTATAACCAAGAAAGTGAAAGGTTTGTATGAAAAAAACGTCAAATCTCTGAAGAGAGTTTGAAGATTTCAGAAGATGGAAAGATCCCCCATACACATGGGTCAGGAGAATCAACATTAGTAAAAATTGCCATCTTACAGAAAAAATTCTACAGAATCAATGCAATTCCCATAAAAATACTCACACAATTCTTTACCAACCTTTAAAGATCAATTCTCAACCCCATATGGATAAAAAAAATCTAGAATAGCTAAAACTGTCCTGTACAATAAAAGATTTTCTGGCATGAATGGAGATTTACAGATGTCTTTTTTCCCCCTTCTCATACAAAGAAGAGAAAATCAGCCTTAACTTTTCTGTGCAGCCTTCACACTTTATATATTTATAATTTTAGGACTGTAAAATGCTTGTGAAAAATATTTTTCAGAACAAAAGAACTTGACAGTAACACAGGATCAAACCTGACAAGGTTCATTCATCTCGGCATGTTGGACAATGACATCCTGCATCCTTCATGTTTTAGCACCAAGTGCTTCAGTTGCTGTTCCTTGTTGGAACAACACAGCTCCCAGGACACCGGAAGAAACCTTAAGAGAACCATCTCCCATGCTCATGGATTGGCAGGATTAACATAGTAAAAATGGCCATCTTACCAAAAGCAATCTACAGATTCAATGCAATTATCATCCAAATGCCAACACAGTTCTTTACTGACCTTGAAAGACTAATTCTCAACTTCATTTGGAAAAACAAAATGAAACAAAACAAAACAAAATAAACAGAATATATAATATTATCCTGTAAAATAAAAGATCATCTGGAGAAATCTTCATTTCTGAGCACAAGATGTACTAAAGAGCAACAGTAATTTAAAAAAAGGCCTTCATGGTACTGGAGTAGAAACAATAAACAGGTAGATCAATGGAATTGAATTGAAGATCCAGAAATAAACTCACACACCTACAGAAAGTTGATTTTTGATAAAGAAACCAAAACCATATAGTTTCCATAACAGGAAAAAATGTTAGCATATTCAACAAATGGTAATAGTCTAAATGGATGTCTACATGTAGAAAAATGCAAATAGATTCATATTTATCACTATGCACAAAACTCAACTCTAAGTGGAATACAGACCTCAACATGAAAACAAACATACTAAAGCCAGACATGGTGGCACACACCTTTAATCCCAGCACTTGGGAAGCAAAAGCAATTGAATTGCTGTAAGTTAGCGGCCAGCCTGGTCTATAAAGTAAGTCTACGACAACCAAGGCTACACAAAGAAACCCTTTATTGAAAAAAACAAAACAAAACAAACAAACAAAACAGACACACTAAATCTCTTAAAAGAAAAAGTGGGAAAGAGTCTTGAAGTCATTGGCACAAGGTACAACTTCCTGAACAGAATGCCAACAGCTCAGGCTCTAAGGTGAACAATTAATAAATGGGATCTCATGAAACCGAAAAGGTTCTGTAAGGCAGAGGACACTTTCAACAGAACAAAATGACAGCCTAGAGACTGGAAGAAGATCTTCAACCCTATATCCTACAAAGGGCTAATATACAAAATATATAAAGAACTCAACAAAGTAAAGACCAACAAACCAAATAACCCAATTAATAAGTGGGCCACAGAGCTAAACAGAGAATTCTCAACAAATGAATATCAAATGGCTGAAAAACAGTAAAGAAATACTAGGTTCTAGGTTATCTAGGTGTTCTAGGTTAACAGGGAAATGCAAATCAAAAATGACTCTGAGATTCCATCTTACACCTACCAGAATGGCTAAGATCCAAAATGCATGTGACAGCACAGGATAATGAGGATGTTGAACAAGGGGAACACTCCTCCATTTCCAGTGGGAGTGCAAACTTGTACAACCACTTTGGGAATGAATATGGCTCTTTCTCAAAAATTGGGAATAGTACTACCTCAAGATCCAGCTAACCATTCCTGGGCATATATCATAAAGATGCTCCAACATACAACAAGGACATTTGCTCAACTATGTCCATAGCAGCTTTATTCATAATAGCCAGAATCTGAAAACAAGCAAATGTCAATGGGTAAAGAGACTGTGGTACATTTACACTATGGAATACTACTCAGCTATTTAAAAAAGAGGGACAAAAATCTTGAAATTCGCCGGCAAATGGTTGGAACTAGAAAAGATCATTCTGAGTGAGGTAACCCAAACCCAAAAAGACACACATGGTAGCATGGCATATACTCACTTAACAGTGGATATTAGCCACATAATACAAAATAACCACAATACAATACACAGACACAAAGATGCTAAATAAAAAGGAGGACGCTGGGAAGGATGCTTAATTCTCATCTAGAAATGCAAATAGAATATACTCAAGAAGTACTTGAAGAGAAGAAACAGGATGGGAGCTTACCATACAGGTCAACTGAAAGAATCTTCCCAGCAGGGGATCAAAGCAGGTAGTGAGCTTCACAGCCAGATTTTGGGGTAGTATGCAGGGAATCTTATGGAAGAGTTGGGGGATAGAAGGACCTGGACGGGACAGAAGCTCCAAAGAATACCAATAGATTGAACAAATCTAGGCCCAGAGGGCCTGCAGAGACTGTTGCACCAGCCAATATCGTGCATGCTGAGGACCTACATCTCCTGATCAAATGTAGTCAATAGGCAGCACAGTCTTCTTGTAGGGCCCATAATCTGGGGAGAAGGGGCTATCTCTGACATGGACTCTGTTGCCCACCCATTGACTACTTTTCCCTGGGGTAGGCGGTGGACTTGCCAGGCCACAGAGGAGGAAGATGGAGGCAGTCCAGTTGAGACTTGGTAGGCTGGGGTCAGATGATAGGGGAGGAGGTCTCTCCCTTTCTGAGGACTAGGGCAGAGGTTTGATGCAGGAGGGAGGGTGTGGCTGGGAGAAGGCAAGGTAGGGGTTTATAATTGTGATGTAAAGTGAATAAGTTTTTTAAAACTATTATTGGTAATTCTGCTGATAAAGAAGGGAAAATACAGGCCTCCCCTATCATGTTTTATTAGTGGTAAATAAATTAAAATGTAAAATTTAGCTTTGTTTATTAAGTAACATTACAGATAAAGTGGAACAATATGCCTTTCCATTTTAAATTTGAACTTAGTCTATTTTAAAATGTTATTTGTACATTTTTTTTTTTTTTTTGGAATTATCCATAGGTATGTCTGTAAGGGATAGTGCACATTAGTGCTGTTGACAGTGACGGCTATAAGAGGTATGAGGTCATTCAAAGGGAGAGCTATAGATGGTAGTGAGATGCCTGATATGAATACTTGCACCTCAATTGGGGTCCTCTACAGGAAGAATACAAACTCTTAACTGTTAAGCCATCTGCCCAGCTCTTGGTTTGTTTTGATTTAACCTTTATTGGTTGTTAGGAATATTCTTCTAAAGAACCCAATGACATGGGTCTTTCCTTTGTTTTGAATGATGCTTCATACAATGAGCTTCTTTCCAGGAGCTAAAGATAGCATGATGTTTTCGGAACTCGAGAACTATGAGATATACATTCTTTCTTTCAAAGTACACAGGTTTGGGTAATTGGCTATAAAACGGTAAACCACAGATAGGTAGTTATTTTTAATGTGCATTATACTTAAAATAATTTAATGTTCCACTTCAAACAATTTTAACATTGTAGTCTAGTGTATATCTGCTTACATAATACACCCATATATTTGACCTCAAAGCTTCACAGTATTGAATATTGGTTCTATTCCATGAGCAAATATTCTGAGTGTTTGGGATTATTTCACCTCCTAAGAGCAAAAATAAGTTTTTGTAAGTTCAAATCACCATAATGGAGTATACTTCGTGTTTAAGAAATCAAATATATAAAAACTAAAAAAATTTTGCATGAAGGAAAAGAAAATTCTAGTATTAAGTATTTTGATATGGTTCCCCTACATGTCATTGTTATATAATTGTCTATATATGTCAATAATGTTTTAGCCTTGTGATACTTTTTAGTTACATTTTTATCTATTGTTCTATGGTAAACCAGAATTGCTAGAATTCAAATGTAATATAAATTGTATTTTTAGGCATATACTTTATCTATTTAATGACTGATGCAGTCATTTTTAGTTATTTTGCAGCCACAATTAATGAAGATTCTTTCAGATGGCATTGGAAAGATCATGGGAAAGCAATAAGTTCAAGCACTAGAAGTAGAGAAAGAACTGACGATGTCATGAAAAAGCACAGAAGAATAAGGTCAATGGTGGCCTGACTTCGAGACCAGTCTTGATACTGAAAAACAATGATAAACTCAATTTTACAAAATGATCACTGTACATTTGGGAAAAGGTATAGTTTGATATAATCTTAAAATTGTAATCATATGATCAGGACATCTGGAAAATAACAGTCAAAATTAAACTGAACTTCGTCTGGGTATTGCAATTTTTACATGGCTCTGTCAAATGTCAGGCTTCCCTCTCCCTCACCAATTTCAAAGATGTTTCCCCATGATTTCTAACAGTGAATCATCCTGTCCTGTGCCAACCATCTGTTTTGTCTGCCCCCTCATCGACTCAAATTAGATGAGGGAGGGCAGGGCAGGTTCTCAAGAGCAGCCATTAACACTGGGGGAAAGGAGATTCTGGCAGCAGACTTTCCATTGGAAATTATGGACTATTAAAACTGGCAAGAAGAAACTTACAGGCAGACTGCTTAGGGGGAAAAACAAAACTGTGAGCAGAAAAAGGAGGAAAATATAGAAGTTCAAATAATCAATATAAAAATACATCGCCAAACAAAATTCAGATACTGTGAAACATCAAAAGAGTAAAGGAGTGAAGTGTAAAGTGACAAGCAACATTGCAATAAATCTTGGCATGACAGAAAATCATATAGTCATGGCACAAATTGCTATCCTTCATATTTCAATAATTAGAATTCATATAGAAATTTTACAAAAATTAGATGCTGTCCATTTTTTGGTATTGAAACATGTTAAAAGGAACAGATAACAATCAAATGGGATTATATAACTGTTCAATAACATATGTTATTCAGGAAAATTCTTCTACATATAATGTAAGAGCAAAGTTAAGAAGACAATGATGACTTAAAATTCATTCACTGGGAAAAAATTGTCATTTTTGCTTGAAGTAGATATTCTTGTTTTGTGTTTTTGTTTTTTGGTTTTGTTTCTTTGTTTTTGGAGACATGCTTTGCCCGTGTAACAGCTCTGGCTGTCCTGAAACTCACTTTCTAGTCCAGGCTGGCCTTGAACTCATGGAGATCCACCTGCCTCTGCCTCCCAAATGCTCATATTAAAGGTTTGTACCACCACCACCAGGCTGAAGCATATATTCTTAAATTCAAATGAAAAGTATTCAAGTGACTAAGGAGATGCTATTATTTAGCTATGTCTAATCATTATTAATTTGATTGGATTATTAAAGATTTCATAAATATAAAAATATACAACTTTGAGTAATACATTTTCTAAAATATGTCATGCGCAAAATATAAATAAGAATGGGGAATAATTAAATAGAAAATAATTAAATAGAAAAATAAAAGAATGAAACAATAACTTAATATTTGCATGAATAAGCCTTTACATATCAATTTAATACACTCTCACCTATCAGTCTTTCAAATTCCTTTTTAAATCATATGAATAAATTTTATGATGCCCAATTATATTAATCTTGCAAGAGCTGTGTGGGTTTCTGTCTAATTGAATCTTTGCTGTGTGTGGTGCTGAAGTTTGAATCTAGAGCTTTGAGCATGCCAGGTAAAGGACCAATGACTGAGCTATATCAAAAACCTTCAAATATCACACATTTAATATTGTCCCTTTCTCAAGAATTTATTCAAAATATAATTTATTTGGAAAAATATATTGGCCACATAATAGGCATATTTTGAATGTCCCAGTATGAGAAAGAGAGAGAGAACAAATAAATGATTTTCTAAAAACTAAATACCATCTTCAAGAAATTTACAATTAGGTGACTGAAAGAATATTCCATATAGTCATAACAATGTATTAAATGTTTAAGCATCTTGGAATAGTGGAGATCATTTTTGAAGGCAGTAATCTGGTATATTTTCATACCACCCGATAACAGCTTCATGGAGCCTGTTAGTTACCAGTAAGTAAGGGGAAAATTGAGTATTTACAAAAATACTATACACAACCCTTTAAGTCAGAGCTGACAACTGAGAATGAGATCCTGAGTACCCAACTGCCTGATGTGAAGATGGCATTTCTAGAGATGATTAGAACACTGAGCTTTTCACCCAAGGGCAGACTCTCTAGACGTGACGATGCTAGTGGTAGTATATGCAGTTACCTAATATGAAGGGTACGCACAAAGATGTAGATGCATATTAATCGAACTAATATGACTTTCTTTCTGGGGAATTTGAATCCAAATCACACAAACAGAAAAAAAAAAAAAAAAACTTGTGAAGAAATGGAGACCAGAGGAGAACATTGACATTACAGTAAATCAAACATATTTTGTAGATGACCAGACATGTTTACAAGTAGATGATAGTAAGGAAAAAACAAATAAAGATTTGGCAGTGGTAGAAAAAGAAGGGAAATACTGATGGTTTGCATTAATGACAAACATGTTGGAAGTAAAGCAGTCCTGCTCTAACATATATCACATTCGGCCTCTCAAATCTCTAAGAACTCCTCCTACAGTTGCAGCTCTTCTCACACAGTCACATGTACATACTTCTTTTCAGGATTGCTTTGAATATTTTGCTACATAAATTTTCTGTTTCTTGAGATTCCTTCTTTCTGCTATTCTACTTTCCATCATCTTGTTTCTCCCTATTCCTTTATACTCTGTGTTCTCTTCTTACTCTGTCTTGTAAATATTGATGGACTAAAGTTATTCTATTAATGTTTACTTATTTCTGCTTTCCATTTAATAAAATAATACTCTTTCAATAAACACCGTAAGGTCATAGTGTTCTGCATAAGCATGATGACCTCCAGTAATATCTCCTCAATGTAGCTGACTGAATGTTATTTTCCATTGTTCCCACTAATCATGGACATGTACAGGAGGGGACAATGTGTTAAAGGTATTTCTACTTCTGTGTTCACGTCCAGTATGAAGGCTCTGAAGGTAAGTTTCACAATGTTGAGAGCATCATTGGGCCTGTATTTGAACTTCCTACATTGTTCAGCAAATTTCTAAGTCTAGTTTTATCCAAGGAGAAGGGACATGAGTTCAATTTTAGGGGTGTGGTGGTTGAACTAGAGCTGTCCACCATTGTATTTGAATACTTAGATTTTAAATGGTGGTGCTGTAGACAGAAGGTAAAAGTGTGATTGCTGAAGGAAGTACCTCTGGGAGTGGCCTTGGGATCGCTTGCAGCCTGATCTCAGTTTCAGTTCTGTCTGTCAACTTCATGCTTCTGCGCCAGACCTGATTTTACCATGCTTCCCCACCATGATAGGCTCTCCACACTGGAACTACGAGTCAATGTAACCTTCTTCTTCCATGGGTAACTTACCAAAGCAGCTAACACAGTCAGTGATATGTGATACATATTTTTGAAACATTGAAGTTGTTAATAATTTTGGTTGTTTGGAGAACTTTTGAATTCAGAATACGTGAGGTTCTGAGGTCTGGTGTGTTAGACAGACATACACACATATGTCCATTATACACACACATACACACAGACACACACAAACACACACACGTGTGTGTGTGTGTATATATATATATGTATATATATATATATGTATATATATATACATATATATATATAAGTAAGTATTTGTTAGTACGGTTTATTGAGATCTGCATAAATTCTAGAAAAGGGAACTTTTTAAAGTATATTTTACTAATTTATTCATATTACATCTAATTTGTTATCCCCCATCCCTCGTATCCTCCCATTCCTCCCTCCTTCCCATTTTCCCCCTACTCCCCTCCCCCATAATTGTGACTGAGGGAGACCTCTTCCCCCTGTATATGCTCATAGTGTATCAAGTCTCTTCTTGGTAGCCTGCTATCCTTCCTCAGAGTGCCACCAGGTCTCCCCATCCAGGGGATGTGGTCAAGTATGGGGCACCAGAGTTCATGTGAAAGTCAGACCCCACTCTCCACTGAATTGTGGAGAATGTCCTGTGCATTGGCTAGATAAATAACTCAAGAAATTAAACACCACCAAACCAAATAACTCAATTGAGAAATGGAACTCAGAACTAAACAGAGAATTCTCAACAGAGGAATATTGAATGGCCGAGAAATACATAAAGAAATGCTCAACCTCCTTAGTCTCCAGGGAAATGCAAATCAAAACAACTCTGAGATTCCATCTTACACCCATCAGAAGGGCTAAGATCAAAAATTCAAGTGACACCACATGATGGCCAGGATGTGGACGGAGAGGAACACTCCTTCATTGCTGGTGGGAATGCAAACTAGTACAGCCACTTTGGAAATCTATCTGGCTCTGTATCAGAAAACTGGGAATAGGCCTTCCTCAACACCCAGCTATTCCACCCCTTGGAATATACTCAGAAGATGCTCCAGCACACAACAAGAACATTTCCTCAACCATGTTCACAGCAGCCTTATTCATAATAGCCAGAACCTGGAAAAAGCCTAAGTGTCTATCAGTAGAAGAATGGATAAAGAAACTGTGGAACATTTACACTATGGGATACTACTCAGCTATTAAAAGCAAGGGTATCCCGAAATTTGTGGACAAATGGATTGAGCTAGAAATGATCATAATGAGTGAGTTAACCCAGAAGCAGAAAGAATCAAATGGTATATACTCACTTATATTTGGACACTAGCCCAGGGGATATGTCCCATGAAAGCCTTCACTTACCAGGAAACTGGGACAGAGGGGAGTACATCCTATTGGGACTTTAGGTGAGAAAAGCATGGGAGAATGGGGAAATAGAAGGATCCAGAGGGTCCTAGAAACCTACAAGAAGAACATCATGATGGGCAGATCTGGGCCCAGTGGTCCTGCTCAAACTATGGCACCAGCCAAGGACAATACGTGCAGTAAACTTCGGAAAAGAGAACTTTTAATGTGCCAATCACAGATTCCTTGGTATACACAAAAGTTTGATATCCAGTCTACATTTATTTTCATAGCAGAAGAAATGAGAATATATGGAGGAGTGATGAAGTTTCCATTATGAAAGCCTAAGATTTGCCAGAGTCTAAAAATTCAAAAAGAAAGAAAGAAACAAACAAACAAAGAAAAAGGTCACACTCAGCATTACATTGATTGCCAGTAAAATCAGCTGGAAACTCATTTGGGCCATGATAAGATACAGGGAGAATTAAGTATAAACATTAGTCACTCGAGTGTCAATAACCCACAAATATTCCTTCTTCACATAAGACTTAATAATGGAGCACATTTTGAAAATAAATGCTGCATTTAATGCAAGCAAGTAATGCCACAAAATCTCTGATAGTTATTAATGTGGAGACACATCTAAGCATCAAAACTACCAGCAACTGTATGTCATGACACTATCAAAAATGCATGTCCTGTGTTTGTCCTATCTTGCTAATTTATCTCAAGTATATAGAGATATTTGTTCAGGTGGAGACATAAGTACCTAGTTAAGTCATGGGTTTCCAGAAATAGAGCCAATTTAGTTTTAAATAAAATAAAATAACAGACATCCGAGCTTAAATGCTCTAGCTAAATGTCTGTGTTGGGAAGTTCACACATCCTCCACACTTTCTGCTTTCCTCTAATCACAGCCATTAGTCTTCTCATGCTTTTGAATATCAAAGTCACCTGCAGTGGAAAAATACAGCCCTATTCTTGTTTCCCTTAAAAAACCCTAGCTGCAATATAAAAAAATAAAATTACACTTCAATTGTATTAAATGTTACTCTTTCATTGAGAAGATGGTACTATATAATAATTTTCTCAATTCATTTTTTGAATTTATTAATGGGACTTAATTATATACAACTTGAAAAACAAGTTGGAAGGATGGCTACAAACTCAGGTGGTACCTTTCTTTCTGTTCTCAAAACCAGAAACTTTATCCTCCAAGTCCTTACAGGAGTCAGAGCACATAAGTTCACAATTCTGAAGTTGGAATCAGGTAATGAAATGAAAACGAAATGGAGAACTGGTGCACCTGGCTTTTCAGTCAGTTCTGCAGTTCCTGTGGCATGTGCCTTGAAGTCTCAAAAGGTCAGATTTCTCATCAATAAAAATAAAAAATAGTTCCTGTAGTGCACCTTTTGAAGTTGTATGGGTAAAATTAGGAATATGTGTGAAAGAACATTTGTGGAAAGTTACTGTTTTGATCAAGTATTGACTGACATAGCATTACTTCTGATATATTCACTTCTCTTCATGAAGTACTTTCTGCACTGAGTTTTTTTTTTTTTAGTGATCCATTATTATATTTCAACAGCAATTCTGTTAAGAGAGGGTAATCATTTTATAGTTGAAAAATTGGGGGCCAGCTTTAGAAGAGCCTTTACTAAGAACACATACCTAGTGTTGAGGAAGCCTTAACTAAATTCATGAGCTTTCAAAAAGCAAAAAGGAAAAGTCATTAGAAAAGAAAAATAAGATACCTTTTCCATTCGTACTTCACAGTGTCTCAAAAAATATGGCAGGCATCACAAACACCTTTTACTTTTGATTGCAAGATTTTAAAGACCGAATATAACAAGCCTAAAAGCCTGGTGCAGTATCAGTTGCTATTTTTTACTAGATGTATCATTGATTTATAAGGACTCTTCTTTTAACTCAAGAGGAATATTTGTTAGCCCTCATGTTTGACCCTTTTCATTCACAATTCAACTCATTTCATTTAAGAGTGCAGTCGGGCTATATTACTACATTTGTACAGATGAGGAAAATGAGATTATTTAGCTGGAACAATTGCATAAATCAGTACTAAGTATTTAATAAGAGTCACTGTGCTAGTGACTTTATGTAACAGACACCTCTACATTTTACAAATATATAGCATTTGAAGAGTATGTTTCCAATGAATTCCTAAAATTATGCATAAAAAATGTATTGCAGTTAGGGACAAAAAAAAAAAAAAAAAGAACAATGGCCTACTGCAGTGAAGAGTTTTCTTTTTGTTTATTAGTTTGTGTACTGGTGCTACTTTATCTAAAATAATTGTTTCAAATTTCCATACTTGAGAAATGCTAAGACTCATTTTTTTTAGTTAGGTCTCTCGACACAAAATGTGTTAGTAAACAAATTACTTAATTAAAATAGAAGTTTTATACTTCAATGCTTATGATACTATTTTATTGCTTTCCCTAAATGTTCATTGTTTTGATCTACTTGTTACCATATGAAACTCTCAAATGAAACTAAGTAATTTATGAAAATAAACACTTATCATAGTTTTAGAGACTAGTAGGATCAAAATTGAGTTGCCAGGAGAATCAATGTCTAAGGTGGAAGTCTTTCCAATTCACTAACCCAATAGAAGACTGAAAGAGCTACCTGCCTCCCCCCCTCCCAAAAAAAAAAAACTTTTTTAAGTGCAAACTGCATTCTCGAAGGCACTGCCTCTCATGACACTCTCACTTCTGTGGTCCACACTTTCAACACACCTGCACTGGCCAGCAGCTTTAGCCATAGGATCTTCACAGGCCCATTCAGGTCCTAGCATCATTTTTTTAGTGTTGCTTTCTATTCAGTGCATTTTGCATTAAATATTAGCTAAATGAAGTAGACTTCAATATTATTTACTCCATTTAGAAATTTTTTTAAAGCACAAGCTTATTTATTATTGATCCAAACAATAGAAAATCCCTTTTCCTAGCAAAAAATGGAAAAAGGAAAACATTTAAAAAAATAACATGTGTGCCAGGGAAGTGTGTAGGCTGACGCTAAATCTTCACCTCTCCTCTTGCTCCCCCAAATCTGATTGCCAGTCTCACCCCAGCTTTGTAACAGAATACCTGGTATGATCTCCATTTCTTCTCTCACACCATCCCCAACAAATCACATAGATCTTCTACAACCAACCTTCCTCACCTCGTTTCATCCCATCATTCCAACCTCCAAAGCCAGCAGGCATTCCCTGGGAAAACAGTAGTTTAGCAGGCTAGAGAAACAGACCGGTGCCTTATTCAGCCATCATCAGAGAAGTTCCCTCCTGCAGCAGATGGAAACAAATACAGACACTACTGGCATTCACTCAGATCTCAGGGAACCCTGTGAAAAGAGGAGGTAGAAAGAGTATAAGAGGTTTATGGACACCAGGAGAAGGCACTCTAAATCACCTGAGCAAACCTCACAGAGATAGAGGCAGCATACACAGGGCCCACACACAGGCAGTCTGCACCAGGTCCTCTGGTATACATTATAGCTTTCAATGGACTACATTTTAAGGCACTCCTGTATATGTGAACCAGTGCATCTCTGATGGTTGTGCATTCTTTAGGGCCAATTAAGTTGAAACAACCAAGTAAACCAATCCATCAATAGATGAGTTAATAAGATGAAAAGATATTTCCCAAAAGATGAATACAAACGTTGGGGGCCTATGTGAAGAATATTCACTATCCTTAGCTATCAAAGAAATGCAAATATTAACTACATTTAGATTCTGTCTTATTCCAGAGAGAATAGGTACCATTGGTTAACAAGAGCATTAGCTTTCGTTCTCATATTTCTGCCCCGCCTCTGCCTACGTTACACTCTGTGTGTGTGTGTGTGTGTGTGTGTGTGTGTGTGTGTGTGTGTGTGTGTATTAGGTCCTGATAGATAAAGTTCGTACCTGAAGGGGCATAGACTACTGAATGAAACTCTCATGCCAGGGGTGGGTACTTCCCATGAGTTGTATTTCAGGAAGGCCTCTAAGACCAGCCATATAAAAATGCCACTGCTCATGATTTCCCACCATAACGGAGGAAGGATGGCTAAAGATATGGTGGTATACACAAAAACACAGTGAAATTTTATTTAGTCACAAAGAAGAACAAAATTAAATTAGCTGAAGGAAAACAGATGGACCTGGAGATTAAAGTATTTAAAAAAAATAAGCTAAATTCAAAAAGAGAAAAAGCACATTTTCTTTCATGTATGGATTGGAAATAGGTTTCTGCACGCACGTGTGTGTGTGTGTGTGTGTGTGTGTGTGTGTGTGCGTGTGTGTGTGTGTGTGTGATTAGAAGAGTAATTTCTTATAAGAAAGGAAGAAACTAATGAGAGATTTGAAGCAAGACTGGAGTGAGTAAAGGTGGTGAATGTGATCAACGTGATCAAAGTACACTAGGCTTGTGTGAAAATATTTTCATGCAAAGCCTCATTATTTATAATGAGTAATCCTGAATAAAATACTTTTTAATTTTTATCAGAGAAAAACTAAAGTTTGGAAAAATTAAAGTTCACAAGATGACACAGTAATAATGACAAGTCTCGAAGATAAAATTTTGTCTAACATTCATTAACATTTCTTATTTTTTTTTACTACTGAACTGTGTGTGTATGTGAAAATAAGCTTATTTAATGCCACATATTCTGGTCATGTTGCTTTCCCACCTCCCAACTCTTCCCACAGCCTCTCTACCTCTCCACCTCCTCAAATCCACATCCTTTCTTTCTCTCTCATTAAAAACACAATACTAACTACAATAACAACAACCTAACGAAAGGCTCTTTTAAAAGAAAGAGTAGTAAAACCAAAGTGAAACAAAACAAGCAAACAGGAAGCAACAGCAAGAGGAACACCAAAAACAGCCAAAGGAAAAAAATTCAAACATACACTTGCACACACACACACAAAATCTCATAAAGACACAAAATCAAAAGCCACAATCAGAAGCGAAGATCTTAAGGTTTAAAAAAAGGCCCAGACAAAGCATTATGAGTCAAAAAAAAAATTTCTAAAAAAACTCCACCATTTTGTGTTGGCCTCCATTGCTGAGCATGGAGTGCATGCACCCTTAAGTTGGTTTGAATATTCATTGAGCCTCCAGTGGAGAACACTTCCCCTTGTGAGTGACTGTAAGTTGGATATGGCTTCTTGTGTAGGGAGATGAGTAGGGAGAATGGCTTATGTAGACTTCCCTTCTTAGCACTGGGATCCCACCTGGTTTGGACCTGTGCAGGCCCAGTATATGTTACCACAGTCTTAGGGAGTTATATGTACATCAACTTTTTTTTTTTTTTTTTTTTTGTATTTAGACTGCCTTGTGTCCTTGTTGTCTTTTATCCTTCCCTTGCTCTTACACTTTTACTCTCTCTTCTCTTCTGACAAGTTCCATGAGCTCTGTGGGGAAGAATTTGATGGAGACATCCCACTTAGGACTGAGTGTTCCAAGGTATCTCACTCTCTGTTCATTGTCCAATTGTTGGTCTCTGTATTTGTTTGCATTTACTGTAGGTGCAGGTTTCTCTGATGATGGCCGAGCAAGGCCGTTATCTATGCCTTATAGCAGAATGCCATTAGGAGACATTTCATTGCTATATTCGTTTACCAGAACAGTTTATTTGGGTTTTCCTAGGTCCACAGCTTATCAAGTCTCAAGTTTTTGGTCAAAGGAGCAGTGTCCCATGTGAATCAAATATTGTACAGTCAGACATGCTAAATTGCATTGAGTGTAACTGCTTTTAATGTTTTAACTGCATATATGAACACAGCCTGTATGTGCTTATCTGTATAGGCATGCATGCATGTACAATCCATATTTCCTATTCCTTTTTTCAAAATACGTAACTGAAATATTCTCTGAATGTTTTCCCAGGAAGTAATGATCTTTTTAGAATCAGGGTATGGTGTGCCAAACTTTTGGGGAAACTGTTATAAGCAGTAAAGTGGGTCATGACAATCATATAGTTCTATGATATTCTTTGGAACAATTTAGTATGACTACATGTAAGTGTTCTTTCTTCTATTTACACCAATGTGAGTTTGCTGGAAATATTTGTGCATCTTTTGGCTCCATAAGCTTTTAGACACCTCTGAACTGTAGTCAATAACCTAAAACTTTGACTGTTTATATGTCATCTAGTATTGGATGAAATTCAACATGAAAGGAAAAAAACCCTTCAGTTTGTTGGCTCCAACAAGCTCCAACACCTAGGTTTATAGTAAGGTAATATATTACTCTCACTTCTCAGATTATAAAACTTAACATAATGACAATGGATCTCTGAGGAAATCTCTTTGGATTCACCTGACTCTATGCTATGACCTGGAAGAATAACATACAAAACTGCAAAACATGCTCTATATAGGCATTTGGTTCATATCATATATTATGTTATATCCCTTGTTTGTACTTAATTGCCACTGCAAATAAATATCTGCCATTAATACCTATTCTCCAGATGCTGCTCTCAAATACAGATTGAAATATTATAGCTTTAAATCTGTTGCACCATGAAATGAATTTTTTACTGCTTAGCACAACATTTAAAGATTTTTTTCTCTTTTTATTTGTTTTAAAAAGAATCTCTTAAATCCCAGGCTCACCTTGGACCTATAGTATCTAAGAAGGACCTTAAAGTCTTGATTGAAGAAGTAAGTTTACAGGTGTCTGTTGCCAAGCCTGGCTTTCTTCGGTGCTGGTCACTAAACCCAGAACTTCATGCATGCGAGGAAATCACTGTACGTACTAAACGACATCACTACACCCTCAAAGTGTTCATTTATATAGTATACTTTAATCATTCCAAGAATTCAAATTAAGTAGTCACATATTGTCTAACAGTAGATTTTGCACCTGGAAGGTGCCAGCGTTTTCTCAAAGAATTCTGTTTCCTACATTATTGTAATAATTCATTTTACGATGCTTAAAATACACAGTTCTGTAGGAACTTTAAATATAGGACATGTGACATATAATTTTCTGTATTTCACAGCTAAGAATTATATGTGTCCATAGCAAATTTTGAACAAATGAACAAATAGAAAAATCACCATTGCAGAAATAAGAATATTTATTTCACTTTTAGAATCTAATATGACATACTGTCTAGAGCAAGGGTCTATCTTATGTACCTAAATATGGTATTTCCAGAGTAAAAATATATCACCAAACAATTATCGACTCTTGTCTTAAATTTTCAATGAACTTTTACTTAAAACTTAATTTACCTTGAAAGATAAAAGTATATATAGAAACTATTGAATACTTTGTTTGAGTGTAGATATCTGTTAATATGGTAAGAAAAAAAAAGCCAATGCAGATTTTTGCCTTATAAAAGGTAGGCTAAACATGGAAGAAAAACATTTGTTTTATAATTGCAAACTTGAAAATTAGACCATATAAACCAAAGAGGAAAGAGGAAAATACACAGGCAACAAGGATATAAAAAAATATTTAAGATCTCTGGAAGAACTTAAAATTTGATCAAGTTGTAAAGATAAAAGTCTTTAAAAGGGTCCAAGTGGGAGTGATAGGAATTGCTTATCTAATAAAGTATGCTATTTGTATCGTTTCTTTTTGACAAACCCAAGAAGTGTGTGCCAGGACTGCAGAAATATTTACATTTTACATTTATTCTTTCTGTATCTCTGCCTTTGCCTCTCCCCCTGCCGCCCGGGTGTGTGTGTGTGTGTGTGTGTGTGTGTGTGTGTGTGTGTGTGTGCGCTGGCACACACGTGCACCTGCACGCGCGTTTGCGCTTGCATGCTTGGGAGCATGCACATTCCATGCCCTCAGTTAGAGGATAATATGGTAGTATCAGTTCTTTCCTCCCACATTGTGAGTTCCAGTCATGAAATTCAGATTGTCAGCTTCATAGTAAGTACCTTTAATGACAAAATCATCTCACTGTCTCCCAGGGAGGAATTTAGATGATACAGGAAAATATATTGACCTCCCATGTTAAATCTTAAGAGGCATAAGGCTTCATAGACAGTTATGGCACTGAAAGCAGCCAATAAAATCCTTCATAGTAGTCTTACACTTGGCAGTATTAGTAAGTAAGATGGGATGAGAGTAAGCTAGAACTCCTAGAAGTAGTCCCTGGGATTCAGACAGAAAACTGAGTGACTTGACAACACTCTAAAACCTCAGATATTTAGATACAAAATGATGTTAATTCAACAACTTCAGTGCAGAAGGAAGGTAATGCTTAAAAACTGAAAGTATAGGGACCACATGGTTGGGAATGATGAGTGGAAGATTTACAGATGAGCAGGACTGGTTGACAGATATGAGACCCACTGAATCCAGACTGCTGCACTATTCCAACAGGAGATCTTTGCAAAAAGCCCCATCAACAGGGTCTAGGCATTCCTACTTGTCCTACAAGGAGTCCTCTGTCACAGCACTGAGTGTCAACAAGTCCTGGGAAATTCAAGGGCCACCTGACTGCTGTACTGATCAATGAGCTGGTGACTGGTGACTCTTTGGCTGCTCTCAGCAACAACTGTGGCTTAAGGGGGCTTTCACTTCCCTTGAATCTAAAGAAAGAGCCCTAGATGATGAAGAGCTGAAACCATAGCAAAGGATTCAGGTTTCACTGATAAGCCAGCCCTGCCCACTTTGTTGCAGAATGCAAAGCCCTGGAAACGGGAGAGAAATGAGACAGTACCAAACATACCAGGGTCTGTAATGTTGGGGATGTGACTGTGGTCTTCTCATTGGAGGAATGGGAATATCCTAATTGTGCTCAGAGGGCATTGTGCATGGATGTGACGTTGAAGAATTATAAGAATCTATTTTTTTTGGAGAATCATTGCTTGTGCCATATATATGAGAATGTCTTGGATCAAGGCACAAAGCATGTTGTCCACGAGCATGTGAATAACCAACAGAATTCTTATTAATGTAATGAGTGGGGCAAAGTGATTCATGAATCCTCCCAAAGTACACCTTATAAACATAATCACAGAGATGCCTCTGTTGAATCATCGAACATAAACACACATAATTCTGGGAACATCAGAGAGCCTTTGATATATAGTGATTGCTCCATCCTTAACCTAAATCAGAGAATCCACGTAGTAAAGAAAGAACCCAGCAATACGGAGTATGATAAGGATTATGGCTCTAGACATAAACTCATGCTGAATCAACCCAATTATCTAAAGAAAGCATACAAATCCAGGAAATATGACAAATATTTCAAGACCTACTCAAGCCTCATCAGACACCACATAGCTCATAATAGAGAAACCTTTTGTGAACTCATTAATAGAGAAACCGTATAAATGTACAAAATGTACTAAATCTTTACTGCATTTGTCACAATTCAAAGTGCATTCCAAACACATCATGGAGAATAACCCTACCAAAAAAAAAGAAAAAAACAAAAAACAAAACAAAAAAAAACAACCTAAAAGAATGGACATGTCACTGGTTGTTTGACAATGTGCTCACCCATGAGCGCAGTGTGATTCTTCAGTGTTCCTGTGACTTACTTAACTGCCAGAGAAACAAAAGTGGAAAAGGAGAGGATTCTGTGGTAGAACTTAAAGTGGCAAGAGTTTACTTTAATACTAAAGTTTTCATTTCTTCTTATTCTAAGGAAATAAAGTAACTTAATTCTATATTGAAAGAAAGGCATTTAAGCATTTTGTTTATAAAATTTGTGGATCGTTAGAAAATGAATTCAGCAAGGCATTGCAGTGGCTTTGACACTTTTTACCAATACAGAGAGTTTCAATATAACTGTGAGATTCACAATGAAGGTGACTCTATGTGATTGCAAAATCGTTAGTAATATTTTACTTTTGTTCTTCCATGTCTTAATTACTGTTATCATATAGTAACAAAAGAATACATAGAATATTTCTTAGCTATAACAAATGTAGATAAGTTTTAGTATTATATCCAATAATTTCCATATACTCAATGAATTACGTGTATCAGTTCAAAGCCGTGAAATTCTCTAGATTAAAATCCCTGTAAACAAAGAATTCCTTCCACTTTAGGAAACATCTTTACTCCTTAGATGAATTTTGAGCAATGTGGTTTTTCATCTGGCAATTTCTGTGCCAAAAAGAAAAAAACTTAAATGATTATTATAAAACTTTCAGATACACAGAACTATGACTTACATATTTGCAGCCATCTGACTTGTTTGAGAAGATTTTCCTAGAGCTGAGTTATGACTGAATGCAATAACTCTCTGTTAGGTACCAAGTGAGCCCTGAAAATGGCAGTGCTACTGACAATGTCTCAGACATGACTCTGACCAGGTAACCAGAAGGAATATGCTAGAGGACGAAGGAAACCTAAACTCAGAGTTCTTGGGGAACCTTGTAAAGCAGGCTTTCTGTTTGTCAGGGAAAACCATCACTTCCCTTATCTACCCACCATGGCACCCCACTCATACTTTACTCACTAACCCTTCATTTAAGAAGATTGACCATGTCCCCTGCAGGGGGAGACCTGGTGGCACTCAGAGGAAGGACAGCAAGTAGCCAAGAAGAGACTTGATACCCTATGAGAATATATAGGGGGAGGTAATCCCCCTCAGGAACAGTCATAGGGGAGGGGAATAATGGGAAAATGGGGGGGGGGAGGAATGGGAGGATAAAAGGGATGGGATAAACATTGAGATGTAACAAGAATAAATTAATAAAAAAAATATATATATATATAAAAAAAGAAGATTCAACATTTTGCATGCATTCTAAGCCCCAATTCTAGTTGAGATTAGTTGAGCCTTGCATGTATAATACTTACACTTTTCATTGCCGTAACAACACAGATGACAGATAAAAGTCACTGAAAAGAAAGTAGGGTACTTTGGCTCCACAGTTAGGAGTGTGAACTTTCATGGAGGGAAAGGCATAGTGGCAAGACAGATAAAGCAGCACACTAAAGTGCACTTGCAGTCGAGAAACAGAATGAACCTGAAGTAAATTTGGGCCATAAAACTTCTAAGTCCACCCTGAGTTCTCTTCTTCCTTTAGGGAGACTTTACATCATGAAGGTTTAACAACTTCACAAAACAGTTGACACCAATTACCAGCTGGGGACTAAATGTTTGGAGAGTCTAAACAGGACAGTCAACTTAAATGACCGGGTGATGTTGGTTATGTGATAAAGAAGAGAGAGAGGAAGACATCCATACTTCACAGTGACACATTTTCTTTTTAAGATTATTATCAAATTTTGGAATCACAAATTGTGTTCCAAGTCAGGGCCACCCTCAATTAGCCAGCCAAAACAGAAAAATTAAAATCAGAAAGTAGGAGGAGGATATTTATTCAAAATTACTGCATTGGGAAGAGAGACAAAGGGGTCTAGCAAAGGAATCAAGTCTGTCTTTGAGTCCTGAAGTGATTTCAGTTTAAATAGAGGGTCATAGACATGCTCTTCTAAGTAGTGCTGGTCAAGGTGTGGTCCTCCCCATCACTGACCTATCATAATTTGGGTTTCTGACTCCCTTTGCAAAGGGATCTGACAAGTTGGTAGAAGTATCTGCAATCTCTTTTCAGAAGACAAGATCTCTGCTCGCTAGTCCTCTTTTCTTCTTTTCCAATGGGATTCCTGTGAAAATTATCATTTCTTTGGATCCACTGTTTCATTAAACTGCCACAGGCTGCCTAGCAACAGATGATGTCATTACCTACTTACCACTAGGCTTGCCCCTACCCAGGAGTATATAAAAGGACAAACACAACTACTTCTCTCTCTTGTTCTTCTCATCCTTTCTTACTTCTCTCTCTGTCTCTCTCTGTCTCTCTCTTTCTCTCTCTCTCTCTCTCTCTCTCTCTCTCTCTCTCTCTCACACACACACACACACACACACTCTCTCTCTCTCTCTCTCTCTCTTACACACACCTCTTACCTACCTCTCCTTCTTTCCCTCTTAGCTCTTTCTTCTGTCTTCATCTGTCTCTGTCTCTGTCTCTGTCACTGTCTCTCTGTCTCTCCATCTCTGCGTCTGTGTCTGTGTGTCTGTCTCTCTCTCTCTCTCTTTCTCTGAGGCATTTCCCTTTCGTCATCCTCCCATACTCAAATAATAAACGTCTCCATATCAGATCTGTTGCCTGACATCTTATTTTTTAATGTCCATCTGCTCTACTGTAGATTTCTGGCTTCCTCATGTTACTGTTTCAGATGTGAGAAAGATCCATAAGGCATCTGCCTTTCCTAAATTCTCAATACTCAAAGAGTATCATGCTTTTAACATAAATTTTTCCCCAAGCCTCTGCTATTGTATATGTCTGCTGCCTTTTCCTACAATATGTGTTTCAATACAGTTTACAAACAATGATGATGCTAACATGTCTAAAATTTATGTCTTTTGTGAACTTAAATGGGTTCTAGTAAGCTACAGAAAATCTATCTCTCATGTCAAATAGAATCCAGATAAGTACTGTCAATCAGCCTAAATTCCCCACCTATTGCCAATCTCTGGGGATGGGATTCCTTCTTCTTTCCCTGGTTTTGGGACTCCCCTAACTACCCAATTGCTGCATTCTTATACTGAACACAAGCTGATTGCTGAGTCTTCCCTTCAGGGTAATTGGTTAATGGAAATGTTTATTGCTGTTCTCACCAACCTACATCCAAACCCTTTACCTAGTACCTTCTCTTTTAGGGGTAAGATCTCTATTTAGCAGTACAGGTCTGTCTCCTTCCACTCTCATTCATATTTGAAACCTTAGTGCTAGCTAACAGTGTCCGCTCTCAGACCGTGCCCTTGTTTACTGACCAGCACTGAGGAGCTGCTAGAACAGATTATAACAATCTCATTGAGATAAACCTTGCTCAGGGGACACCCTGGCAGCTCACTGACTTCTACTCTCCCCATGGGAATAGTCCATTTGCTGTCCCTCCATGCTTCCTTCTGGGATGCCTACATTAAGGGCTGTTAAGCTTACATGTCTGTACACCCAAACTTGGATAAATCCAAAATGAGTCCTTTTAATTAATGCCAGCAATCAGGTAAATTAGAAGGATGTTTCTATGTTCAAACCTTTCCTCTTCTCTTCTCTCCTAAGAGTTCCAAATATACACTTAAGGTAAAATGAAAGAAAGTTCCCTAAGTTCAAGCTTTTCTCTTCTTCACTCTAAAACTTCCATCTCTGCTCACACTCCTAAGAGTTTGAAATATTCACCGAAAGGGAACTTCTCCTTAACCTAATAGCTTTGTGTTCTGCTCCAATACATGCTCCAGTATCCTGCCAGACTTCCTACATCCAAGACAGCTCCAAAACAGCTACCTACAGGTGCTCTGGTCCAAAATTACAGATCATCCCAGCTGGACCTGTATTGCCCCTCCTAACTGCAGATGTTCTCTGATCCTGGACAACAAATACAACAGCCTACTCTTTCTGGGCTTGGCCAACACTTCAGCTTTTTAACCCCCTGTTGCCATCCTACTGTCAGCAGGAAGAAGTCAAAGCCATTGATCTTTTTTTTTTTTTCATCCACTATTCATTTTAAAAAGGTTGAAATGGTGTTTTCCAGTCCTAGGACAAAATTTCCCAGCACTCCTCAGTCTCTGTCTGCTGCAGGACATGGCTGACATACCCTTCCCTCTGCCCTGAACTTTCTAGGGTAGAGATTTTCCTTCCCCTATCACCTGAACACTTTGTTGTTCTTGGTGTTTCTCTCTCTCTCTCTCTCTCTCTCTCTCTCTCTTTCTCTCTCTCTCTCTAGGGTGCCTCCTTTTCCTTCTCACCTCATGCTCATGTAATAAACTTCTCCATATGAAATCTGTTGCCTGGTATCTTATCTTTTAATCATTACACTGATAATCAGATTGAGAGACACTCTTGTCTACATAGAGTATCTTCCTTTTTGCTACACTGGTTACAGGATTTGCCAAGGAGCTGTATACCCTACTCTTACTGATGAAGAACAATTGGGTTGCAGGTGAAGGCTCCTTCAGTAAAAGACAAGACAGCAAGGGCTGCAAAAGGATACAAAAGAGATTACCATAAGTATTTTGATATTCCATACCATTTTAGGATACAAATGTAGATTCATTCTTCTTATCAAGTATGGTGGTTTGGAAATATTGAGAAAGTGCCACATAACTGGATATGAATTAACTCATTTTTCAACACCCAGGCCAAGAGTACCTGCCATACACAAACTGAAAGCTCAGCACCCAACTCTGATCCCTTAATAGAGCAGTGCCTACTCCATTTCTATGATATACCCTGGTCTTCAAACAGGATTTCAACCTTGAAGTCCATGTCTCTATGCTAGCCCTTGGCAATCTCATGTAGTCCCAGCTTCAATTATCAGCTCTGTGGGAATGACTCCTGTGGATAGCCAATCATTCTTCCTTTGTGTTTATTTAAAATCTCAAGTTTCTTTGACGATCCCTCCCTCCAGGCATGCCACTTTCTGCATCCTTTTCTTCTTGTCATCTACAGACCTTCTGGGTCACCTTGAGGACACAACAAATCCAGTCTTTCCTGACTCTCATGATTATCCTAGGTGGTACCCTTGCCTAGCATTACATTCCTTAATGATATTCACCTCCTGTTAATCCACTCTTAAAAGCAAACAGATCCTTTGGAATACTTCCAAAGCCTATTCACTCCAATAGTGGGCTTTAAGATTACTGAGAAAAGGGCTCATGTATGAACCCATTTGTACCCTCTAAAGCAATTTCTATGTTTTACAAGATTTTTAAGTTTGGAATAAAATACTTTCCACTTCAATATATGTATGCTTTCTTTTACTTATTTTTTCTGTGTGTATTTTAATGTTGCGTCTTCTCACCCATTATTTTTATTGTCTCTCCAGGTGCTCTGACATTAATTTCATAGTCAAGTCTCAGCCTCCATTTAGTGTCTGTCTTAATTAAAGAAAATTTATTCCATCTTGTGTTCATTAATTTGACTCTTTCTTTTTCACAGGAATTGTTATCCATCATAGCAGTACTATTTCTGGACTCTCTTTTTCAGTAGCTTTCTGTAGATTTAAAATTGGTTTGGAGAAATACTCATCATTGCTATATATACTAATAGCATAAGGAAAGTGAGGCCTGGAAAATGACCACTTTTCCAGTCACTGAAATATAGGTGTTTGTTTAATTGTGTTTATATAAGTGTGTGTGTGCGCTGCCATTTTTTTTTTTGAGTAAATCTCACCAGATTGACATTATTATCACTATTTTGAAGACATAGAAACTCCAGTGTGCTCTTACACATTCTAAGAGCATATATAGGGGGAGGAGGTCTCCCTCAATCACAGACATAGGGGAGGGGAGAAGGGGGGAAGTGGGAGGGAGGGAAGAATGGGAGGAAACAGGGGAAGGGCTAACAATCGAGATGTAATATGAATAAAATAATAAAATGGGAAAAAAAGAATATTTAATGAAAATTTCAAGATTTCATTGCTTTTACTAGCTGAGTAGTATTCCATTGGGAAAAAAAAGAAAATAGAAACTCCAGTGTGTGCCTGTCCTCATTTATCAGAGGACACCCACTTAACCAAAAGTGTCAATTAATATAGATAGTTATCAAAAGTTTGGAGTACTGAAATTCTCTGAGTGAAGTTTCCTGGGTGAACAGCCTTCTATGGACCATAGTGTGCAGTGAGGGTAATCTGTTGATTCACTGATGCTCCCTGGAAAATTTATCCCATGTGAGCAAATGTCACAATTTCCATGCTGCCTCAGACCCTTTTTTATTTTATTTATTTAGGGCATTCAATGTTCTCTTTTATCCTCAGAGAGACGGAGCTTTAGAGTGTAAAAAGCTCAGCAGATGTTCCTCTAGGTAGAGTCTGGAAACCTGATATTCTGCAGAGAATAGTACAGAGGAGAAATAACTTCAGGCACTTGACTTTAAGAAACAGGATCAACCACTGGACCCACAAAAAGGAAGTCATATTGACACTTCAAAATCCAGCCTGAGGATTAATCTTTTATCTCACAACTTTAAGTTGTTTCAAATGTGAATGCACCTGTGTGAAAATGAGATCTCGATTATATCAATGGAATAAAGTTGAGGAGCATGGGCTATACATACAGTTGTTGCTGTAAAATTACATAGGGAATTAAAAGAAGCATAGGAATTGGTGCTGCAAATTTACCCATTTGATAATAGTTTTTTAAAATTTTCTTTTATTAATTTATTCAGATTACATCTCAATTGTTATCCCATCACTTGTATCCTCCAGTTCCTCCCTCCCTCCCGCTTTCACTCTATTCCCCTCTATGACCGAGGGGGAACTCTTCCTCCACTATATGGTCATAGGCTATCAAGTCTCATCTTGGTAGCCTGCTTATTCTTTCTCTGAGTGCTCCCAGGCCTCCCCACCAATGGGAAGTGGTAAAATATGGGGCACCAGAGTTCATGTCAGAGTCAGTCTCTGCTCTCTACATAACTGTGGAGAATGTCCTGTCCATTGGCTAGATCAGAGTAGGAGTTCGATGTTTCCACTTGAATTGTCCTTGGTTGGTGAAATAGTTTGAGCAGACGCCCCTGGTCCCAGATCCACCCATCATGATGTTCTTCTTGTAGGTTTCTAGGGTAAACTGGATCCTTCTGTTTCCCCCATTCTCCTATATTTCTCTTACCTAGCATGCCAGTAGGATGTCCTCACATCTATCCCAATCTCCTGGTAAGTGAAGGCTTTCATGAGACATGTCTTTTGAAATTTTAGTCTTTCTGCTTCTAGGTTAACTCACTCAGTATGATCATTTCTAGTTCCATCCATTTTCCACAATTTTTGGGATTTCCTTGTTTTTAATAGCTAACTAGTATTTCATAGTGTAAACGTACCACTGGGAAGAGGGCTTCTTCAAGACCCAGCTATTCCACCCCATGGAATATACCCAGAAGATGCTCCACCACACAAGGACATATGCTCAAAGATGTTTATAGCAGCCTTATTCGTAATAGCAAGAACCTGGAAACAGCCTAAATGTCCCTCAGTTGAAGAACTGATAATAGTTTTTAAGAGGACAAATTCCAAGATACTGAAAACATCCTAGTTAGCCAGTCACTTTCCCATCAAAACTATTTACATTGATGTCTTCTAAAGCAGTTGTGCTCAACCTTCCTAGTGCTGTGACCCCTTGATACAATTCCTCATGTTGTGGTGACCTCCAACCATAAATATTTTTTCTTGACACTTCATAATTGTAATTTTGCTACTGCCATAAATCATAATGCAAATATCTGATATACAGATGGTCTTAGGAAACCCTTACCATTTAATCCCCACAAGGGGGTTGAACCCAACAGGTTGAGAACCACTGTTCTAAAGGATCCAGAGCAGAACATTTTTACACCATCATTATATTCTATAATGTGAGCCTTCATTGCAATGGTTTTTTAAGTTATGTGATTCAGGAATTAGCTTATACAGTTTTAGGTATCTGCTGTTGAAATTCACTTTTTGAATAGAGGAAAAGTATAAGAGACACACTTTCTATTCAATTTCCCAGTTTTTAAAAGATGTAAAATATGGAGATAAATAAATATGGAGAGCACCAAGGCAAATATATTCATCTTGCAAGTTCAAAAATCCTAAGTTGGTATGCTTTAATGCTGTCAATGTGTGTGCCAGTGAAAATGAATAAATAAATATAAAAAGCAAACAATGCAAGTATCTAATAGCATAACAGCTTCCAGTCTGCTCTAGAAATGTTTTAAGTTGAGTACTTAAACCATTTTTTAAAATGAGAGATGGGAAGTAAATATGCTGTTATACATAGTTGGGGGGGGGGGTGGATATCACATACGACAGGACAGTACCAGCAACTGTTTCCTCTGGTGAGTTGTAGCCATTATATTATCACTGAAGTGAAACCTTGGTTTTAGGAAGATGTTAAAATGTAGGTGTGTATAACCCACATCCAATCAGGAAAAAGACCCAGTACATGAGTGTATATGATGAATTATATTGACGCCTATTATAAATCCCTAACATAGCTCAGGAGATCAATTAAGATGTTCAAGCAGCTACAAAAAGGATGATTGAGGCAAATGGTAACATCAGGATGACCATATGGTAAGGGGAAACTGGAGCTGCCTGGATGTAAAATGAGAGCCATCGGAATTCCAGCTACTCTCTAACTATACAACAAAGAGAGCAGAAAGAGGCAGCCAAGGAAAATACTACATGAAGAATAGTACTGCAGTGATAACAACAAACTCTGGGGTTTCCAAGTTAATTAACAGGTGGCAGGAATGGGCAACATCATCAGTGCTTGCTCTTGCTTCTTCCCCTAGTACTAGAGCTTGACTGCTCACTAAAGGGTCTGTTATTGGTCAGAGAAATAACTGCTAAGTTTTTTTAAGTAATGGCAGATGCTTTGGGGATAGCATTTAACTGAAAGAAAGACAATTCCTTCAACGAGCCCATAAAAGGTTACATTTTCTGTGCTTTACTCAGGGACAGAACATGTTAATTGTATCACTCTCTGTATGATCCCAGACAGTTCCTCTCAAGGCTGCCCAGTAGGCTGTACAGCTACAAGCCATCATCACCCCAGGAAACAACGGCCTTTGGAAAATTTAGCTCACCTAGAAATGCATTATCAGATGATAACAGCTTTGCTAGCTCCTGTCACCCCAGTAAGTAAGTTTTAAAAGGCTTTCATCGTGGAGGTTTTCTTCAGACTGCTGAACTCTGATAGGCAATTTAGCCTAACGTTTCACAGCAGCGCTAAATCTATATTTACTAATGATCCCATCATATGGTGAAAGGAATACACTTTGAAAATCTTCATCAGTTAAGGATACTGAGAACGAAGAGCTTAACTCAGCCCTTCAGATAGAACACTTCCTTTGTAAGGTACGCGGATCTCTCCATTCACAAATAAGAAAACCAATAACGAGGCTGTCTGTAACTGGATTTAGAAACTAGAGAGACTTTCATGACAAGAAACAGTGATCCTCAGCCAGTACTGAGACCAGAAAGCAACATCCCTAAGATTAAACACGAGGTTTGAAGCAATGTTTGGAACTTAGTATTTATGGGAAATCAGGCAAATCCGTTATCTGCACTCGGGCTCCTTAATCTTTAAAATTTGGATAGAATTCAGTCTCTCATAAATTGGAATCACGGATATTTTTCATTAGGACGACCAAAAATATTTTCTCTTGCTCACTTTTCAAAGGGCTCCAGATCATGATGGTGGGGAAAGCATGACCGAGCAGCTCAGATTATGGCTAAAGAGGTCTGGTGTGAACACTGTCCATGCCATGGTGATTATGCCAAACCCCAGGAATTTTTGACAAATGAAGCAACAGGTTTTTGTTTTTTTTAAAATAAAGTCCTAATTGTAAAAGGCCATACTTTCTAAAATTTACCCTAGTCCCTAAAACAATCAAAATATATTATATTTCACACTGATTTTTAAGATGCCAAGTAGGAAATTTGTAGAATTTATTATTACTACGCAATTTTTGTACAGATTGAGAGTTACAGGACCTGGATAGAGTAACTAGACCCCATTTCTACAGCAATATGAAATTAAACTTCAATCGCCTATAGGGACAGTTCTAAAGAGTGCAGTCTTGATAAGTCCAAATATTACCGTAGGTAGCAGAACACGAACTCTCAGTATCAGCCAAGAGAATTTACTCCTGCTGCTGTAATGTTTGTGATTGCCACATAATTATAGGCAGGTCACTGCAAAGTCTTCTTTATTCTTCGTCTTTGGTGGCTTTGGGAAGAAAATAAGGTCATGATATCTGGATATAGAATACTTGGTATCTGAAAAGGAGTTGTTAGAGGAGTCCATTTCCAATTCATGTCTGGCTGTTTAGAAGAGAAGGGAAAAGGAGCACTCACTTCTTCTGCTGGCTCACAGGCTCTCTTAATTTGAGATGTTGATGGGAGAAACGCCTCCTCTGGCGTTGTGTAAGTAATCATCATGCACAAGTTATGTATCATATACTCCCAGGGCACTATGTATTAATATCAATGCCACATTTCATGAAATATAAGGGAACCCTGTAGAGGACATGGCTCTGGAGATGGAGAGAACCCTAGCAGCTTTCTGGGAGACTGCTTCCAGCTCTCTTCTTGGTATGAAATAAGTGACAGATCTTTACATGATTTTTAGCATTCATTAATATCAGACTCTAATTTTCATTTTTGCTACAAAACAGAAAATGACCCTTTGGTCTGTTACATAGCTAACTAACTCAGAAATTGTACATTAAATATTCATCATACCATGGCAATATTCACTAAAACAACTGGTATATAAAAGAGCCAAGGTTTATTTACTTTTGAATCTACAAAAATTATCACAGAAATAACAAAAATTATTCGGTTTTAGAAAAGCATTTTAAATGTACAAATCTTTAGAGTTATATATAAAGTATTTTTAAACTCTCTCATTTCAATAGATTCTGTTTACTGTAGCATTAGAAAGATTAAAGTGGCTAATAGCATTAAAGGTGAAGTAATCAAAATTAGAAGAGAGAAAAACTCACTGTGGATCGTTCTTGGCATAGCACTCTGTAATCAACATACCCATCTTATTTTTCCTGATGGTGTCTCTTTTATTGTGAATTCCCAGTGTCTGGGAGAAGTTCTGACTGTTGAGGGATCTGTTTTCTCTCAGTCATGCTTCTGTGTTATTGGAAAATATACACTAATGATAAAGTTGGCACATATAAACACATACATAAACCCATAAACAGACTGTTAAAAACCTTTTTTGGGTTTATGCTTATTTTATGTGTATGGATGTTTTAGCTGAAGTATAGTATCACAGGTGTGCAAGGTGCCGATGGAGGTCAGAGAGGGTATCAGATTACCTGGAAATGAAATTGCATACAAATAGCTGTGAAACACCATACAAGTAACTAGAAACTGAACCTGAGTCCTCCATTAAACAGCAAGAGCTCTTGATTTCTTTTTCAAAAATCAAGTGAGCAAGTGTGTGTGGATTCATCTCTGGGTCTTCAATTCGATTCCATTGATCCACTGGCCTATTGCTTTGCCAGTACCATGCTGTTTTAATTACTGTTGCTCTGTAGTACAGCTTGAGATCAGGTATGGAGATTCCTCTGGAGGATCTTTTATTGTATAGGATTGTTTTTGCTATTCTGGGTTTTTTATTTCTCCATATGAATTTGAGAATTGATCTTTCAATATCTTCAAAATATTTCGTGGGTATTTTGATAGGGATTGCGTTGAATCTGTAAATTGCTTTTGGTAAGATGGCCATTTTTACTATGTTGATTCTCCCGATCCATGAACAAGGTAAATCCCTCCATCTTCTCATGTCATCTTCAATCTCTTTCTTCAGAGGTTTGAAGTTTTTTTCGAATAAGTCCTTCACTTGCACGGTTAGAGTTACTCCTAGATATTTTATATTGTTTGTGGCTACTGTGAAGGGAGTAGTTTTTCTAATTTCTTCCTCTGCCTGTTTGTCATTTGTATACAGGAAAGCTACTGACTTTTTTGAGTTTATTTTGTATCCTGCCAACTTCCTGAAGGTGTTTATCAGCTGTAGGAGTTCTCTGGTGGAATTTTGCAGGTCACTTATATACACTATCATATCATCGGCAAATAGGGATAATTTGACTTCTTCCTTTCCCATTTGGATACCCTTGATCTCCTTTTGGTGCCTTATTGCTCTGGCTAGAACTTCAAGAACTATATTGAAGAGATATGGGGACAGAGGGCAGCCTTGTCTGGTTCCCGACTTTAAAGGGATTTGCTTGAGTATCTCTCCATTTAATTTAATGTTGGCTGTTGGTTTGCTGTATATAGCCTTTATTATGTTTAGATAAGTGCCTTGTATTCCCGATCTCTCCAGAACTTTAAACATAAATGGGTGTTGGATTTTGTCAAATGCTTTTTCTGCATCTAAAGAGATGATCATGTGGTTTTTCACCTACAAGAAGAACTTTATGACAGGTAGATCTGGGTCCTGGGGTCCTCCTCAAACTAAGGCATCAGCCAAGGAGAATATAGGCATTAAACTTTGAACCCCTACCAAGACCTAGCCGACGATCATGATATTCTCCACCGTTGAGTGGAGCATGAGAAATGACTATCACAGGAACTCTGGTGCCCCTTTTCTGACCACATCCCCTGGATGGGGAGGCCTGGCGGCACTCAGAGGAAGGATAGCAAGTTACCAAGAAGAGACTCGATATTCTAAGAGCATATATAGGGGGAGGAGGTCTCCCTCAATCACAGACATAGGGGAGGGGAGAAGGGGGCAAGTGGGAGGGACGGAAGAATGGAAGGAAACAGGGGAAGGGCTAACAATCGAGATGTAATATGAATAAAATAATAAAATGGAAAAAAATAAAATTAGTTTCAGGGAAAAAAAAGCTCTTGATTGCCGAGCCATCTCTCCAGCCCCTCATGAACAGACACTTATTAATGAAATAGTACTCTTAATTAAAACATGTCACAATCAGCAAGGATCATTAGGACACAATTATTTGTAAAAGTAACATTTTCAAATTTTTGACAAAATAATTGATTTTTGCTCTTTGAAAAAAAAATCCATGCATGATATACTGAATTTTGCATATTTTTAGTCTCCTGTATCCTATCTCCTCCAACTCTCTCCTAAAACCTGCCCTCTTCTCCCTCCTATTTTGAAGTCCTTTTAAACACTGAATGAAATTGGAGTTACTTGTTCGAGTATACATGAGGTCATTACACACAGACAAATTATCAGTGGCTACACCACTCAAAAATATGACATCCCTTTCCCAGCTTTTAGCAATTGCCGTAAATCCCTTAATTTTGTCCAGGTACTGGGTCATCCACCACAGCTGTGGGGAGTTTATGAGTCTAATGGCTATGCCACTCCTGGGGAATGCTGTTTTGTAGTACCGTTTCCCAGGTTCCCATCCTCCGACATTTATATTCTCCTCAGCCCTCCTCTGGATATTTTCTGAGCCAAGGTGGAGGTAATATGGATAGTTCATTCAGGGTTCAGCACTCCACGGTCACTTATTTTCTGCACTTTGGCCCATTGTGGTTCTCCATGTTAGCCTACTGCGAAAGGAGAAACTTCTCTTACAAATGGTGACAGCAGCACAAAAGTGTGGCATAAGCATAGTATTTAGAAGTTATCTGGATGCTATGTCTACTTAGTGAAACAACAGTAGTAGGCTCTTCTTTGGGGCCAGTTATCTTCTCAGCCATGTGTTTAATACCAAGTTTACAGTAGAACACGAGAGTACTCTCCTGTTGAGTGGGCCTCAAATCTAACCATAAAGCAACTGGCTACCACAATTTCATCAGTCATGCCAGTATTGGACCAGAGAGCATATTTTTTTAGTCAGTGTGTTTTCTGCGTTCCATTGATGGCATTGGTCCTCAAACAGGATGCTTAACACCTTCCTACATCATATACAGTTTGATTTCTCAATATCTTATAACCGAAGAGTATGGTGAGTTTAGCCACAGGTTCTTAAGATCTAGAACTACTGTGGAAATCATGGCATTGGGAATAGTCTTTTATATTTTGGGGTCCTCTGGGACTTTCTTGACCAACAGTTTGTAGGCAGATATTTCTCTTCTGTATTTTTAAGTAACCATAGGCTTCTGGGATGACTGTTACCTATTCAGGTACTGTCCCTCAAACACTTTTATGCATTTTAATATTTTAAGAGAATTGCACAATATTAGTTTTCCATGGAACTTTTATGTGTATACTTAGTTTAGGATAACCTTTTCCTCACACATTTTTCCTCCCTTTTTCTCTCACCATCATCTCCACATTGGTATTTCTGACAATAATCTTCAAGATCACACATTCTTTAAGGTCTCTTATTAATAGACACTCCAATTGAAACACACTAATCTAAAAATTTAAGTGTATATCAACACATAAGAGAGAAAATGGGTTCATTTATCTAGCTGGGCCAGAGACATTTCTTTCAATATAATTTTTTCAGTTTCATAATTTCATATTTTTATCACAATAAAATTTCATTGTATTTATGCACCTCAATTTCATTATCCATCTTTAGTTGATTGGCATATAAGCTTGTTGCCTTCCTTGTCAATTTTGAATAGAGCATCAGTGTTTAAAAGTATGCAAGAATCTCTTGACAATAAAGTTTACAAATTTAAAGGAATGAGTGTTCTAAATTTTGACATATAAGTAAAACATTATATATCAATCAAACTAATATTTATATTGCATCCAAGTGTTTCTTCGAATATCTTTAGAGTTCACATCTTTTCTTACATATGATATATTCTGACAATATAGAATACTTCTCAAGACTTTATAAAGTAAGAAACTTGCAATAGTTTCACTACTTTGCTTGTATTTCTTTAGCCACCAAGATTTTGAAATTATTTAATGTAATGTTAATAAAAAATTTGAAGATTAAAATCTCATTATCTAAATGTATAACAAATATTTCATTTTTTACTAGTTGTTGAAATCTTAGGATGTTTCAGTCATTTTATATTTTTAATCTTTAAAAAAAATTGTTTGAACCAGGCATGATGGCACATGCCTTTAATCCCAGCATTCTGGAGTCAGAGGCAGGTGGATCTTTGTGAGTCTACAAAGTGAGTCCAGGACTGCCAGAATTACAAGAGAAACCCTGTCTCAAAAATAAAAACAAACAAACAAAAGATAAAAACATTCATGCACATAAATAACAAATAAATAAAATGTTGATATCTTTATTTTATTATAATTTATTTACATTACATCTCGATTGTAGTCCTCTTGCTCTTATTTTCCTGTTCCTATGCTCCCTCCCTCTTCTGTGCTGCTCCCCTCTCCTAGACCTCTGACTGGTGGGGTCCTCCTCCCCCCCTGTCTTACCACACCCTGTCAGGTCTCATCTGGATAGCCTGCATCCCCTCCTCTGTGTTCCCACAGGGTCTCTCTGCTAAGGGGCAGCAATCAAATTGTGGGCAGCAGAGTTTATATTGGAGACAGTCCCCTGCTCTCCCCTCCCCTTCTTCATGTGGTGAATGACCTGTCCATCAGCTACCATTTGTCATTTGTAACTACAGGACTTGAACTTGGGGTTTGGGCTATAGTCTCTTAAGTTGTTAATGAGAAGCCAAAGGTTGGATAGTTGTGGAAGGCACATGTTTTACTTTTCACAATCTATCAAATTGTTTTTTTCCCCAAAATTATATTATACGACATATTCTTACCAAAAGTATATGAAATTATACTTTATGTACCAAAAGTACTTAATTTAGTCATCTTAGATGTGTATATTTATAGTTTATGCTTTATATTTGCATTTCTCTGATGACTGCTCAAATGAAATATCTCTATATACCTGTTGCATGTTGACAAATATTTTGTCCTGAGGAGTCTATTTAAATACTGGTCCCATTTTCATATGATACTTTTTATAATAGTAAAATCCACTTTAAGCCTTCCTTTTGAAGTACAGAGTTTTAAGCCTTTGGTCTATAAATATGTTGTTTGATTTGAAGCTTCAGCTTGTCTTTTTTTTTAAATCTAAGTAATAATGTATTTGTTTTAAAAATTGTTTAGATTTTCAACTTCAATTTTTTGGGAATTTCATAATGAATACTGTATTTGTATCTTTTAGTTAATGGATTCTACTGGTTCATTTAGTACTGACTGTGTGATTAGATAACCAGCCTGTCATTGGAGAAAACTGATTCTTCCCTCATAGTGGCCATTAATTGCCTTTAACTCTTGTCAAAAAGAAACTTCTTTGATGAGCATGGCCTTAGTTACTTTGACATATCTTTACTAAGACAATAAAACCAACGAAACTTATCGATGAAGTAAATTATTAGGGCTTACAATTTTAAAGAGTGAGTCCATGACAGTCATGGTAGGAAATATGACAGCACACAGGGAGGCATGATTCTGTGGCCGTAGCTGAGAGGCTACATCTGATCTACAAAGAAGAGGCAGACGGAGCTAACTGGGACTGAAAGGTAAAGTGGGATTTCCTTAGATCAACCAGCACTTAATTAAAGACACAGACTTCTTAATATTTAAAAGCTTAGGCTTTAGCTGGGCAGACTCTCAGATAGCTCATCCAGGCGTTTCTAGCCCGTGACCTGCCACGTGGTTAGTTATTTACCTCTCTCTCCGGCTAGGTATGTCTGTTACTTCCTGTTTCCTGCTGGTGAATCTCCCACATCTAAATTCTTCTCCCAAAGACTCTCTCTCTCTCTTTGGAAGTTCCGCATTCTCCTTCTGTCCAGCCATTGGCTGGTAGCTCTTCATCAACGCCAATCAGCGAGCAAGAAAGGTGAATGTTTACAAAATACAAGACCAGTGATGGTCCATAGTTATTAAGTATACAGAGACATCCCTTCACACAGTGAATCCCTAATGGAATGAGCAATAAAACATCAAAGACGGTCCCCAGTTACATATATCTTCCAACATCTTCATTCCTCTAATCCTTTCCAAACAGTTCCACCAACTGGGGACCGAGTATTCCGACATTGTGACCCTAAGGAGTCCATTTTCACTCACACCTACTCAAGTGGTAAAAGTTATGCTTATCTTGGTATAAAAGCATGAGTCTTTAGAATACAATTAGAAACTAAAATTACACCAGTTTAGGAGAGTCACATTAGTAGGTTCAACCCAATGGTTTATGACTTTTCCAAGCCCAAATAATTATCTAGGTTTACAGTACCAGACATGAGTTCCCTTATATTAAAAGTCTAATCAGACAATTGTTGGTTATAGCCAGGATAAAGTGTATCTATAGCACAGTTAGGGATATCTTACTGAACTGGTCTTGTGATTCATATAATTCAGAGCAGAATAAGACTGCTAATTGGTTTTTACTCTTGGCTGCGATTGTACAATGCCTTCAATACTATGAAATGTAGTTTTCAGGCAGGAGGCATCCAGGTCAGTTTTAACTTGATCATTCTAAGTCCTTTGTCCACATTTCATGCTATCTTCCACAGTTGAAATATTATCTTCAAGTTCTGAGAGGCAACCAAGTGATGAGATTTTGACTAAACTGATGTTATGTATGTCTTGTGCTGTTGATGTGTGCAACAACTGTGACAACGTTTCACAGCTTTCCTTCCATTCTCTGACTCTTTTATCCTTTCTCCCCCTCTTATACAATCCATACTCCCTTTGATATAATGAATTTGTGAAGCATTTGAGATATATATATATATATATATGTATATTGTAAATCTATAATATATAATATATACATAGGTATATATTAGCAAGTTCTACTCTAAAGCTTATGAAATCAGTTTACATTATATATTTACTTGTATAAATATAGTGATTTTGAGTGTTATCTCTTACTGCCAGAAAGTAGAATAATTACATTTATTGCCTCTTTTGTGAGAAAACAAAATACAACTTCAAACTATCTTCCCTTGTCAAACTGGTATTTCTAGATGGCTACTGAATTTCATTTTAATTTTCTGTTTTATTAAATCAGGAGCCATTAGCTAAAAACAAATGAATGAATACCTCAAAATACGTGGGTTTAATGGTAAGTTAGAAAGGAGTTTATGAAATGGATGGATCCAGAGGGTCTTAGAAACCTACAAGAACACTATGATGGGCAGATCTGGGCCCAGGGGTTCTGCTCGATCTATGGCACCAACCAAGACAATATGCGCAGTCATCATCAAACCTCTACCCAGACCTAGCCAAGGGACAGAATATTCTCCACAGTTAAGTGGAGACTGGGGACTGACTTTCACAAGAACTCTGGTACCCCTTATTTGGCCATGTCCCCTTGATGGGGAGGCCCGATGGCAATCAGAGGAAGGATAGCAGACTACCAAGAAGAAACTTGATACCCAAGCATCATATTCAAGAGGAGGATGTCCCCATCAGTCACAGTCACAGAGAAGGGGAATGGGGTGAAAGCAAGAGGAAGGGAGGAATGGGAGGATGCACGGGATGGGATAGCAATTGAAATGTAATATGAATGATTATATTTTTCAATAAAAAAATAAATAAAAAAGAAAGGAGTTTATGATGTTTTAATCATTTTGTATTTCTGAATTAAATAGTCTTACTACTCTATATTTGTCTTAGTCTCCTTATTTCACTTCGAATATGCTAAACCTAAAGAAATCGAGATGAAAATTCATTCCTGGATGTCTACGTTCATAGACTCCTTCAACAGAAACCACTAAAAGTGCTGAAAGCATACCTGAGGAAACCGGACACTCACTAATGTCTACTTGGCGGAACAATAATGTTGAATTTCCTCAAATAAATAGTCAAAAGGTTTATTTCAAGAAATGTGTATGCCTTACATATATGAATGTATCTGTGATGCTCAGGGCCATCAAAAACTCAACTTCTTGTTTGAAGGTTAATTTTAATAAGGCCCTGTGGGTAGTTGGCCCCATGTCAATTTGCATGGCTGAATAAATCTTCCTATACAAATCTCCTGATAAACATTTCAGGGTTTCCCTGCCTGTATAGTCACAATAATTAACCTAAAGTTTCTGTTGTCACATAATTCTATATTATCTAAGGGGACAGGGAAACATCTGGACTCTATCATCTATAAAATAACTTTTTATTTGATGAGATTTCTATTGTTTTCCTTAGACTGTTTCTCCTTCATATTAAGCAATGTCAATTTCTTTATTCATGGTTCCAGTTTTCCACAACTTTTCTTATGTTTGCTTCACCATACTTCTGGGTCCCATTTACAGAATGCTGTCAAGCTTCCTGGGTTATCTGGCTCAGTGCAAATGTGTCAAGCCTATACCCCTAAAGGTCCACATGCCCCAAACTTGTCTGTCTTTGTTTTTTAGGATATATTTCTATTTTCAATTTCACCTGGAGGTACCCTACCATTCCTTTTCTCAATAGAACTGTCTGGATTTCTAAAACATTAGAAGGTTAACAATAATTTAATTTTAAAATAGTAAAAGATTAAAAAAAAAAAAAGACTGAAGCATTATACAAAATGTTTCCATAACACATAAGAGTTAAATAAGTGATTAATTATTATTATTGGTGAATAAGTATATTTTGTCTGTATAAAGAAATAATTAAGTATGATAGTAAGAATAGGAATGCAAATATATGTTGCTTCGAAGTAGACATTAAGTTGATGTACCTTTAGAACAGATATACACAGTAAATAAAAAATTATGGATGTGTAAGCATTCTATTTCAGTTGTGCTAAAATATACAAAAGTTGCAGAAATTTGAGGCTATAATCTCAACAATGAAGGCCAAAGAATATATTTTGCCTGAAACATATAAATAATTGTGGCAAAGGTTTTATAAAAAACATCTGGCTCAGAAATCTATTTCATTTTAATTTGAAAGCACAGCCTGAAGTGAGATTCAGTGTCAACCGGGTTAATACTCCAAGAAATTCCAATATTAATATTTGCATCATTACTGTTTCCAAGATGTCATAACCAGAAAAAAAGTTCCAACCATGTAAGAATTTTTAGACAAAAAGAAAAAGAAAAAAGAAGAAAAGAAAAAAAAAAAGAAAGAAAAGAAAAAACCCAAACAACAAAACAAAAACAAACAAACACACAAACACCTAAAAACCTGGTGGTGTCATTTCAAGTGACCTCTTCTGAGAAGCAGGCAGCATAAGAAAAACATCATACATCTGAACTACGTTGCAATGTCAGCACAGACTTTTTAACTCTAATTTGGTAACTTTGTTACTTTATTTTTCCTGTGTTGTTTCCCCATGATTGTACCCAGTATTTTCACAAGAAAATAGACACAGTATGACGGACTTTGAAAAAAACCCTGCTGAAAATCACAGTACTATGAAACATCATTTTACAACTAGACAATTTTTTTTTTTTTGGTTTCTTCCTTTTATAAGTGGGAATTACCAGAGATAAATTTAAAGGTTTTCAATTTACTAATTTATCACACTTATTTTAGCTTATTAATTATTTGACTGCAGTATGATTTATATTATTTAGATTCAAAATTCAAAGCACATATTTACATAAGATTCATAGATTTTTATTGAGCATAATTAATCAGTGAGTTTCTTGAGCACAGGATCTATACAGGTTTCAGGTCTGTATTTCTCAAATCTGCCAGCATTTCAGGAATACTTGAGAATAGTAAAGGTGTAGCAAGGACTAGCTTTTCCGTTATAAGATGTGATGAACATTTTCATCTGGAGTTATGTCTCAGAGTTGGACATAAGAATGATCCACAATATTCATGTAAAGTCCCTTACATAACAACTTATTTTCTTTTTACAGCATGGTGCCTACTTGTTTTTTCCAGCCTAATTTAAGCATGGGCTGATGGCTGCAGCTTTCACTGTTTTAATATACAGTGATCGATGCGTAATGTGGCAAGAGTATACCAAAGCTTTAATGAGAATGTCAACAGGGGCCCAGGAATGTCTAAATGCACTGAGAACCAACCTCCATGAGAGGACAGTCTCTTTAAGCTCCTCTACATTTCCTGACTCACCTGCTCTTCTTCCTCTGCTGCTAAATTTAAGAACTTTAACACTGACTCAAAACAATTAGACTCAATATATCACATATCGCCACCTGATTGTATTCTCAAATAGACTGTATCTAGATCTGAGAAAACAAAGCAGAACAGTATTTTTTTAAAGGTCTGTATCAATTTTACTTGGGATAAAACTATTTTAAGAAAGACAAAAGGAGGGTGATCCCAAGCAGTTAAGGACTGTGAAGGTTAAGCCTATCATTTGCCTTCATCTCTAAGTGAACGGGACTCCACAAAACAGCATTATTAGGACCTCCTAACACAATGATCTCTCTTGTACATTTGAAGTCACTGAAAGTGCCAAAATTACTCAATGACTGTTGTGTTGTATTCTGAAATGGGCTCAAAGTCTCAAACCAGCTCTCATTGGAGCCCCCATATTATAAAAAGTCTAAAAATCTTTTTATTGTTGCTATACTAATATATAGACATGACTCTACACAGTACTAGAGAAAAGATTATTCAAAAATTGAGTTTGAACAAGAACACATAGACTCAGCTTAATGAAGCTCTTATGGAAAAGGCTTGAAACCAGTGCGATAGTGCTGAACTTAGCAGAACCCTTAAAAGGGGAAATAAAATAGGCGTCAGAAATGGATGCAGGATAGAACTGGGTGGGAGAGTGGATGGGGAAGGGAACTTTGATGGCTGTCATGTGTGGAGAGGGGGGTTGGGAGGGAGACAGGATATTGTTTGGGGAAGGGCATCTCTGGGACTAGCCAGAGACCTGGGACAGGGAAAGCTCCTAGTTGAAACTCCTAGCAGCAGGAGATATAGAGTTTGAAATGGCAACTTTCTGTAGCCAGATGGGACTTGCAACGGGCGAAGAGGATGCCAAACCACTCACAAAACCTTCCACCCAAAATTATTCCTGCCTACAAGACTTGAAGGGACAAAGATGGAGCAAAAATTAAGGAAATGGCTAATCAATGACTGGCCTACTTGAAACCAATCCCACGGGAGAGAGTCAACCCCTAACTATTAATGTTACTTTATTATTATTATAAACAGGACCCTAGCATATTTGTCCTTTGAGAGACTTCATCCAGCAACTGACAGAAACAGATGCAGAGATCCACAGGCAAACATTAAGCAGAGATCAGGGAGTCTTGTGGAGGAGTTGAGGGAAGAGCTGAGGGAGCCTGGGGGAGTCTAGGAACCTCATGAGGACCTACAGAGTCAACAAATCTGGGGTAATGGGCGCTCACAGAGACTGAACCATCAACCAATGAGCTTGCATGAGCTGGACCTAGGTCTTCTAGGTGTGTATGTAGCAGATGTGCAGCTTGTTTCTGTGGGTTCCCCAACAATTGGAGCAGGGGCTGTCTGTGATGCTGTTGTTTGTCTTTGTATCCCTTTCCCCTAGCTGAGTCACCCTGGCTAACCTCAGTAGGAGAGGATATGGTCCATCCTGCTGAGACTTAATGTGCCAGGGTACATTGATACCCATGGGGGACTCTAAAAGGGGAAAGGGGAATGGGAAGAGGGAGATGTGATGGTGGAACTGTGTTGTTGAGACCCCAACTCAGGACCCTTGGGGACGGAGTGAGATGGAGTAGAGTCAAAGTCGCAAACACTGGGAATCAGAAGAGAAACAAAAAACAGACTTATTTATTCCAGGAAGAGGTGTTAGAACTCTGCTTCAGTCTGCCTACTTGTGATGTCATTGCCTACCTGCTATAGGGCATGGGCTGCCCAGCCGCCTCTTTTTCTTCTTCTTCTTCTTCTTCTTCTTCTTCTTCTTCTTCTTCTTCTTCTTCTTCTTCTTCTTCTTCTTCTTCTCCTCCTCCTCCTCCTCCTCCTTCTTTTCTCTCTCTCTCTCTCTCTCTCTCTCTCTCTCTCTCTCTCTCTCTCTCTCTCTCTCTCTCTCTCTCTCTTTCTCTCCTGTCCCTCTTATTCTTCCTCTGTCTCTGTTTCTTTCTGGGGTACCCCTCCCCTCTTTCCTTCTCTTCCCATGCTCATTTAATAAACTCTGTATAACATAATATCTAGTACTTTGAATCTATCATTACCTTATTAATATATAAAAAGAGGGCACTCCTTTATACCCACACCCACCATCCCATTGCTTCCTGGGCTGCAAGCTGTTGGTGTCCTGGCAGCTCCCAGTCTGGCTCTATACAGAAGTCTCCCCCTACACACACTGTTTAGCATAGGCCTTGCCATTCCAACAGAACAGGGAGTAGAGGAGGGAGGGAGACTAGGTACATAAATGAAAAAAGTGACTAAATACTGAAATGAAAAATACATAAATACATAAATGAAAAAATGTGCCAACAAAGGAAGTAAGTTCAAAGTTTTTAGAGCTTCCTCTGCTTTAGGTTTACCTTAACAACCTGTTTCTGACCAATTTAAACAGATGAAAGGCACAAAATACAATAAAAGTTCTTAAAATTCTACTTTTCAATGTCATTTTTGGGCATGTATTGAACTGGGGAACAACACTTAATGTTTTCTTTATTATATGTTATAGCTATATCACAATTAAGTTCCTAATTTATCTCAGTGTTTCCTGTATATTTTTGAAGATTTATATACATTTGGCCAATCTACAAGGTTTACACCTATCTTTGTAAAAGATTTACTGCCTAGAGGGGTATGAACATATTAAAAGTACAGAAGTAATTCAACTCATCCTGTTGATTTATAACTATGAACTACACTGACCAGGATATGAAAGGAAGCTGGAGAAGCTGAAAAGACACCCTAGAAGTTACCGAGAATCTAGAGACCTAGTTTCTACAAAGATATGGTGCTGAATTCTTGAACAACTAGAATCAACATAGTAAACATCCTCTCTAGAAATTCCAGAAAAAAGAAGTATTACTGATATGTGTGGGTCCATGAGTCTAGAAACATATGGTGTCACATAGGCCAATAGTTTTCTGGTAATGAATAGTTCTTGCAAGGTTATGTTCAACTGCGAGAAAAATTCTTCCACAAGAATCTGCATTTTGGAGGAATGCAGTCAATGGTCTTTCAGCACAATTCCTCTTAGCTGAGAAGTTAAATGACACTTAAGTATTAGAAATCTGATGTTTGCTTGCTTTGTTCCCCTTGTTTCTATACACTTATGTAACCAAAAATATTTCAAGCTGCGTATTCAATGATTAAAGTTTCTAAGGAAATGATTTTGTGTATAAATAAAGTTTAAAGGAGACTCAGGTTGTCAGAGTAGGTTAGCCACTAAGGCTTCCTCTCTGTCCAGTCTCTCATCAAAAGAACTGAAAAAAAAAAAAAAGTATTTAGAGAAATCCTGTTTCCCAAATTTTGTTCTTAATGTTTTGCTTTTAATAAAGGGTAGTTTGTAGATGAATAATTAACATTAAAGACCTCTGAGAAAGAAACCCATATGTGCTTCATACTCACATATGTATACATGACATACATAAATATAAATATACACATGTAAATAGAATTTAAGTGGAGTGTCTTATAATGGAATGGCAATGATCCTCCCCTAGACACCATTGCTTATCAAATAAAAACAATAGTGCTAGGAGTGTATTATCTTTTTGGAGTTCCTGTTCAGTGGGGCCGAATATCTATTATGATGAATATCTGGCATGGATTATTATAAGCATATATAACCACACATGATAGGTAAATTGCTATAATCCAAAACACTTATGAAGGGAAAAGACTTCCAATTCTTCCTTTATATGGTATAACAAAAGAAAGGATTAAAAGAAATACTATTGCCACAAATTAATTATAATGATTGTAAATTACCTTTTACTCTAAATAGTATAAGCCCCATTTCTGCTTTTTGTTCATTCATTTATGAAGAGTTTATGTACAATAAGACCATATAGTATCGTGACAGTTTAGGATTGCTAGTAAACCAAACAGATTCCCTGTCCTCTTAGAGCATCCAATATAAAAATGTTTTACTAATTAATGCTAACTACTCTGAAGCTATGTAAAATAAGGTTAAGCATGATGTACAGAATAGACATTTTGTTGCTGTACAGTGCTGTGATGGATGTCAATAAGTAGACTGCTTTGACTGAGGATTGGCCTTATGTCAGATCATTTACTCTTTATTTTGTACTATATCCAGATTACAGGCTGTAGCTCTCTCCTAGTCAATGTTCCACTTGTATTTATTCACTTTACCACATGTTGCAATTTAGTAACAAGTCTGAAGTAAACATTACAGAAGTTTCTATAGTAAGCCTTGCTTCCTTAAGACATCTGAAAATGAGTCTCTTCACAAACTGTGTATTTAGATAAGATCTACTCTTAATTATGGTCAAAACATCTTTGTCTGCTTTGCAAATCTATCAATAACTTCTGACAATTATTTTACATCATGTGTGTAAAGAAAAGACACATAAAAGACACTAAAGAGTATTTCTACTGATAAAAGGCCAATGCTTCACCTTAGACACCCAAATGCACCATAAGCTGTGTATCCTTTGGATGGAGCTTCGTAGCTACTTGAAATCAAATTATTTTTAAAACTTATGCATCAAAATTTAAATGAGAGGAATCTGACATCTGGCCGATTTTATAATGCACTGAAGCAGAGCTGGGAACTTAGTATTCCAGAAACCTGTCTTTGATTTTCATGAAGATTCTTGCATCATCCATTTAAACCTTGCCTAGTTGAGCATCTCTTCAAATGCCACCTCCGAAAGAGTCAACTTTACAAGGAGTTTCTGGAGGGAAGAGTGAGATCACATATAATTCCTCACTGTGGGCAAATTTCTAAGTGCCTCATATCCTGAATATTTAAAAGTACCAATTTATTAAACCAGTTATTCCACACATGGGGCAGGATTCAGATTGTCACAGAATTAAAGCAATTATTTCAGAAATTTTGTGAGGCTGTGAGTTCTAATTTTTGGCTATGTAAATCAGGTCAGCACCCTAATCATTCTGTGTGCTTGGTTCACACCTTAAGTTTAGGAAAAATCATGTATTCATTACAGAATCTGCCACTGCACAAAAAGGCCCCTTCCTCCGCAATGATCTTCAGGTTTATAAATTCTTAGGTTGACATATAGTAAATATCCTTTTTCCTTTCATTTTTAATTTGTCTATATGTGTCCATGTTCTTCTGTGTGTACTTGTGTGTTAAGGGGTGAGAGAGCACTCGTTCACATGTGAGTGAAAGGTAAGATCTAATCTCTACTGTTTGTGCAGCCTTGTACACGTTTGCTTTGAGAAGGGTCTCTTATTGAATTTGTGAATCACTGATTCTGCTATACTGAAGGCCTCCCAAGTCCTCTACATCTGTCTCTGACCTCCCTATCACTGGTATTATAGGTGTGTATACCGCTGAGCTTACCTTCTTAAATGGACACTAGGGGTCTAAACTCGAGCCACTCTGCTTATGCAGCAGTGACTTTATAGCCAGAGCTGCCTCCTTCGATGAAGTACTTCTCAGAAGATGAGTTTTAGACACAAAGAAATAGCTTGAACAAACCAATTTCGTGCTAGCAGTACCGCTTTCACCCACTATGACCTCTGACCTTACGCTCTGCCCAGATGATGACGATAGTTTTAAAGCCTGGGAATTATAAAATCTTTCTTGCAGACTTTTCCTATTGCAATTGATAAATCAACTAGGGCCCATTCCAAGGGTAAGTTCCTTCTTCTGTGATTAAATAAATGAGTGTGGATCTTATGCAGACTGTGCAATCCAATCAGAAAGTCACACGGGGTGCAGCAAGCCGGTTTGGCTTGGTTTTACTGTTTTCTGTTCACCCACTATTTGTCCATGAGCACTGTGAGTTGACTTTCCATGTTCTAGCAATTTTTTTTGTGTGCTGTTTTTTTTTTTTGTTTTTGTTTTTGTTTTTTGTTTTTTTTTTTTTTAGTAGAAATGCTCATTCATTCACAATCACCAAAAGGAGGAGAAAAATTCTCCAGCAGCAGGTATCCAGTCAGTAACTGCCTTCAGCAAGTGGAACTTCAGATAATGGTGAGGAGGAAAACATATGAAGCTGCATTTCAGCCACCAAAACATTCAGGTGCTGCTCTTCTGCATTTTTGATTGCCACCTGCTGAAAATAAAGACCTCATGACATTTGAAATCTTGGTTGATCCGGATTTAACGGTACACAGCCATCTAACTGCACAGTGCTTTAGCAATTACTTTTATTAGTTACTCCACCCAATGACCACATGATGTCAGAAACTTCATCCTTTCCTGTCTCCATTGCTCTCTGGTTCTCATAATCTGTCTCTCTTTCTCAAACACACATACACACACAAACACACACACACACGTGTGCGTGTGTGTGTGTGTGTGTGTGTGTGTGTGTGCAAACAAACATTAGGAAAAATATCATAGCCAAACTACAAAGAAGTTCCCTGTTGCACAAATAGCAAATATTTTAAGGATGGATATCATTGCTGTAACAAACAAGAGCATCAGAGACCTAAAGAAGTACATGTTTCTCTAATTAGAGATTTGGTTTGGAAACATCCACTTACACAGAGAGTCAGGAGGCTTTTTTGCCTGGCTCTGTGGCTCTTAGTTGCTCTTGGAATCTTTGCCAACCCCCATTTCTTCCCTGGTTAAAATGAGGCAACTGGATGGTTTCCATGGCATCCTTTGGGGATATCGTTACACAGTTTTGTTTTCTTCCAAGAGTGCATGTAAGGAAGGAAAGTGACAGATCAGTAAGGAGACATAATTTGCTAGTCCCTAAATGTGGTGTCCTTCCCGAAGCTCACACTTTTCTAAGTTGAGTCTCAGAGGGAGAGGCTGGATACATATTTCTGGAAATCTGGCTTCTCATACTTCAGACACAGAGTTTACTGAAAAGTTAACTTTGTTAAAGATTTTTTTTAAAGTTCTTCAAGATTGATTTCTTCCTGTTATTATTGGATATTTGCTGTCTCTGGTCATTTGGTAAATAAATAGCTCTAAAGGGGAAATAAACAGTATTTTGTTTCTGTTCTACAAGGTTTATGCGTTAAACTGCAGCCACAGCATGTACTAATAGCTTTGTACTTCAGTGGGTTGTGGGGACCAGGAATTCTTGACAGGCCAGGGCAGGGCAAGATGTCCTTTTCTATTGCTCCTGAGTCATGGAGGACAAATGCCATTTCAGGAGTTCTGCACTGGTGATTTCAGTCAAGTTGCAGAGGCTCTTAACCACTTCCTAAATCTGAATGGAGAAGCAGCTTCGGGCTGTGTGAAATATTCTGAAGCTAAATGCCAAAGGGACATTTACAGTGCAACACTCAGGTTTACATAGTTATCAAAACCATGAAAGAACAGAGAGCCCGAGACACAGCCAAATTATCAACACACACACAGCCTGCCCATCTCAGGAACAGTTTACCAAGTATGTGTCCTATGCCCAAGTTCCTCTGCCTTTGGGGCCATAACCTCTGTGTTTGAAAAGGCAGGCCTTACACAGAGCACGCTTCCATGTAGACACAAGGACAAGATTGTGTTTCGATTCCAAAGGGTTAATCCCAAAGTGAATTCTTTGCATGTGTAATTCAATACTTCATAACTGCTGAAAATTGGAGTCCAGATAATTTATTTTCTTTGGTCGGGCACATTTGCCTCATGCTTGGCCGAGGCTGACTTCAGAGAGACACACCTAAAACTCTCAAGGGTCCCACGTGGCCCATGTCAGTTGTACAGAGAGATTGTGGTACTTGGATGGAGCCCAAGGATTAGGTGTTCCTGAGAAGGTTTTTTTGGCTCTACAAAGCCTCACGATGTCATGGGAATGAACTGCACTCCCTCCCGCCGCCCCCCTCAAAGGCCACATATCAACTGGGTATCTAGCCACTCAGAGACAGGCTTTACACAAAGGTATACATTAAAAATAAATAGAACATGCAACCAGAAAGAACCAAAAGAGGCAGGAGTTGCAAAGCGGAGACAGGAAACAATTGCCTCATTGTTGAGGCAGAGCTCTTAGAAATGCAGAGTGCAGCTCCATCTACAGGACTATTTGAAAAGTTGGAGCTTTTCACTTAAAACGCAGGACAGAACTTTAAGCATTGGTTTTAATTCTCCTCTGGCTTTGCAGGACCTTCACTTAACTCAGAAAAAACTTGTTTTTTTTTTTTTTTTTTTTTTTTTTTTTTTTTTTGCTGAAGAGAATTTGTTTTCTTTTGGTGACAGGGACGGAAGAAAGTGTAGGCAGTGAGTGAGAGGGCCGTCTCAATCTTTCCATGCTTAATCTATCCCTCTCGAAGCTTCCTTTTATTATTTCTCAGTTGGAAGGACATGCATTTTCGCCAGTGAGAGGAGAAAAAAAAATCCAAGGCTGTGTTTAAATGAACACTATTCTTCTTTTTTCCCTCTAGAGATTTGACATAAAGAAAGTTTAAGGCTTGACAACGACAGCTGAAAAGCTTTAGAGTGTGCTAAAGCCAACTCCATACGTGCATGTTACCCTCAGTCCACACTTAGTTTTTTAGAGCCATGTCTGCCAGTTCAGTGGCTGCTATCTAATGCTGTTTCAACAGGAGACCTGGGTTTTAGGATCAGTTCCAGCCCATAGCAGAGAATTGGTGGCTAGTAGAATTAGTAATGGGATTTGGAGCCCTTTTTTTCTAGGTCACTGGTTTGAATAGGGCCCAGGTCAGTAATGACTGAGAGCTGTTGCCACCCAATGCCTACTCTTCCCCAGTTGACCTGAGGTTGCCTGCCACTCCATCTCGAGCCTGTGGCACATATGCACTAATGGCCCTCATTGACAAGTTGGCTACTACAACTTAAACTAAAATGTGAGGCAGTCCAGTCTCTGATATGTGCAGAAAATGTGTCCATGCAGTTGACTGTGTCTTTAGTGATGAGAGAGGAGAGAGACAGACAGACAGAGAGAGAGAGAGAGAGAGAGAGAGAGAGAGAGAGAGAGAGAGAGAGAGAGAGAGAGAGAGAGAGAGACAGACAGACAGACAGACAGACAGACAGACAGAGACAGAGAGAGAGACAGTGAGAGACAGACAGACAGAGACAGAGACAGAGAGAGACAGACAGAGAGAGAGAGACAGACAGACAGACAGACAGGCAGGCAGACAGGCAGACAGGCAGGCAGACAGGCCGACAGACAGACAGACAGACAGGACAATACTGGTAGGCACTGTATTCTAAATGCATATGTTCCGAGAGGGTTGATTCAGGAGTCATGAGTTGAAAACTATTTCCTTTTCTCAGTTTCGAGTACCAGGTGGACCTGCAGAAGTATATGCTTGCTAGATCTCAAACACATGCTTACTAAAGTTTAGAGATAAGAATGTTGTTTCTAGAGATTATATGAGGTTTGAAAAAAAAATAATGATCACTCTCTTTTCTTGTCTTCTAAGGGGAGGCATCCATGCTTCAGGAGGATGGAGAAAGAAGATGCTGGGAATCTATATTGCTGTGACAATATACAGCCAGCTCCCTTTTGGATTGCTTCTCAGTCTGTGGTGATGCAGCTGCTCTAGAAAGCCGGAGAGAGTTCTCAGCTGCCTGCCAGTCCCTTGTCCCTGAGCTCAGCCAGAAGTTACTTAGTCCTGTGGGGTCCCCAGGGTACCACATTCCTTCCTCCGGGGCGTGGGAAACTTGCTCCTCAGGAAAGAACTATGTATTCATAACCAGTTTGGAGACTACAATTGTATTAAGATCCTTTTACAGCAAGGTCCTATTTAACCTTCCTTTGTAGGCCAGTGGGTTCTTAACAGCATTGATTTTACTATCAAGTCAATTACAGGTGCTCACCCCATCGCTGAGATATCAGATGAGAAGTTTTAACTGAAGAGTCCATTAAAAGGTGCAGCAGGAAACCCAGAGCTCTGCTCTCATTTGCTGATTGAACAGCATCTGTTCTGTATGTCCTAGAGATGCTTGTTTCTTGTCTTGTTTTCTTTGGGGAGGTGGTTATTGTGTTTGTTTCACTCTAAGACTTCTTTTTATCTGTGCATTTCATAGGCCTATTGATAACTCTGGTTGCCTCGATTTTTACAGCCATACTAGTGGAAGATTGACTATTCCTCAGCTTGGACTCTTTGAACAGGCCATCAAGCTCCAGTCCCAGTGCTGAGGGAACTCAGACAGTAACGATGACCTCCTTGAAGGCTCTGCACGTGCACAATCCCCATTTCTACCTCCTCTTCTGAGGGGAACCAATTCTTGCTGCAGCATCTCTATCCCGCCCTTTCTCAGTGGGACAGAAGAGTAGCTGGTATACATGTCCTGAGCACCATAGAATCCTAGCATCCTAGGAATGGATACAGACTCAGTGTTCATCTTGTTCTGGTGGTAGAAATCTTCTTTTTTTTTAAAGATTTATTTATTTATTATTGTATATACAGCAATGTTTCACCTGAATGTCAGAAAAGGGCACCAGTTCACATTATAGATGGTTGTGAGCCACCATGTGGTTACTGGGAATTGAACTCAGGACCTCTGGAAGAGCAGACAGTGCTCTTAACCACTGAGCCATCTCTCCAGCCCCCAGTGGTGGAAATCATAATTCAGTTTAAATTGCCTTGGTATGAAACTTTCTCCCCTTCTACAAATTCCCTTTTTTAGTCCTGTCCTGCCCTTGTTTTCTTTTGCACAGTTTCACACGAGTCATAAATTAAAGCTTTATTGGTGGTAAAATTGTATCTCTGAGATTTGGAATCAGATGTAGAAATAATAATTTAAAAATATCAGAGCAAAGAAGTGAAAGCTTTGTGAAATTTGTATGTTGTCATCTCTCCCAGGTGGCTCCAGCCCATCTGTGTCAACTATGTCCCTCATGTCCTTCACTGTTTGATAATTTTACTGATGCTTTTCTTGTACATGATGCCTCTTGAGGACCCATGTCCCACTTTAGTCATGCTAGTGTCTTGAGACACTAGAGGGACTTACTGTTCAGCAAGTGTCTGGCTTTTCATCTCTTGGACCAGTGACTAGATTAAGAGCCTGAAAACTTGCACCTGAGTTTAGAGGCTACAAGAATTAAAATTATCAATTCCATTTGCTAAATGACAACTTGAGATCAGATTGAAAGAAAGAACTATATGAATTATCTTCAATGGGGATATAATTTTCATTATGGAAAGCATTAGTAAAGGACATGGGAACTAAACATCATAACAGTTATAGTGAAACAGTGCCATGGAAGACTTTAAGTAACACATAAGAAGTGTAAAAAACCTTCACAGCACTGATATCTATAGTGAGGACAGAGGCATATTAATGTATACATTTTATATTGGTTTGGTTTTCAACCAAATAAAAATTATAAAGTTATTCATGAATTATCAAAATTTTACTATTGATTTAAAAAAAAAAAGCCTGAACTTAGAAAAATAAAAGGAGAAAGTTTTTTCACCTTTTCCTCAGCCTAGAATTGGGAGTGGTAACACGACTTTCTTCCAAAGAGCTTAGTGTAAGTTTACAGTGCTAGTTGCTGTGTTCAAACTCCATTTCTTGTACAAGTGATACTAATTACACATTTTATAGTTACAAAAAGAGGAAAAGGAAACTTAAGAGAAAAAAATCAAGAAATGCAGCTTGCTCCTTCGGAATCCAGACTCCTGAATATTTAGATCTAATTCCTTAAAACAAGGACTTGATACTTCAAAAGAGGTTTATGGGGAAAATAGTCTCATTCTAAACTCTTGTACTCATGTTGACCTGCTGTGGGGTCTAAGATCTACCACTATAATTCTGAAGCCTTTCTTTCTCCTGTGATTTGGATCATGATTTCAGACTTCCAGGGCTGAATTGTGACAGATGAGAACTGCCATGAAATTGCACATGATGATTTGCTCATGTTCTATAGTCTTGAGATGTAATCCATTGATGAGACATATAAAGGAAAATTGATTCGTTTCTTCAAACCATATTTTTCTGCTCGAATAAAGAGATGAGTATAATATCTACACAACAGAAGCTAAAGGCTCATCTCAAACCCCAGCAATACAATTCTGAGACTAATGCTTCACACATCAAGGTCGAAGTGTCTTTGGCAGTACATTATCACGTCAGAGTGTGTTTCAACGTCTATGACCTGGCGTTAAGTAGCAGATTATCTGATTAATTACTCTCTGTCATGGTGACTTCAACACCAGCTGCATATATGCCCTTGGAAGCAAGTCTGCACAGTCCTCTCTAGAAACAATAGCTGAATCAGGGAGAAAGAAACTTGAGTGCCAAATGGGATTCACTTCTAGTGCTTTTCTTCTAGGACTTCTGTGCGTTAGTTTTCTGCTTCCTTCCACAGAAGCAGAATTTTCTTTTCCAACTGAAATACTTAACAAATGAGTCAGATGTTCCTAATGTGTAACAGTAAAATATGGCTAGGCCACATGTAAAGGATTGCCTTAGCGTGTTACCTCCTGTTGGCACACAAATGGAAGGCAATGGAGAAAAGCATTCCCAAAAGAGAGGGGGAAAGTCTCGAAGAAACTTTCTTAGAAACAAACTAAGAAAAAAGTACATGGCATTTGGGCAAAGGAATAATTATTTTTGTTTGTTTCTCTGAACCTTTCATTTAAAACTATAAACTTAAAGCATGTTAGTATAGCTGAGATTTATTATTAGTCATTTCCATTGTTGCGCCTCTAAAATACTTCTAGGAACCAAGGGGTTGAGCTACCTTCTAACACCATAAAGGAAGACCAAATATCAGCAATGAGCCCTGATCTCTCAGTCCCTTCATGTGATCCGGGAGTCTTTACTCCAATATTCATCAGGGTTTCTTCTTCAAATCTGACCATGTCAATCTGTAGTGGATGGCTGTTAAAAGGTTGATATGGACATATTATGTATGAAAAATGGTTAGCTCAGCATTTGCAGAGACTGATTTTCATGCATTAATAATCTGAACATTTAATTAAAATATAATTCCAGAGTCCCAAACCTCAGAACAGAATGACCTCGAGAGTGCCCTGTCATTGAGAGCTGGTAAGGAACTAAAAAAGAGTATAGTGAAAAGGTGGTCATTCTTATGTCTTTGTGTGATTTAATATGACAGGAACTTGTATGTGTCTGATCCAGTGCCCCCACTGGTCAGATTTGTAGTTCTGCACAAGGTGCTTAGGTTTATCCATTCCTTGAGTTCCCATTCTGGGGTTATCCAGAAGTGGAATACAAATGTGCAATTTCTGGCAGAAGTCCTTGGCTCTTCTTTAAATCTTAAAATGTTCAGTCAGTGAGTCACCCTGGATAGAGCTACACAGTGAAGACCACTTTCTTTTTCCAGTACAACATGGAGACTCTACAGTAAGATCTTGATGTATGACCCAAATATATATATATATCTCAAGCTCACTTTCAACTTTGTTAAACCCCCTATCACAGAGGCATGGTACATTATAATTAGGTGAGGACTCAGCTTTCTAAGACCCAAGAATTAGAAGAGAAGACCTTTGTTTGTTTGTTTGTTGTTTGGGTTTTTGTTGTTGTTTTGCTTGTTTGTTTGTTATTTGTGATGAGGTTTCTCTTTGTAGATAGGCTGGCCTCGAACTCACAGAGAACCACCCGCCTCTGCCTCCTTGAGTGCTGGGACTACAGGTGTACACCCTGGCAGCCAGCTAAGAGAAGACTTATAATTGCAGTATCAGGGGTTCCTTTCTACTCATGTTAGTTTATCTGGTTAATGTATTATATTTACAACCTGTCTTATTTTTGCACTGACAGAACTGAGATTCTAGTCACTCTAGGTTTAGATGGGCAATCAGGCGGCCACTCAACTTTGATCTCCTTCAATGACTGCATTGCAGCAATCTCAGAAGAACACAATGATATATTTAATATTGTACTGATTTTGGTCAAGTAGATATAATGCTTTTTAAAACACACTTTAAGAAAATGATATTTATATAGAAATTTGGAGGCATCTTTGTTTGCTGCTTAGAGATTTTCAGCACACAGGCCTCACTCCAAATGAATCATGCTGTAGCATCCATGCTACCTCAAGGCAGAGTTAAGGAATTCTTGTCAGAATATGCACACAGTGTGGGAAGTGTTCTAACACAGGTTCATACTTGGAAACAGGAAACCTCAATGCATCTTTCTCTCTATGCTTGTTTTCACCAAAGAAGACTAGAAGGAGAGTCAGTTTCCAGCAACCTCACTTCCTCTGCACAAAAGTTATTTATTTGAAACTACTGTAAATTTTTACACAATCCCATGTCTTTGTTGTATTGCCTGATCAATAACTTTGACTACCTCCAGACTTCTCAAAACTTTAATAGATCAGCTGAGGGAGGAAAATACTGATTTCCTTTTACTAGAAATGGTTGGTGAGTTAAACCAAGTGCTCCCATCCTTCAACTTGCTAAATTATTCAGCTTAAAATGGGCCGTGGACTATTGTGATGTGATAAATAAATACATAATAAATAAATAACTTGACACTGTGATGTCAATAGACACTATTTTTTTTTTAAATGGGTTCAATCCCAAATCATTTGTTTTCTCTCATTCACTTTATGATTCATTTGGTAATATTCTTTTGTAGAAGAAATGAGCAAAAAACTTTTCAGATTCTTTCCCATTTTCTGATCATGTTACTAATGGAAAAGAGGCCATAAACCCTATAACAAAGGACAAGCAAGGCCTTTTTTTCTAATCATAATGAATTTTGTCAAAATAGCTTTAGAGCAAGAGGATTTTTCTTGGCCAAAGGACTCTAGGAAATGAAGGTAGCCTTATGGTCAGCTGCCTTATCTCAGTTCAAACTTGCATGCTGGGAAACTGCTCTTTCTTTGGTACCTTTTCTGCCAGAATTCAACTCTAACAACAAAAGTTTATAAACAATGAAAATTCCAGCTGGTCGACATCAGCGTTACGAAGCTTTCTCCTTGCACGGATACAAATATTTACCCTGAGCTCTGGCACAGCTTTCCTTGCCAATGTCACCCTTAATCATACATTTTTCTTTGATTGAGTTATACTTTCCAGTACGTGATTTGCCCTGGTTTACTTTTTAACACATCCCAGAGGCTTCGTCAAAATCAACTCTGGGCAGGCCATGTCATTTGGTAGCTGCCAAACATGTTACTGAGAGGGAACTTGGCAAATATCAAAACAGTCATCCTAACTGCTCTAATAAATGTGTTTATTCTTCTGACCTCCCTTTACTTTGTAGGTCCCTCATATCCATAAAGGAAGGAGCCAAGAAAGTAGAGCTGCGTGCAGTTCCCTTCGCTGATTTCCCTCTCAAGCACCCTACGCGCAATGACGCTGAAAACTTAAAAGGTTTCATCAGTGATTCTCATTTCTTTTTAGAAGACACAAGGTTATTTTCAAAAGGTTGAAACAACAGATTGATGTGCTCTGGCACTGTAGTAAAGTCTACTAGAACAAATATTTGCCACACCAAAGTCACTCGGGGAGGGATTAACACAAAATATTACAAACAGTTCTACCTAATTTTCTTGGCAAAATTAAAATGAGTTCCTTAAGTCGAACACTTGAAAAAATCATTTTAAAGTACATGAGTAGTGTAAAATTCAGTAGTCTTTTCCTCTCCATATTGAAATTCCTGCTTGAGTAGATGATGGATTCCCATTGAAAAAAATGTACAAATAATTATTTCAATCACTTGTCTATATTTGTATTGTATTTATATTTGAGAAAAGCATATTTTTTCATTATTTAAATCCTATGTCTGTAACATGCGCCATTCTGTTGAAACTAAGATGGAATTTAATTCTTCAATCTTATTGGTCCAGGTTAAAAGGCCAGGCAGTGGTGGCGCATGCTTTTAGTCCCAGCACTTGGGAGGCAGAGGTAGGCTGATAGCTGATCGCTGTGAATTCGAGGCCAGCCTGGTCTACAAAAGCGAGTCCAGGACAGTCAAGGCTACACAGAGAAACCCTCTCTCAAAAAACAAAAACAAACAAACAAACAACAACAACAACAACAAAAAGAAATCTTAAACACAAGACAGAAATCTTAACTCTGAGGTAGTCACTGTTATTAATGGTAGCACTAATGTTGTGCCTGTGCTCCCCAGGAAATGAACATGTCCACATAGAAATCTACCCACAAACTCCTGTTCATATACCATTCTAATTTCCCCGTGGGAACCTATACTTTGATCTACCTCGAGGTTTGTGTTTTTCTGAGCATATCAAAAGGGCAATGATGTGTAACGACTCACACTAAGTGTCAAAAACATACCTGAGGACCATGGCTAATCATTGCTGTACTTTAACATCTCTTTAACATCTGGCCAGAATCTTGATAGCTTGGAATTTACTAATTTGCACTCCTCAGTTCTGTGTACACAGTTACAGGAACTTCTCATTCATGTCAGCTCATTACTTGTTTGTTGCTATAACAGGGAGTATACAATTAATGCAAAAATGAAAGGGATATGTTACGAATAATTGTGAGGGAATTAGAGCAACTTCCAAAATGCCTAAGCTGATGTTTTAGCAGCAGAGAAAAAAAGCAGCTAGCCTGGGACGCAGTGCCAGGGGCAGTCACCACAGCGAAAGGGGAATTCTCATCCTTATTTCACTACAGCTGTGGACGGACCCCAAGATCTGTACGCTGACTCTTCAGGGTAATTCAACCATGAGGTGATAGCAGAGCTGCCAACTTAGCTGTGTTTAAAAGAAAAAACTGAGTTCTAGCCGTTACTGGTTGTAATCAATTGGGTAACATAGGAGCTAAAGTTTGGATCAAGCAAAAAAGCTTGTTAACTTGCCTAAGCTACCGAAGTTTAATGGTTAATTTAATAGAGTCTATTCTCACTTGTCTATTACCATAATAACAATGCTTAATTACTGAGGATTTAGAAATAAGATGAAAAGTGAATTGATATTCTTCAGAATTCTGTGGTAACTCAGGGTCCTTAAGGGGGTGATAGGAGCTTTAGTTATCAAACCAAAGGGTTGCTCCAGGCCAACCTCTCATCCACGTTCTGCACATTTAAAGATTTATCATGTGTGTGTGTGTGTAAGTGTATGTGTGAGTGTGTGTGTGTGTGTGTGTGTGTGTGTGTGTGTGTGTGTGTGTGTGTGTGTGTGTTTCCTTCTGTGGAGACCAGACTTAAGTGTCCAATCCCAGCAGCTGGACTTAAAGTTGCTTGTGAACTTGTCAGCCAGGAACCAATCCCACCACTTTGCAAGGCTGGCAAGCATTCTAAATTATGTCTCCAGAACTCTTCTACCCAACCCACTTTTCCACCTTTAATGTAGTTATACTAAGTGTAAGCATAAGACATTGTTTAAATGAAGATTTTTAATAAGATTTTTACTTGTAAACATGTGGGTGAAATAACCTAAATTTTATGATTTACATATTTATCCAGTTAAGAACTCTGAGTCATTCTTTTGATCCACACAATAATTTTCATCAAATTCTAAATTCATGTCATCCATGGGCTCCTAGATTTCAAACCACGTTGTCATTAATACTTTGCTCAATATAAACTCATTTACTTCTTATATTTGAGCACAGCAACAGGAGTTATATATGTATGCCAGTTAATATCATAGATCTATCTCTGAAAATGATATAGATAAAATTCCTTTTATATATTCCAGTAAGATTGTTTGCTTGTTCAAGGGAATATATCAATAAATTAAAGGGTAGCTCTCTATACATTTGGCTCTTTCCACTTTGCATATAAGACAAAGGTGACAGTACAGTAGTTCTTCATTTAATTTATACCTCATGGGTCATTTGAAGTGAAAATATTGTTTCTGGGATGTCAACTCTCTGTTTACATAGTAGAAATGCATCCAGTTATATCAACTGATGCATAACTTTCATAGCAGGGAACTCTGTAAACCATGCCCATGAGCCTATATGTAATCATACAGATTTAAAACCACTTATTTATTTCATTTTCATATGAATGGCTTGGCCTCTCCCAAAGAGATAATTTGATTTGTGTATTTGGATTTCTCATGGCTTCCAGCAACACACCTGAGGCCAGACACCCTCCCTCTTCTTTCTAGACACAAACTGAAGTGAGCTAAAGCACAGACAGGTGTGTTCTTTGGGCTGTTGGCCTCCATTTATAGCAAAGCAGACTCAAATGGTGTATATGATGGGTCTCCTACTTCAAACTCTCTTCAAATGACATGGCCTCACTCACCAGCCTTCTCCATGTCTTAAAAAAAAAAATACCTGATGTATTCTCAATGCTCAGCATTTATGTGCTGCTTATAAAAAATAATTAAGCAAGACACTATTCGAGGTGAAGTGTAAGAAGCTCTCATAAGTATATTGAAAAAAAAAAACATTTAATCTCATTGCTCTGAATTTCCAGAACTTAATCCATTCCCTTCTTCCTTAAGTACTTTCATAGTTCTGTTTTCCTTTCCTAATTTGACTTTTAATACTTCCCTACAGCTCCCATTTCTTATAGAGTTTCTTCTTGGTCTTCTCTCTTAAGCACAGCTAATCAATCACCCATCCTCTTTTCTACTTCCCAGAAGACACAAGTCCTCAGAGCACAGCAGCTCTCCCGGTGCTACTCTCAGACCATGACCCATGCTGGCAAAGCTTCTGCTCCCATGTGGCCGCATGTTTCATAAAGAGAGCTACTAAAATGCAGGCAAGCACATCCTCTTAATTGCTTGCTAGTGGGCACTCAGCCAACATGCTGTTAGCAGAATGAAACCCAATCTTAGAGAAAAAGTGCTGAAGCCTTGCTCTGGATCACCCAAGCCCCATATGGATTGCATGTGTTTCAGGGAGATTTGAGCAAGATGAACTCTTTTTCCACTCCTCTGGGTGGGAATATCAGTATATGGGTTTTTAGAACATTTTAATTTCAGTGTAGTAATATTTGATGCAAGATAGCTATGAGGACACCCTGTGCCTCGTTTGTGACTTATGATATGGACAGAGAAGGATATAGTCTGATTGTTTTCTTCTCTTAAAACAGTACTTCCAATTCTATTTTAAACAAAATTATTGCCTCTCAATATTCCTACATAGAACTTTGGATTTGTTAAGGACTGGTTCTGTTATTTGCTAAATATTTGGTCTTTGCTAATTAAATATTGTAAACTTCAGTTGACTTATCTTCATACAGGGAAATTGTGCTGCCTTCTTGAGTGGCTGTGAAAAATCAAAAGAGATCAAAAGCTATTGGAACTGTGTAGCCTAAAAATAAAATGTTCAATAAATGCTGGATCCTAATTTTATTGAAAAAAAAGTCTAATAACATTCTCACTGTGAAAGCATCTTAATATATATTAAAAATATTTACTTGTACATTTCAGTATTTAGTGGTTTCATTATATTTCTTTTGACCAGCCATACTTTGGATTAAGTTCTGTTATCTTTTCTAAGGAGCTGAAGGATGTCTTCGAATTTCTAGTTAGTATAACAAAGACATGAGTAAGAGAAATATACATGATTAGATTTCTTCACATTTTCTTATTACAACAGCAATCCCAAAACATAAGTCCTGGATCTTGTTTTAAATACTGGGGCACTGTCAAGTGGTAAAGACAGGACTGGGCATGACCTCTGTATTGTCCTGTGGTACAACTCCAGAGAGCAAGATGCAGAGACAGATCACCCAAGTATCGGAAAATTGTGCATTCAGTTTTAAATTCCTTTCTTTCCTGAAGGGTTTGGTAACTTTTTGACACCCATTGCTTGTAAAGCATTGTTTCCAACAAGCAGGGTTGGAATCCAGGAAGGAAAACATAAAAGACCTTTCACTTTTCTCTGTAGAAACTTTAGAAGGCCATACAGACATTGAGTGGCTTACATTAATATCCAGGCATTTCCAAAGGGACACGGAGATACTACTTGTTGGGGGATGTGGGTTTTCATTTGTTATAAGAAAGAAGAAAAACATGATGCTAGTCCTCTTTGTCATCAGTTTTTATGCTGTTAATCTATTGTTTGGTTTGGCAGCTTTTAGCTCAAAGAGTATTCACCACAGACTTCTAATTAATATTACAGAGGCAAGCACATAAGTACTCCATTCAGTATTAACCATCACCTTTGTCTTTTTCTTGGTAAACAATAAGGTGTAGATTTGATGAAAAAGACATCATCCATATGGTAATTTGATATCTTTTAAAATCACGTGAGGCCATTTAAATTGCTAAGTTCAATAAAATGTCATTAAAGATATCTTATTCCCTTTCTCCCCAACCAATTCTGAACCCCAGGAAAGGGTTACCATGAAAATCTGTTTAACTTTGAATCAGATATGACTCCCTCTATTTCTTCAAAAAATGGTAAGAATTAATTAATATTAATCTATAATCACATTGATGGAAAAAATTAATGGAATTTTTAATAAAAATATAACCTTAACAGGATTTAAAGTTGTCCTTTGGAATATAAAGCTAACACTTTGTCTTGCTGGCAACTAGCTACCAATTGATTAAATTATAAAGCCTGATGCTGCATGAATCTTCTCTTATTTTCTATATATACATAGATTTGTGAAGAACAAAAAAATAATTGAAATTAAAGTAAATTTAGAAATTGATTAAGCCTGTTAATGGAGCTAGTTGGATTATTTATTCAAAAATATTTAGTTTTCTAACTGATTGAAATTCAGCTTCAATTTCTACTTGTAAGTTTAGATAAAACTTTGTAGAAATAAGTTAATAAGACAAGTTAATTTGAATCATTGACATTAGGGGGAATACAAAATGACAGAAAGGTATTTGAAACTTTAAATAATTTTTAAAGGATTGCATATATGCTAAAATTAGTGTAACATTAACAGCAACATTACCAATATTAAACATGCATTTCTTAAATATTAGTCACATTTTAATTAGTCTGTGTGTGTGTGTGTACGTGTGTGTGTGTGTGTGTGTGATTGCCCATGTGTATGTATATTGTGATACTTAGTAAAGTAACTCATACACAGTGCTAGCAACTGTGCCATACTGTAATGGAAGTTTAATCTTTTAAAGTATTTGTTGAATATTTATAACATTATGTGATGTGCATAATACAGAATAAAAGGATGTATATAATAAAAGACAATTATTTTTACCATTGTGTTCTTTTAGTGCCTATCGATTTTTCAGTGCTAATACTAGATGTTAAAAGCTAGTTCCTTGTATTATATTAGCCAGAATTTTTTTTATCAGAAGGTACTTCATAGCCACAGAATAATGATAACTTAGTTTTATAGTGATAACCCTAAAGCAAAAAAAAAAAAAAAAAAAGATGAAATCCTTTTTAAATTATCAAAGAAAAAAAGATTAAGTAGCACTAAAGAAAATGTTGTAATAAATAGACTTTTATTATTACATCTACTAAGTTAAAATTGTTAATTCATGTGTTTTGGCTACTTTGAGAAGAACAGAATTTTTATTAACTGAATAGTGAATCCCAGCAGTATGAGATGACAGAACTGACAGTGTCGGCAGGGCCATCAGGCCCACTGGTGGACATCCACAGTGTTGCTGAAGCAGGCATTCAGATGGCTACTCTGTGCTCTCTGGCAACTCCAGTCATACTGATAGCAGTGAGTTGTTAAATAATCTATCCCTTCCACACAGCCTGCTTTCCTGAAAGTAGTCTCTATCCCAAAGGCATAGCAATGAACAAAACAACCTAAAGGGTCACTGATTCTAGGAGAGAGAAGCTTTACTTATAAGTATTCTCAACCAGATTATTTTATTATACTAAACGGGAATTTACACGGAACTTTAAGACTTGAGGGTTCCGTGAATCAATGGTGGCCTACAAAGGGCCAAATCTCAACAAAGAGTTGAAGGCTCAATTTTCTTGAAAACATATTTTTGAATAATTGCACTCTAAATATTTTCTATTTTATTTTCTTATTCCTTATACAAACTCTTTGAAAAAAAAATTCTACAAATACAAAATACAAATTCGTTACAGCAACATCTGCAAAGTATTACAAGCACAAATAAAACACGTTAGAAAATGTACACTTTGCACCTAAAAGCTAGCAAAAAAAAAAAAAAAAAAAAAAAAAAATCAAGATCTGATCAAGGAATGTGGTTTAATTGGTCAAAAGAGTACGTGAATATTTGAGTGCGTTCTGTTATATTACTGGCACAGTGAAGACTTTCCTCCTCCCACAACTCTGAAGGTTATGTTGCTAGCTACGTAGCCAATTAGGTCCTGACTTCTAGTTAGTAGGGGCCACAGATGCTGTTAAGCTTCGCACAATGAGAGCGACATCCCCGCAACAAAGAACAATCACCCACAAAAAGATCAACACAGCAGAGATTGAGAAGCCAGACTTTATACCCAGAGAAAATTGGTTAAATCCCACTTAATATAGCCCATCTGCAATTCTATATAATCTCTTTCTTCCCTAAATTCAGATACTGAAATATTTGCAATCCCGTATATTTCTTCAAAATGAAAGAACTTACACAACGCTTATTTTGAATGTGACGTTGCTGTGCCTAAGAGTACACAAACACACCCAGAGCAGTTTTGGAGCATTCAGCACTGTCAGCGCTCGACCACAGATACCCCATCTGGTGCAGTCTGATATGGGTAATAATGGTGGAGTGTTCTTGCTGTCTTGACTGTAGTCATTACTGTGATGTTATTTTAGGACTAAGTAGTGTTTGCCCATTGGACCATAAAAGTGTGTCATGTAAATACAGGTTTTAGAACACACAATAGTCTGTCCATGTGTAGAAATATGCAGGGGAAAAAGCCTCATAAAGCGCCTTTAATAGTATTTGTTGGGCATGTGAAGTAATTCCTTTCCAAAGTTAAATCACTTGGAAAAAAAGGGGGCTCTTGATTTCAAAGACCCCGTAAATAATTATACTGCATTATACTTCACTCATATGTCAATGTAAATTTTGCTGTTAAATGGAAAGAGTTTGGCATGACACGGTATGAAGCAAATGTCCCACATTAGCCAAACCTTTTATTTATTTATTTATTCTCACCTGGGTTGCTCTTTGAAATTGAATTGTATGTAGGGGGTTAGCATTTATTCAGCCAGCAACCTTGTATTTGACATTTTATCCTAGAATTAAGTTCTGAACATTAATATATCTCATAGAAAAGAAATTCCAAAGGGAAATCACCTTCACAGAAGACATCCTGGCAATAGTAGGCCATGATTCTTGGCAGATGTTATATTCAAGTTGACAGCAAGAAAATAAAGTGCAAACTATTCATGGCTGAAACAAGATTTTAAAATTGTCTGAGTTGAATCATGGCAAGAAGCATATACCTGGCAGTTCATCATTATATTATGGGATGTTTGAAATATATACTCCATTGCCTTTGTCAGTTTTTTCTTTTCATTCCTATAACAGGGACAAACACTGAAATAAAATTTTAATAGTAGTAGTCAATAAAATTTATAGGTACCTATAACAAAACTATACAAAACTATCCAACTGCACACAATGTTTTTTTTTCTTTGTTTTTGTTCCGTTTCTTTGTTTTTCTTTTTTATTTAATTAATTTATTCAGATTACAACTCAATTGTTATCCCCTCACTTGTATCCTCCTGTTCCTCCCTCTCGCTTTTATCCTATTCCTCTCCCCTAGGTCTATGACCGAGGGGGCCCTGCTCCCCTACTTTATTGTCATAGGCTATCAAGTCTCATCTTGGTAATTTGCTTATTCTTTCTTTGTGTGCCACCAGGGCTCCCCACCAAGGAGAGGTCACCAAATATGGGGCACCAGAGTTCATGTCAGAGTTAGTCCCTGCTCTCCACCTAACTGTGGAGAATGCCCTGCCTAAAGGCTAGATCAGAGTAGGGGTTCGATGTTTACTACTTGTATTGATTTTGGTTAGTACTTTTCTTTGCTTTTTGAGACAGGGTTTCCCTGTGCAACCATGGGCTTGCTGGAACTCTCTTTGTAGACCAGGCTGGCCTCTAGCTCAGAGGTCTGCCTCCTTCTCCCTTCTGAGTGCTGGGGTAAAAGGTGTGTGCCATATATATCTATGAAGTATTAAAATAATAAATGGCCTGTGGACTTCCACATGAGTCTAAATGAAGACATCTCATTAGTTTTGACATGGATGACGTTTTATGCTGGTATTATTCCCATGTACTTTGAGAAACACTCTGAAAAACTATTAACATTTTATTTTTAGAAGTAGAGAGGCCAAATACTCTTAAAGGTTCAAGGAAATAAGATTTTTTTTAAAAAATAATTCAGCATTTAATATTTATACATAGAAGAGATTATAAATATATGTACTTTTAAGACATAGTGAGATCTACTTTATCAAGAGCAAAATTTACATTTGACTACAGCAAAAAACCTTTATGTCCAATCAACTTCTAAACCATAACTCAATTATGGTATATTCAATAAGGGTTTAAACAAAAAAAGGGTATTTTGACATCATTTTCTCTCAATGCTTTGACATATTTCTAGTTATAAGAAATGTTGATATACTGGCAAGTTGCACGAATTTCTATAAAATGACTACATTTAAAACGATTTTATAGCATCAAATTAAAAAAGTTGGCTAATGATAAATATTTTAATCAGTTTATTTTGAGAACCATATCAACCATATGAGAGGTCACCTGTATTTTTTTCATTCAAAAATTTCAATATATCCTTGGTTATTATTTCTTTTAAAAGTCTCAATGATACTTAAAATTTCAGATCGTGAATAAAACTATATACTTTAAATTTCAACCTGCATATTACAATATGGCTCTTTAAATATTAAACATATGTGTTGTGTGTGATTTCTTCATAATTATATTGCCACCTGAATGCATGGATACAATTACTAAATAGATTAAACATACAGAATTTAGAACAACACAGGCACAATGTAGCCTCATTTACTGGCCTGACTTTTAAAAGTTCTTAACATTCTTTTCTTCATTTGAGCAAAAGCCATGTCCTTTAGGAATAGAGCAATAATTTTTCCTAAACTAGTGAAAATGCTAGCTTTTACTAATATACTGGGATAAGTAAATGATAGAATCCTAGTAAAGAGTTTCAGGCTAACCCTTAAGTAACTTATAAAGGTTTTACATCCTTAGATAGCTACGCAGTAGGTGGCTTACCCATAGATAATTCATACCACAAGAACAAAGAGAAAAACTCACAAGTAATTCCCAGTTTATGATTTTCCATTTTAATTATAATCTATGGGTTGATATTAGGTTTGTCTTCTGTGTTGTTTAAACTGTCAAGTATACTTTCTCTTCTGTAAAGGATTTCTTCTGACATTGCCTAGCTACAAGATAAGTCGGTGGACATGATAATAGGATCACGTGATCATAATTTACTCCTGAATTTACTTCAAAGGTCTTTGGATCTAAAAGTGGATACTCCTAAAAGTTGGGCGTTTTGAGATCTGCATTATAGTACAGCTGCTGAGAGTCGTCCTACCTAGTGTTATCAGAATAACGAGGACCAAGATGATCTGTCTTTTTCTGAAGGCTCTAATCCTAAACCATTTCCACTTTTGCTCCCTATTTGCTAGTCACACTGGCCACATTTCAGTTTCTTAAATATAGTAATCTTTTTCTCTCCACAGAGAATGAAAAGAAATCATACAATTTTCAAGAATATACTTTTTCTTTCTTTTCACTAATATGTCTGCACTAAGATATGAGATGTAATTTCTAATAACCACCTAAATAGTTTGTGTTCTAATTTCATTGTCCTACTCTTCTAGAGTTTGTGGAATAGCATTAACAAGGCATTGTAAATAACTATTTATTTCCAATTTTCTCTACCATATTTTAATCCATACATAAACGTAGACATTATCTCTTGTAAGTAGCTATGTCTTTCAGATTAAAACACTCCTTCTAAGAGAAAATAAGAGGTGGCAAGTGGAATTTGGGAAGGACTACACTCACTGAAAAGAGAGTCACAAGGTCACTCTACAAAAGTATATAAACAGTAACAAATAATGGATGGAGGACAATCTCATGTTTGCTAAGCTGCCTGCAAGTTCTGAAATGCAACTTTCATAAATAGGAATCCCTACTAGGCTGGACTTAGTGGAGATGCAGATCCCTTTCAGTCATCCATTTTCTAGTAAGCAACCCTGCCTTTAGTGTCCAGTAAAGAAGACTAATAAACTCACTAAATTACTAAGGCAGAATTATGTAAAATTGTTTCTCTGTATGTTGTGTGTACCCTATCTGAAGAAAATAGACACTTATTCACATCTCCCCAAGATAATACATTTTCACATCATCATTACAATATCAGTGTGCTTACCTCAAAAAATCACATACCAACATGCCAGTCCTGTCTCAAATTTTCTTGACTAACTTCAAACTATTTTTCAGTTCTCCAACAGGGCTCACATGGAAGTCGACACTCTCCTTCCCACCTGAAGTCCCACTTCTTTCTACCTCCTTTAAAGGGTAATTCCACATAACTGCCAAGCAAGCCACTAACCTGGCAATCACACTTTGCCATCAACATCCCCTTTTTCTGCATGATTGTTTTGTCCTTTCCTCTTTATGCACCTAATGGAAATATAAATGTATCATCATCTCTCCTCTACAATTGTCATATGCATCACACTATATCTCTCTATAAATACACACATACACACACAAACACTTGTGAAAGTGACTCACAGGTTGTTTCTCTAGTAATCTAATAATGATGTCTCTCAGTGGAAAGCCCAAGGATGCAGTAGTTGTTCAGTCCGAAAAACCAATTGTCTCAGCAGTTCCAATATGATGCTGGAGTACAAGAGAGCTTCTATTCACTAGTGTACATCGGAATTTAAAAGTAGTGAAGTAATGCTTCAACATCAGGATAGATGAACTTGCCAGCAAGAATGAGAGGAAAGGGCAGAAGAGCTGAAAAGCTTACTAATTGCATGTTCTTTTATGTAAGCTGATATCAGAAGGTTAGCCCAGATTTAAGGTGAGTCTTCCCATCTCAAACAATCCAATCAAGAAAAATCCAGTAAAGGTGTGCTGGCTTCTTGGGTTTTATTCAATTCTAGATGTAGTCAAATGACAACCAAAATTAGCCATGACAAAGAGTATTGTGAAGACAGTTAAAAGTTTATTTTAAGATAATGTTTTAGGAAATCATGTAAAAATATTTCTATACCCCATAGCTAAGAGGAAGGGGAAGTCTAACAATGTAGCTTGAAAGCATGGTATAAAGGAAGATTTCCAGGAAGAGAGTTGAAACTTAGTTAAATTAGTTAAGTAAAACCACCCAAGAGAAGCTGTGTTCTGAGATGCACCTATCTTGGTGCATCTAAATTTCTGAATGTAAATCAATTTTCAACACATCTTGTCCTTATCAAATTAAAACATTTATCTAGACCTAAAAATATCTTAAACCCTTAACAATTAAGCTTCATTGTAAAACTAAGCTACCTGGTTTTCACTTCCATCAGACACTTGAGAAAGAATAAACTTGATTACCTGAGTATGCCAGGAGTGCAGGTTAGTAGCTTTCCAAATGACAAAAAGAGAGAGATAGTTTTCTGCCTGAATAGTCACCAAAATTTCTCTATAATGTTGGAGCATCTTCTTTGGCCTTCTGGCCCAATATATCTGAAAGACATATTTGTGAGGCAGAAACTATTGAATGAGGATTTACTTACTCTTTCTTGGAAGCATTTGTCCATTAAATCTGCCTACATCCAAACTTGCCCTTTTTTAGGCAGAATTCTGTTTGTGATAGAAACAAGCACATTTTGTCCAGTGGCTAGTTTGCCACATTTAAAGCTGTCTCCATAAGGAGGTTCTTTGATGCTCATCATCCTATTTGAGGTAGACTGGGTGTTGCCAGGAGTTAACCCCTCTCATTGTCACGGAATCTTTAAAATAATAAAAACATTTTAAAATGCTATATTCTGCATGTCTCTGAGGTTTTTGATGACCTTATCTAACTATCCTACCTTATCTTTATATAGAATCATATCTATTTACCACACCTAAGATGTATATTCGTGTGATAAAAGTAGACTAGTGATTGACATGACCATGATTTGATCAGCTAACAAGTAAGTTGCATAACTTATTTATCCTAAACAGACTGCAATAGAACTTTCAAAGTACAGGAAGTAAACCATGTATTATAATTGAGTTATATGGGTACAATCTCATATTAAAGTAGAAATATATATGTAATACAGGCGAATAATAGTCTTACATTTGAATTCCATATCTCTGCATCTAGAATTAAACTTATTTTGCATCTATATATAAAATTCTATACCAGTGAATTAAAAAGGGGCAGTTGAGGCATTAAGTTGAGTAGAGTCACTATTTTACTTTTTGTTCTATCTTCCCTCTATATTTCTGTATTTTTCCCTACTTTCTTTTCAACCCCTAACTCCAAACCTAAGAATGTAAGATATATGAAAAGAGAGACATCACTGATTCTAACCTTGTTTTCTCTCTAAATAAGACCAATAATAACTTGTAACCAACTTTCATTGATAATACTCCTCTATAGCCCAAGAAAGCAACCAAAACCCTACCAGAACCCCTTCAAGGAAATGGGGCATCATTTCTTTAAGGATTCTTGTTGCTGATTTGGGATGAATAAATGTTGAGACATCCCAGGATTAATTAGAGTGCTATGTGGGACAGTCTGAAATGCTGGACCAGTTGCGATTGGAAGCTTTCTTTGAAAGTGTCCTGGGAACTGTCTTGTTCTGATGAAGAACATGAATTGAAGCACTTGGTGCTGGAACATGAAAGATACAGGGTGTCATTTTCCAGAAGGCTGAGAGGAATGAATCTTGTCAGGTCTGATCCAATGTCTGTGTCAAGTTCTTTTTTTCTGAAAGCATATAATTTCTCACAAGCATTGAACAGTCTTAAAATTATAAGTGTATAAGGTACATGTGATGCACAGAAAAACTAAGGCTGGTTTTCTGCTCTTTGTATAAGATGGGAAAAAAGACATCTGTAAATCTTCATTTTTGCCCTATAAAGAATGGCATCTAATAATAAGTCATAAGGTTTCTGTAGCCAAGAAGAAATGTTGTCTATGCCTACACATTCATGTCTCAGTCAGTCTCAGGGATATTCCCATACAGTGGGATTAGTAATATAAATTACCTCCTTGTTCTGCAGTCTAAATTCTTCACATCCTGATTGTATTACCCTCCCTCATTCCCTCCCGATTCCCCACCCTCCCTCATCCCCTCTCCTGTCCTCCTTTAATCCTCAGAAAGGGAAGCCCTCCTCCCCTAACATCTGACCTCAGTCTATCATGTTTCATCTGTACTACCTGTACCTCTTCATCTGTAGCCTGGGAAGGCCATCCAGCCAGGAGGAAGTGATCTAAGTTCAGTGCCCAGTGCGTATGTCTGAAGTAGTCTCTGCTCTCCACATTTTGGGATCCACAGGAGACTGTGCTTCTACATCTGAGCAGAGAGTTTTAGTCCGCATCATTCATGGTCCTTGGTTGATGTTTCAGTCTTTGTGTTGTAGTACAGTTATCCTGCATTATGTGGCTAATATCTGCTTATGAATGAGTATATACTTATGCATGTCTTTCTGGATCTGGGATACCTCAATCAGGATAATCTTTTCTAGTTCCATCCATCTGTCTGCAAATTTCAAGATTTCCTTGTTTATAATAGCTGAATGGTATTCCATTGTATAAATGTACCACAGTTTCTTTATCCATTCTTTGGTTGAGGGACATCTATGTTGTTTCCAGATTTTGGCTATTATGAATAAAGCTGCTACAAACATAGTTGAGCAAATGTCCTTATTGTATAGTGGATCATCTTTCAGGAATATTCCCAGGAGTTGTATGACCGGGTCCTGAGGTAGAGTTCTTCCCAATTTCCTGAGAAGGGACCATATTGATTACAAAGTGGTTGTACAAGTTGTACTTCCACCACCAACAATGGAGGAGTGTTCCCCTTCTTCCACATCCTCACCATTTGGATAGGTGTAAGATGGAATCTCAGAGTAATTTTGAGTGGCATTTCCCTGATAACTACAGATGTTGAGCATTTCTTTATTTGTTTCTCAGCCATTCAATATTCGTCTGTTGAGAATTCTCTTTTTAGCTCTATACACCATTTTTAAATGGATTATTTGGTTTGGTGGTATTTAATTTCTTGAGTTCTTTATATATTTTGGATATTAGCCTTTTGTCAGATGTAGGCTTGGTGAAGATCTTTTCCTCATCTCTAAGCTATTGTTTTGTTCTGGTAACAGTGCCCTTTGCCTTACAGAAGCTTTTCAGTTTCATAAGGTCCAATTTATTAATTGTTGATCTTAAGGCCTGACTGTTGGTTTTCTGTTCAGGAACTTGTGTCCTGTGCCGATGAGCTCAAGGCTCTTTCCCAATTTTTCTTCTAACATATTTAGTGTGTCTGGTTTTATGTTGAGATCTTTAATCCATTTGGATTTTAGTTTTGTGCCAGGTGATAGATATGGATCTATTTTCATTTTTCTACATGTGGCCATCCAGTTAGACCAGGACCATTTGTTGAAGATGCTATCATTTTTGCATTGCATGGATTTGGCTTCTGTGTCTTTCTGTGTCTTTGATTTGAGTCCATTGATCAACCAGCCTATCTCTATTCCAGTACTATGCTATTTTTATTACTGCTACTCTATAGTACAGCTTGAGTTCTGGGATGGAGATTCCTCTGGAGGCTCTTTTATTGCACAGGATTGTTTTAGCTATTCTGGGTATTTTGTTTTTCCATATTAAGTTGAGAATTGATCTTTCAAGGTTGATAAAGAATTGTATGGGTATTCTGATGGGAATTGCATTGAATCTTTGGATTGTTTTTGTTAATATAGCCATTTTTACTATGTTGATTCTTCTGACACACAGCATGGGAGACCTTTCCATTTTCTGAAATCTTTTCACATTCTTTCTTCAGAGGTTTGGTGTTTTCTTCATACAAATCTTTCACATTCTTGGTTAGAGTTATACCAAGATACTTTATTTGTGTCTATTGTGAAGAGTGTAGTTTTCCATAACTTCTTTCTCAGCCTGTTTGTCATTTTCATATAGGAGGATTATTAATTTTTTTAGTTTATGTTGTATCCAGCCACTTTACTGAAGGTATTTATTTGCTATAGGACTTCCCTGATAGAATTTTTGGGGTCACTTATGTATACTATTATATCATCTGTGAATGGTGATAGTTTGATTTCTTTTCCAATTTGTATCCCCTTAATATCCTTTAGTTTTCTTAATGCTTTAGCTAGGACTTCAAGTACTATATTGAAGAGATACGGAGAGAGTGGACAGCCTATTTTATCTATGATTTCAGTGGGATTGATTTATTTTCCTCTCCATTTAGTTTGGTGTTGGCTATAGGCTCACTGTATATAGCCTTTATTATGTTTAGGTATGTGTCTTGTATCTCTGCTCCCTCAAGGACTTTTAACATGAATGGGTGTTAGATTTTGTTAAATGCTTTTTTAGAATCTAAGGAGATGGTCATGTGTGGTTTTTTTTCAGTTTGTTTATATGATGAATTTCATCGATTGAATGACATTGAACGACCACTGCATGCCTGGGATAAAGCCTCCTTGGGCATGGTGAATGATAGTTTTGATGTGCTGTGAGTATTTTATTGAGCATTTTCACATCAATATTCACAAGAAAAATTAGTCTGAAATGATCTTTCATTGTTGAGTCTCTCTGTGGTTTAGGTGTGAAGGTAAATGTGGCCTCATAGAATGAGTTAGTAATGTTCCTTCAGTTTCTATTTTATGGAATTGTTTGAAGAGAATTGGTATTAGCTCTTCTCTGGAGGTCTGGTAGAATTCTGCACTGAATCCATCTTGTTCTGGATTTTTTGTTGTTGTTGGGAGACTTTTGATGACTGCCTCTATTTCCTATTGTGTGATAAGACTATTCAATTCATTTATCTGATCTTTATTCAATTTTAGTAATTGGTAGCTATCAGGAAAATTGTCCATTTCATTTAGGTTTTCAAATTTTGTGGCACATAGGCTTTTGAAGTAAGACGTAATGATTCTTGGGATTTCTTCAGTGTCTGCTGTTATGTCTCCCTTTTTATTTCTGATTTTGTTGATTGGAATACTCTCCTTCTGTCTTTTAATTAGTTTGTCTAAAGGTTGGTCAATCTTGCTGATATTCTCAAAGAACTAGCTCTAGGTTTTATTGATTTTTTTGAATTGTTTTCTTTGTTTCCAATTTATTGATTTTGGCCCTGAGTTTGATGATTTCTAGCTGTCTACTCCTCTTGGGTGTGTTTGCTTTTTTTATTCTAGAACTTTCAGGTATGCTTTTCAGTTGTTAGTATGGGATCTCTCCAGTTTCTTTATAAAGGCACTTAGTGCTATGAACTTTCCTCTTAGCACTGCTTTCACTGTGTCCCATGAGTTTGGGTATGTTGTTCCTTCAGTTTCATTGAATTCTAGGAAGTTTTTATTTTTTATTTTTTGTCCCATTCCCAGATGTCATTGAGTAGGAAGTTGTGCAGTTTCCTTGAGTTTGTAGGCATTTGGCTGTTTCTTTAGTTGTTGATTTCCATCTTTAATCCATGGTGGTCTAATAGGATGTAAGAGTTTGTTCCCACTTTTTTGTATCTGTTGAAGTTTGCTTTGTGACCAATATGTGGTCAGTTTTGGAGAAGGTTCTTTGAGGTGCTAAAAAGAAGTCGTATTCTTTTCTGTTTGGTGAAATGTTCTGTAGATATCAGTTTGGTTCATTTGTTTCATGATGTTTATTAGTTTCCTTGTTTCTCCATCTAGTTTCCCTCTTGATGATCTGTCTATTGGGGAGAGAGGGGTATTGAAGTCTCCCACTATTAATGTGTGGGGTTTGATGAGTGGCTTAAGCTTTAGTAACATGTCTTTTGCCAATGTGGGTGCTCCTGAATTTGGGGTATAGATGTTCAGAATTGAGACATCATCTTGTTGTATTTTTCCTTTGATGAGGATGTAGTAACCTTCCCCATTTCTTTTTATTACTTTTGGTTAAAAGCATATTTTATCAGACACTAGAATGGCTACTCCAGCTTATTTCTCTTGTCTTTTTGCTTGGAATAAATTTATCCAACCCTTTACTCTGAGGTAGTGTTTATCTTTATTGCAGAGGTGTATTTCTAACATACAGCAGAATGGTGGATCATGTTTTCACATCCATTCTTTCAGCCTGTGTCCTTTCCTGTGGACTTGAAGCCACTGATGTTAAGAGATATTAATGACCTGTGGTTGTTAGTTTCCTTTGTTTTGAAGTTGGTGGTGATACAGGGTGGAGGAAGGCCATCCCTAAAAGAATCCCTAAAATCCACCTCAGAGCTTACCATCCTGCCTCTCACAGTTTCTGTGTTTTAGATTTGTGGATGTGGAGTTTTTTATTTCCTGTGTTTTCTTGGGTGTAGTTAGCCTTCTTGATTTGGAGTTTTCCTTGTAATACCTTCTGTATGGCTGGATTGTGGATACGTAATGATTAAACTTGATTTTGTCATGCAATATCTTGTTTTCTCCATCTATGGTGATTGAATGTTTTGCTGGGTACAGTAGTCTGGGTTGGCATCTGTGGTCTCTTAATGTTTGCATGCTCTGCCTACCTGCTATCTGCCCAGGATCCAGCAAGTAGTAGACTGGTGGTAAGAGCAAGAGCAGGACAGGTAGTCCATAGTCCTTCTCTCCCAGATCCAGCAAGTAGTAGATGGGAGGTGAGATATCCCACAGTCCTTCCCAAGGTAGCTGCTAATGTGGGCTTTTCCCCGGAAATTTTCTATGGGTTAGCTGGATGGCCAGGGGTTGGACCCACATATGCCCCACACACTGTGGATCCCATTCATCTGGGACTCAGTAGCATTGGTGTTTTGTACCTCTCAGTTTGGTCTTTAGGTTGCTGTGCAGTCCTAGTTTTCCTGTTAATCAGTTGCAGTGTGCGATTGGTGTCACCATCTAGGATCACCAATTTATTTTTAATGTGTTCTGTATGAACATTGATAATCCTACATAAACAAATCTATTTCTGTGAGACGTTATTTCTGTACCACTTTTGTTTCAATAAATAAAAAAGCAAATGAATAGCTAACCTAAAAATTAATATTTAGATGGCTAAATTATCTCAAGGCATTTTGATGTAATTATTTTAATAAACCTGTGTAAAGTTAAAGGTACATACCTATATGTATATGTATGTGTGTGTTATAACAATACTTGTGCATGATAAGAAATATAAAAGTGACTAATGAATTTTACCACTCCATTACTTGGCAATGAAATGTACCATGTCATTTTTATATATTTATTAGAGTATAATAATTGTACCAAAATAATGAAAGTCACAATGTTAATAATGCATATTATGACTTTGATCATATGTTCTCCATATTACTCCCTCATACATTCTCTGCACTTTCCCTGAATTCTTCCCCACATTTACAAATAACTCTCTTTCTACATTTATTTTCCTGTTATTCTCTTTATTCTGAACATTAGAAAAATATGAGATATTTGTCTCTCTGAAACTGGCATTTTTCACTTGACACAATGATCTACATATATTTCTATACATTCCCATGCAAATGATTTTATTTCATTACTCCTTATAGGAGGATAATATTTTATTTTTTATAGACTATATTTTCTTTATCCATTCATTTTATTTTGAACATTTAAAGATGGGTACTCAAGTGTCTCTATTGTATATTGATTTTGATTCTTTTAGATATGTCAAGGAAAGGTATATACCTAAAATATAGCATTATGATGTATTTGTTTTGGTAAACCTGTGTAGAGTTAACAGTACATAGCTGAACATATTTATAGGTATGTGTTGTAACAATGCTTGCACATGATATAAGTTTTCATAGTTTCAGCCTTTTTTTTTTTTTTTTTTACATTTTTGGAACAATCATACTCATTTCCATGGTGCCTGAACTAATTTATATTTCTACCACCTGTGTATAAGGCCTCATGTTTACCTTCATCAACACCGGTATGTGTTGCTTTTCTGTTTTTTCATGATAGCCATTCTCCCTGGACAAATAAGAAATTTGAAACCTTCTTGATTGGTATTTAATTTTCTTTCTTGCTATACATGTGGAAAAATTATTTTATGTGTTTAGTGGCCATTTGCATTTCCTCTCTTGAAAAGTTTCTTTTCTTTTTGTTTTCCAGGTTAGTGAATTGAGTGCATATTAATTTTGCATTTTAGTTTTTTATTTTGAAATGTTAACCCAGTGTCAGATAAGCACATTCTCTGTTAATCCTGAGCAGGATGTGATTGTCTATTTCTAGACATTGAGATGTTTTCTCTGTGCTTTCATTTAATAAATCCAAGCTTGAAATCTTACATGAGAATCATTGATCCATCTTGAAATCATATTTGTACACAGTAAGCTACAGGTATACAGTTACGTTATTTCTGTAGAAGATATATACATGCATTGTTTTTCGGGGTAGATTCTCTGCCAGTATTTGATAATGAGGCTTTTTTGACATGTTTTAGTTTTACTTTTTTTTTTTTTTTTTGCAGTTTCATACCAATATCAAATGTATTTTGATTATATTTACCTCTATATGTTAATGTTTGTGTGTTTGTGTCTGTGTGACTGTGTGTATGCATGGCAGTGCCTGCATGTATCCATGGAGGCCAGAGATAGTGGTACAGGCTGCTGTAACCCACTCTATGTTGATGTTGGGGGGCAAGTTGAGAGTCTTTGGAAGCTCAGCATCAACCTTTAACTTCTTAGATATCTGTCTTGTGCCCCCATCCTACTTTAATGTCTTTTACGGTTTTCGTGTATGTCCAGGTAGTAACAACTATTGCTCATGTATTACTTCATTGCCATTTAATATCCAGAAAAAACACCTTTCATAATATTTCTCTCCATCCTCTGACTTTGAGAATCTTTCTGGCAATGATCCTGGGGCTATAGATAGAATGACAAAGATGTGTCATGCAACAGTCACTCATTCTCAGCACTTTGACCAGTTGTGATGCTCATCACCCAATGCAACCAGAAGCTTCTCTGATCAATGCTCAAAACAGCACCAGCTGGTTTGTTATAAACAATGTGTTTAGAAGGCAGTTTGACAAAGTATTCATTTACCACATCCATTGTAGGTTCTCTAGTTGGGCCTATGACCACCCCAGCCACAAGCTTTTGACCATGTTTATAGTTGCGGGTATGTATTTTTTCCCATTGGATTGGCTCCAAGTTCAAAGAGAAAGCAAATGCTTATTGTACTGCCAGTCATGCCATTATTGCACTAATGGGCATATCTTGCATTGTAGGTCAGTATTAAAATACAGAGGGTACAAATCTTGGTAATACCACAGGTAACTTTCTCCTTTGGTAACCTCAATAGCACCTACAATCACTAGCTAGAGGAAGCTTACAGCTGAATTCCAGCTTAATTTCTTTTTGACAGCCTTTTGGAGGGTCAGCTCCAGTTACATGAGCTTTCATTCAACAGATTAGGTTTTTGGTTCAGGTCACTTTTCTTTTTTAATACCAATAATACATTGTTTTTGTTGGCTAAGGTTTTGAGGCATAATTAAAATGAGCTAGTATGGTGAGGGTATTTTACTATTCCATATCACTTAAATTATTGTTTTCTATTTCTGTGAAAAATTTCATTGAAATTTGGATGGGAATTTCATTGTTTCTCTAGATCACTTTGCTAATATATATATATTCATAATAATAATTCTAAAACTCTATGAACCTGTGATGCATTTTAAAATTCTTGATTCTTCTTCAATATCTTTCATCAAAGTTTTGTAGTTTTCTTGATACCAGTTTAAGTCTATGGTGGAATTTGCTTTCTTTTTCTCGATTTCAAATGAGGTTGTTTTTTCTTAATCTATTAAACTATGTTTATTTTCAATTAATTTTGATTTATGCTATTTTTCTAAAAGCATATGTACACACACATACATATATTACTTGAGGTAAAGTGTTTAGAGTTGTTTATAGGATAATATGATCTGTAAGTAGAAATACTTGAATTTTTCATTTATTGTTTATATTAATTTTATTTTGCTTATATTACTGTTGGTTTGATTAATAAACACTTTTGTTTCAATTCCTGTTTTAGAAGAAATTTTTTCAGTTGCATTTTCATTCAGTATATTAGCTAGGTTATGTCTCTATAGCCTTCTATGTTAAGATACAGAATTTTTTAATTTTAATTTTCTCTGCTGTTAGTGTCCTAAGAACTTTAATACATGGTCCCCTAACTATAAGTTTATCTATTTATTCTATATCTTAAAATTTCTGGTAAATTTTGTTTTATTTAAAATTTTTATTTTTTATAGTACTTTGTGATTTCTTCAATGACTCACTGATTATTAAATATTGTGTTGTTAAATCTGCATATGCTTTTATAGGTTCTGCTATCCCTCTGATATTGAAACCTGTATTTCCCCACTTTTATCAGATGACATTTAAGATACTATCATTTGCAAAATTAGTAAATTCTTGCTTTGTGGTCTGAAAATATTGAGGAGAGAAAATTCCACAATATTTTATAAATTCTTATTCCATTGCCATTGACTCATTTTTTTCATATATAAAAATATATATCTATTTAATTTCGGGTACATTTGAACTCTTTTTTTAGAGTTTTAATGCACTGAATAAGAGATCTGCTGATAGGAGTGGAACTTTGAAGTTAACAAATATTATTGTAATAAACTAATTTATTTCTGTAAATAGATTTTAATTAACCAAACATATTGTAATAAACTAGTTTATTTCTGTACATAATGTTTGTGTGTGATAAAATCTGTGAAAAAACATTCAACGCAAATATCTTTATAATTGTATTATTCAGTAACCTTATACATATTTTCCAACTAATGTTGATTTAAGCCTTTTGCCATGTATATGTATTCCTACTTGCTTTTGGCATCTCTTTCCTTGCTAGAATGTTCTCCACCACTTCATGTTTTCTCTATGTTTCTGACAATGAAGTAAGCTTCCCATATGGAATCCTATTCATATTTCATTTTATTCTGTCCTGCTGTTGTTGCTGTTTGTTTGTTCATTTTTGTTGTAGTTTGGGTTGTATTTGTCTGTTTAGCCAATCTTTTAATTTGGGGATTGCTGTTTACATCTAGGGTTAGTATTGAAAGGTATAAACAATTTTTTCATTGTCTTAGAAGTTCTCTAGTTATCAAAACCAAAATTAATGATGCTTCTTTTCTTCTTCTTCTACTTCTTCTTCTTCTTCTTCTTCTTCTTCTTCTTCTTCTTCTTCTTCTTCTTCTTCTTCTTTATTAATCTATATACACTAAGATTTATTTATTGCTAAGATACAAGTTTTATATATTTTCACTATACCTCTGAATGTAGTTTTCCTTTAAATGTCTTTTTCAAAAGAATTTAATGGAAAAACCTGATTAGTTTATGCATATCCTGGAAGATCTTTATTCCACTTTTAAACTTAAAGGATCATTTTACTGGACATAGCATATTTGGTTGACAGTTATTTTGTTTCAAGGGTTGAAGTGCATCAGTATATGCTCTCCAGGCCTTCAGCATTTCTTCTGGGAGGTCTGTTGTTATTCTGTTGGTCTGTCATTTTAAGCAATTTGGCATTTCTCTCTTGTGGATTGAAAGTCTTTTTTGTTATATACTCTTAGTATTTTGCTCATAATATGTCACACTGAGATAGTTTAGGTCATGTCTGTTTTGGAGTCGAAATTCACCCACTATGCAGTTAGCAATTATTTACCTAGTGGTTTTTTTTTTTTTTGCTATCATTTCATGGTGTGTGTGTGTGTGTAATTTTAATGTGCTTCTATGTTATTTCTTCTACCCCATAGTATTGTAGGTTTGCTTTCTTAATTCTTTCCTGGATACTATTAATATTGATTCTTTGCTTGGTTATTTTTTAAATGCTTTTGGAATAATTTCTCTATAGAATCATTCATCCACAAATGAATCATGGAAATTCCAAACATGAGGATTTTACCATTATTTTCACTCACATTGTCAGAGGCTTAATTATAATTTGAAGTCAAGAAATGATTGTTGATCACTGATAAATTAACACAGGGTACAAAAATTTATATGTAATATAATCCTTTTTTTAATTTTAAGTCTCTTAAGATTGCAAGTGTTTGGAGAAGAAAATGCTTTGTTCCTGACTTTGATAATAGCTGAGTATTGAAAACGTAAGACATAAATACATATCTATGCCAATATATTTTCATGGAAAAACTTTGGCAATCTGCTATTTAAAAATGTTTGGGTTTATATATCTTAGGGAGAACATTAACATTTAGAAGAAAATACTAAATAATGGCAGCTAGCATTAGTACTTCTTAATGCCTACTTGTATGCATGTCTTAAAAGTAAGAGGTTTTAGGGCCATTAGAAGCTACTACAATGTTGTTTTGCATTTCAAGAGAACATTTAAAATCAATAATACAGCTATCAATGATCTGTTTTTAAATGTAAAAGAAACCTACAAAGGGATGTTGGCAGCTTTATTTTATGTGATTTGGAAACATTATTTTACTAAGATGTTGTTAGTCTATCCTTAGACATTTTGGCCCTTTCGTCTGTCTGTAGATTCTTAGGAAACTCTACAGTCCACAGTGATGGAATGTTAACCTGGAAGATACGCTGAGAAACACAAGTGAGCAATAATTTGGACCTGTGGGGTTTTCTCTTTTTTACCTTCTCATATCTAGAAATTATAGCGATGTCTGAAGCTTTGAGTAAAAACTATGCATATTTGAAAAATCCCCAAGTTAACTCAATAGATTTTAAACAATTCAGCAAAGAAATAAGTCAAATAGCTCTTCAAAATATATTAGTGAAATGAAAATTAGAACTAATGTTATTTCACATTCAAATGGTAGACCTCTCTTAGAACAAGTCTTCATGGCCATGCAAGCTTCCAGAGGAGGGAGGCAACCAACAGTCCTACTTAGATATAATGCTTATAAAGACCCTTTCAACAAGAAGGATACCACCAGTCTGGTAGAAGAAACCTAGATAACTACCCATTGCTAATGATGTCACGGTTCATGAAAAAGAATCTACAACCACTAATTTACTAAACCATCACAATCTCTAATAATAATCTATATTTACTTATTCTTGTACCTACGGAGAAATGAAGTCTTTACTCTTCACCAAGTAAAGTTCTCTTTGCAACAGGTAGAGAGCAGTAGATGATGGCACAACACATCACAGTGCAGTTATGGAGTCCAATCGCAAAAGAAATATCTATAGATGATTCCTGTACGTAAAGATCAGGGAACATTGCAAAAGACAGGGGGTGCAGAAAAAGTTTGAAAGAGCCAGGGGGATCAGGGAATTTGTTACAATACTGGGTCTCTTTGTAACATTTGAAGGCATTCCCATCATTTAAAGGTATTTCCATAAAGTCTCACAAACATAACTGTCCAAACATGAGCTAAACAAAGATTATACCAGTGACCAAGTCAAAGTGAAAATGGAAAAGACCATAAGGCCTCAAGCCAACACAAAGAACTATTGCCAAATGAGGTAAACTAGGATCAGGAGAGGTGGTTTCCCCCCAGGGTTTTATATAATTAGAAGTCCAGTGCCAGATCATCCATGAAAACATACATATAAGGGGCACTATATGGACTTCTTAGGTTATATTTAGGTTATATTTAGAAACTTACATATTTATACAAATATTTATTGGGTGTGCTAATAATTAGTGAAAAAATATTTCATTAAATTGGAGGAAAATATGGAGGGTTTAGAGAAAGGATAGGGAAGGGATAAATGTAATTTAATCAGAATCTCAGTAAATTGTTAGTCATTCTTTCATATGCAGAGATTCTAAACCAGAGTAGTCTCAAGGATTTACAATTAATGCCTGGTAAAACTGCCTGTGCATTTTTTATATTTTTTGTTCAGTTTTCCACTGTGGACCTTTTTATTTTGAGATAAGATTTCATTGTTTGGACTAAGCTACTTAACTGTTCTGTTTCTGACTTAATTTCAAGATCACCTTTTGTCTTTTATTTGGAAAGTTTCACTAATTTTCCAAGGGTGGGCTTTACCTCACTTGCTAGCTGAATGAGGTTTTGAACTCACAACCTTCCTATCTCAACCTTCCAAGTAAGACTAAAGTTGTACCAGAAGTCCCAACTGTCTTCTCACATATATATTGTGTTTCTAAAGATGTAGTATTGTTGCCATGGCAGTATGGTTTAATTAGAAACATTATAATAAATGAAAGAATTTTAACAACCTTTGAAATTTTATATAAAAAAAGATATGGGTTAAAATATTTACTCACTATGCACAGATAACTAATTTGTTTTCTGAATGACAGTTAGGATTGGTAGAGGCAAACCATGGCAGCCACAACTAATCCTATCACTTATTATTCTAAAGCTATGACAGCCATTCAAATGCTGAAGAAAGGATCAAAGGATATCTGATTCACTATGATGGGCTGTGGCCTTAGTATACTATGGCATCTTTGTGAAAATAGGTCATATTTTACTACATAGCCTCTTACAGTCTTCACTCAGTAAGTAATGCTAGCCCAATAGAAGAATTGCTGTTATTTCAATTTTTTTTCCTCAGAGATTTTCTCTGGTGTATGAATATCTTTGATTAGGATAGGACAGAAAACAGTTTGATTAATCAGGAAAACAAATAGTATATCATCTGTTCAGTTTAAAATATTAAGATCAATTTGGAAACAGGACTCATCCATAAAAAAAGACTGTGAGAGATGCAGAATAGGTCACAGGAATTGAAATGTTTGAGGATGTATAGAAATATTTCCACTTGAGAACTTTCACTCACATTATACTTTTAAGATCTTGTCAACCTTAACTGATCCTACAGTTTTCACGTAAACTATAACTCTAAGTTTCATCATCAAAAGAAAGTGCTTAACTCTGGCTGGATATCAACTTGATTTGAATAACATAACTTGTATCCTTCATAAATTGATACTCACATAGACAGGACTTTTGTATAGGTAGTTCATTTTCATCAAATCTTATGGCAAGAAATGCAACTGAAGGGATTTTTAGAATGTGCATAGCAAAGGGTAAGAATGAACCACAAATGGGAGGATAAAAGTGATGGGATAATAATTGAGTTGTAAACAGAATAAATTAATAAAATTAAAATTAAAAGAAGAATGAACCACAAAGATTCCTACCATATACATTTGTATCTTTATTGCTTTACAGTCTTGGATAAATGAAAAGAATATCTCTGAAGGACATGAGCTGGCATATTTCTTGCCCAGGTTACTGTTTCTATAATTGAGGGGCCAAACTAGAGGTGTTGTCTCCTATCTATGCAAGTCCTATACTATGCAATTCCTGGTGTATAAGCTCCACTATCATCAAAGGAGACTTGAGAAACAATTCAGAAAGACCAAATATGGATACTTAAGGTGAAACTATAGGACCTTTAGGGAAAACTGTTTTGTACTAGTTGATGGCTAATGTCTGATGCCCAAAAGAAATTGTAATGTAGATTGCAGAGTTAAGTAGAAGAGTTTAGTTAGTGAGTGACACATATTGAGTAAGACACTGCACATTATTTCAAGGTAGACTGGCAAAAGCCAGAGCTCAGAGCAAATGGATTAAAATAAGTGGTATGTCATTGCTATTCCTAAAAATCTATGAAGAGTTTTGGGAAAATATTGGGTTTTCCACCAAAATCCTTGACAAGATGAATCATTGCTGATGGTCCTTTCTAGATGCCATGTAATTTATATTACTATAAATAAAAAGAAAGTCTTTTTTATTCTATAAATTCACACTTCAAAACAGTAGTCTTCTCTCTTTGAGACTCTTGGAGGCAGGATTTTGAGAATTGACATTGTTAAATTTATTAAATCTCATGAAAAGATCTGAGTTCTAAGAAAATTTGCTGACACTCTTCATAGAGAATTGCCACTTCAAATCTCAAGAGTGAAGTAAATTATAAACATTTCACACCTGGTGGTAATGTTTTTCTTTTTCTTTTTTCTTGTTTTTAATTGAGAATTTCATACACAGATGTGATTTGTTTTTATCAAATTCAGCACCCATTCACTCCACTCAAGTCCTTCCCTTATACACTCCACTTTCTTTCCCAACTTCATGTACTTTTTATGTAACATGTAGTCTACCTACTGCTGCCTATATCTGCATGGCTGTTGGACAATGAAAGCAGGAGGGCCAACCATTGATACATGAGCCCTTACGAAACTAAAGAGCTTTGAAGCACACTGAAGAACATACACATTCAAATAATAAGACAGCCTACGGAATGAGAAGCATTGCTTACCAGCTATGCACTGACAGAGTATCAGTCTCTGGAATGCAGAGAGAACTGACCAAACTTAAAACTAGGTTCTGAAATTAAGGAGAGAAGCCTCAAAAGGAGAAGCTCAAGTGGTTTTGTTAAACGATAATAATTAGAAACTTGTGAGCACCTCTCAACTGTTGTCAGTCTCAAAATGCTCTATACGTTTTATCAATATAAAATGGTCAAATCTTTTTTTCTGACAGGAAATTCACATCAAAGTAACAGGATGTCTTGACATGAGTAATCTTTTTTTTTTTTTGCTTTTCCCCATTATGAAATATTTTATGATATATAAAGTAAACAGCATACTTAATACTGACCAACATGTACATATACAGGAAACATAGGTTTAAATTATAACAGCACCTTCTGGTTTAAACCATGATTGTACTTCTCATTAATTTTTCCCATTTTCTTTTATTAAAAATAGCTTTTCATATGATATATTCTGATTATGGCTTTCTGTCTTCAAACACCTCCTGATGCTCCCATCCTAATCCACTACATTTACGTCTCTCCTTAGAGTGCAACTGGTCCTTTAATTTTATAATAATGATAATGATCATAATAATAATAATCTGAATATGACAAAAACAAAGAAAAAGCCACAAGAAAATGATAGAGGCAGGAACAAACATTTACACACACAGGAATTTCATAAAAACACAAAAATGGAAGTCCTATATGTAAAGACCCTATAAGATTAGAAAAATGCCATGACAGAACATGAAGCAAAGAGCCTCAAAAGATGCCCTGGAGTTCACTTTGTATTGACTGTCTGCTGCTGGAAATGGAATTTCGACCTTACGAATAGTTTGTATCTCCTTGTGGGTGAGAGTTAATCATCCTCCCTTGGATCCTCTTTGTTACTTATCTTCTTTGCATCTGTGCATTGTAGTATGTTTATCTTGTAACTATATGGCTATATGTGAGTACATACTATGTGTGTCTTTCTGGGTCTGGGTTACCTCTCTCAGGGTGATCTTTTCTAGTTGCACCCATTTGCCTGCAAATTTCATTACTTCTTTGTTTTTGATAACTGAGTACTATTCCATTGTGTAAATGTGTTACAGCTTCTTTATCCATTCTTTAGTTGAGGAAAATCTAGGTTAGAGAAAATAGAATAGACAGAGGCAGTAATTGAAGAGAGAGAACAAAGTAGGAGAAGGGGCACAGAGAGATAAGAAGGTGGAGATAAGACCTGGGGAAAGAGAGAGTGGGAGGAGAGAAGACCTATGAAGAAAAGAGAAACTAGGAGCAGAATCTCTGTGACAAGCTGAAGACCTAAGCCAGGGTAGGTTCTTGAGATGATATGAGGGGGACTCTAGCAGAGTGTCATATAGTAGAGGCCATAGAGCCTGAAGAGGACACCCTCTAACTAGACAAGTATCCTAGTACAGGGAAGAGCATATCAACTCACTCACAAAAGCTTCAACCCCAAAACTCACCTTGCCTATGAGATATGTAGGGATAAAGACAGAAAAAATAGAGCAGAGATTGAGAGAATGTCCAATCATGCCTGGCCCAACCCAAGACCCACCCCATGGGAGAGAGCCAACTCCTGACACTATTAATGATATTCTGCTATGCTTACAGACAGAAGCTTTCTGAAACAGATGCTGAGACTCATAGCCAAACATTGGGCAATGTGTAGGGAGTCTTGTGACAAAGTGGGGGTGAGGGAGGTAAGGAAGAAAAGACCTGGGGAAGACAGGAGCTACATAAGAAGACCAACAGAGCCAGATAATCAGGCCCCAGAGGGCCTTGCTGAGATTGAAGCATCACCCAAGGACCCTGCATGGACTGGGCCTAGGCTTTCTACAAAAATATACCCTATGGGCAGCTCAGGATTCATGGGGGTCCTCTAATAAGGGAAGTAAGGGATTTCTCTGACACAGATTCTTGCCAGCAGGACTGACTTGCCAGGCCACCAGGCAAGAGAATGAGCTCATTCCTGATGCTACTTGATGAGCTGGGGTAGATTGGAAGTGAGGCTCTCATTTTCTGAGCAATAGGGGAGCAAATAGGAGAGAAGGAAGGAGGGAGGGAATGGGAGGTACAAATGGATGGGCCTCTGACCAGGATGTAAAGTGAGTAAATTAATTAATTAATTAAAAAGAATGATTTGTATTCCCAGTCAGACTCCATTGGAGAAAACTAAAATTTTATTTGCGAGCTGGTATTAATTGGAGATAACTTCTGAATTAGGGTTTGGACCATGGTTCCATTTCTCCTCTCAGTGCTGAGACCACATCTACTGCAGACCCCTCTAGGCCCTATGCATGCTGCCACAGTCTCTGTGAGTTTATATGTAAACTGACCCTGTTGTATTTAGAGGGCTTTGTTTCCTTAGTATCCTCCATTCCTTCTGGCCCTCAACAATCTTTCTACTTCCTCTTCTGTGGGATTCTCTGAGCTCTCAGGGGAGGGATTTAATGGAGTCATTCCATTTTAGGTGGAGTGTTCCGAGCTCTCTCACTGTCTGTATATTTTCTAGCATTTAGTCTTTGGATTTGTTATCATCTACTGTCAGAGGCAGTTTCTCTAGTGACAAGCAAGCAAGGCACTCATCTATGAGCACACCAGAATGTCATTGAAGTCATTTTATTGCTACATTCCTTTAGCAGAATAGTCATTTTCCCCTTGATCCCTGACCTATCTAACCTCAGGCTCTTGGCAACTTGAGCAATGCCATGGATAGGTTCCAATCAGATACTGGTTGGTTACTTCTACAGGCTCTGTGCTATTATTGCCCCTAGTGCATATTTCAGTTGGGCCATCACTATAGATACAAGGGTTTGTAGTTAAGCTTATGTTTACTGTTCTCCTTTGCCAGCCAAAGTACCTTTCAGTACCCTGACCCTTAGTCTTTATGAGTAAAAGCTCCAGGTAGCCACTCGCCACACTTAATCTTGATTGTCTACTTGAGAAGATTTAGAATTACCACAGGAACAAATACATGGGTATGTCTGTAGGAAACACACACACACACACACACACACACACACACACACACACACACACACACACGTGTGCACACACACACACATTTAATTAAGAAAGGAAGGCCCAGACTAAATGTAGCAACTCCATTTCATGGGCTGTCATGGACCAAATAAAAAGAAGAAAGTAAACTGAGTGTAAGCATGCATCGTTCTTGGTTTCCTGACTACAGACTCAGTACTAGCACACTTTTCCAACCATGATAGTCTACATCTACTCAAAGTGAAAATCAAAGGAAACCCTTCCTTGATTTCTTTTCTCAGGTTACTTTTCTCAAAGACAAAAAAACAAACAAACAAAACAACAACAACAACAAAAATAAATAATGCCAACATTCCTAGATAGTGTGTGATGTAGCTAGAGCTTATGTCTGAATATTGAGGTATACCCTAAATTATCAAAGGTTGAACTTGATATCTCTTGGAAAGTCTCAGACACAAAGTTCTTAGAAGTAAAGGTGTAGGATCCACTCTGCAATATTAGTTTATCATACAACTATTTTAAAAATATCTCGGTGATTTTGTTTAATTATCATAATATTAACTTTTAAAAATAACCTAATTGCAAATATATATATGCAAAGCCCATTTTGTATTTTATTCATTTAAAAAAATTTAACAACACAGAAGTAGGTCAAGCACCTTTATTAATTAACTCTATTTCATTAAAATCATGTCTTCCAGTTTAAAATGCCTTCCCTCTTGTGTGTTAAATTTGTGTGGATGGTCCATAAACAGTCCCTAATTAGTCACATGTGTATTCAGATGTGGGCTCATGTGTTATAAACTAACACTGAAGTGTATAAGGAACTGTCAGTCAGATCAAAAGTCAACTGAAAATCATCCTGTTTGCAAAACTGAGAGCCTGTCACACTTAGTTAGTCATAATTGTTTAAAACATCTACCAAATTCTTATTCTAATTGAGCATGAGTTGAAAGGCTACCCACTTTGATGTCCTTGCTTTTATCATTGTATACAGTTAAAACTACTATTATGCTTTTCCTTGGAATTCGCTTTGGAGTGGTAGACATTACTTGGTTCTGAAAATATACAGGTAGGTCAACCTATAATTTTAGAACCGTTGTTCAGTTTCCTCTATGCCTGTAAACATTCACATGCAAATATTCAAAGGTAAACTTCTTTCATGTGTTTCCTATATTTGATCTTTCTCTGGACACTTTTAATTTGGTACAATGAACACATTTGTAATAATAATTTCAGAAATCATCATTTAAAGCATAACATTTCCCATTTCCCTTAATCTACTATTTCAGAGATACAATTATGTACTTTATGAAAATCCCACAATATATCAGTAAAATCTATTTGGCATAATGGTGCCATTATAGAGATTCTATGATGGACAGTGACTAAGCAGCACATTGGATGAATACATTTGCATTACGTCAAGGAACTTCACAAGACAGTTACATAAGTATTTTTATTCTTTTAATCTCATCCTACGGTTTTTGTTCAACAATACCTTGAAGTGACTTAATAACAGACCTCTCTGGACCACACAGGACCACTGCATTGATTATGGTATGTTTTTTCAAAGGATTAAGATTTTGTTCAAAACATCCAGTTATCCCTTAAATTTACCTAAGGTATATTTAAAAAGTGCATAATTTCCCCATGTAGCAACTATCCACTCTTCTTACATATTTTATGCATAACTTGGATATCTATCCATGCTTACTATCTGTCTGAAGCATTTGCTATGTAGTCCATATCTGCTGGTAGAGAAAGTTAAATAGATGATAGATAGATAAATAGATAGATAGAGAGATAGAGAGATGATAGATAGATATATAGATAGATAGAATCCTTCTTTTTATTAAGTATTTTTGTTAGCTATGAATCATCCAGCAAGGCTTCAGGGAAGGATTTGACTTTGGAAGAGAGGAAAGGTAGAAAAGAAAACTACACACAGACAAATAGACATACTAGACATTAAGACTCATGGCCACATGACCAAATGGCAGGTAAAAACATCAATGAGAAAATGCTATTTTGAAACATGGCACAGTCCTCTCAACCACTGTCCCATGCTCTTATGTTCTCTCTAGTGCATCAACCAAAAGGAGTTCAAAGTGATTTTAGGACCAAATTTAAAAGAAGAAATAGAAGTTTCCTCTTCACCATTCAAAATCCTATTTGGGAGAAAGTCGTATCACACTCTCCACTCACATACTCTGGTGCCTCACATTTGACCATGTCCTCTGGAGGGGGAGACCTGGTGGCACTCAGAGGAAGGACAGCAAGTAGCCAAGAAGAGACTTGATACCCTACGAGAATATATAGGGGGACGTAATCCCCCTCAGGAACAGTCATAGGGGAGGGGAATAATGGGAAAATGGGGGGGGGGAGAATGGGAGGATACAAGGGATGGGATAAACATTGAGATGTAACAAGAATAAATTAATAAAAAAACAAAACAAAACAAAACAAAAAAAACAAAATCCTATTTGGTCTCTTACTAACTTTAGAAACTGTGGTTCAGTGAAAGAAATTGATTAAGGAAAAAAGAAGAGACAGAGTGCTGAAGAGAGAAGAAGATAAGAAAGCTAGAGCAGAACAATGCTTTTTAAAATCAAACTGTAGCTTTAACTGTATACCTCTGTATATATATTATAAGTATTTTAATTAAGAAAAACTTTTATTTGGGGGCTAGAGGGTAAGAGCACAGACTGTTCTTCTAGAGAACCTAGATTTGATTCCTATCATGCACATAGCTGCTCACAACTGACTAACTTCAGTTCTAGGGGGCGCGAATGCCCTATTCTATCAGCTAAGAGTACAGGTGAGCAAGTAGAACACAGAGATAAATGCAGTTAATATATCCATACACATAATTTTTTAAGTTTGAGTATAAAAGGTTAACAACATACCTGCTAAAGAGGAGTCAGAAAGGAACATGATTTCAGATTAATATAATATCTTATTCTCTGTCTTTTCTGATGTGTCATATCATATGAGCCCAATAATAGTTAGGTTTTCTATACTATAAAATATCTTCTAAACAGTTCTGATAATTGGAGGTAAATGTTAAATTTTCTTTAGCATTTTTATAAATTTAAGGTAGTAGAGTAAGTGGAACATGCTGTTGTTTGTATTTTAGATCCAGATGTGCACAGTTTTCCATGTTATGCTCAGGCAACCCTGGGAAAAGGAGGGAGGAAGATTGTAGGGTCCAAGGGTTCAAAGACACTATAAGAATGTAGCTACATCCACTAAGCAGGGTACTTATATAAGCTCACAGAAACTGAATCAACAACCACAGAACCTGCATGGATCACAGCTAGGTGTCCTCTAAATATGTTCTGGATGGATAGCTTGTTGTTCTTGAGGGACTCCTAACAGTAGGAGTGGGGTTTATCTCTGATTCTTTTGGCTGCTCTTGGGACCCTTTTCTACCTGCTGGGTTGCCCTGTCCAACTTGAAATGATGAGAGATACCTAGTCTTATCAAAACTTCTATGCCATGTTTGGTTGATATCTCTGGGGGATTGTTCTGTCCTGAAGGCAAACCAAGGAGTGGAGTTTGGGTAGAATGGGCATTGGGGGAAGGACCAGAAGGAGTGAAGAGAGGGTAAACTGTAGTCAGGATGTAATATGTGAAAGAATTTTTTTTTAGTTAAAAGAATACAGACACTTGGACACAGCTATCATTCAAATATTTAATATAACATTTTCCTGAGTAGAATGACGCAGGTGACTGAGTTACATCTCGTATTTTGGACTGAAAATGTAATATTTATTCATTTATCATATAAATTTATATATCATGTTTTAATGTAAAGTTCTTTTTCTACTACATAATTGTTGAAAAGTGCTCCCAATATTCTGCTGGTAAGGAGAGGAAATACAATAGCTGACAAAGAGCCAAGATCAAATATTCAGTATCATTTCAACTGTTTGTGGATTTTCCTATATGTAAAGAAAGGGTTTTAAGATACATGATAATGTGTATTCACTTAAATTGTAATGTGTATCCTTCTACGTGTCAAAACCAATGAATCCTCAAACTTACACAAATAACTCTAGGTGACTAAGGAATGTTGAGAGTGGGAGAAACAGCCTTCCCCTGGGAAGAACACACCAACTGCTTATCCAAAACTAAGGAGTCAGTCCTGAAAACATACAAATATACATATGAATAACATTATATAGACTTAGCAGGTTATATTTGTAATTATAAATGTGTGCATATTTGTATATGTGCACATATATGCAAGCAGTAACAATTAGTGGAAAAGGAGGCCATGAATTTGAAGCAGAGCAAGAAGGGATATCTGGTAGGGTCTTGAGGAAGAAAAGAGAAAGGAGAAATGTAATTATATTAATCTCAAAGCAAAGCTTTTTTCCTAATTATTTTATCCAAATGTGGTACCTTTTAGAATGTGGAAGAGGATACAGAACAAGAAATTCTTGTAATAAAGAAGTTCACCACACTGTGATTCTGAAAGTTTGTACTTAAGATCTTTGTAGTGATTTCCTAGACAAGATGAGCTTCTACACAGCAAATCTGCTTGTGAATTCCTGATCTCTTTGTCCCAATGAGGTCTCTAGCTTTCAGAGAAACTCTCAGGCTGTAGCAAAGTGTCTTAACTAAGATCCACTTTTCCCATCAACTCAAATGTAGCTTAGGCCCTTAGCCTTAAATGCCCTTCCTTATATTTCCCGCCACCCCCTCTGGCACATGTAATACAAAGTAAAAAAAAAAAAAAAAAATCAAAGAGTCACCAGTGTGTGTCATGGACAATGGAATTAGTGTTAAAGAAAGGGGGAAATTTTGAATCTTGTATGGGATTTTGCATTAGTCACTTAGATTGTCCTCAGGCTTCGCTGGCTTTGTGCCTGTGTCCCAGGGGATGGGAGAATGGTGAGGACTGCGAAGATTGGTTAAAATCTGAAAGAACTCTTTCATTTGACTCCTCCAATGATTTGGAAACCTAAGGCAATGGTGCTTTGTAAGCTCTGTCTTCCTGGGATTAAGGAGAAGGGGATGAATAGAGGGTGTGGGATATGTTCCCCTATTCATGTTTTCTATTGAACATGAAAATGTCACAGCCTTGGAACAAGGCATCAGCTGATCACTGGAACGCAGAACGATTTGACACAGTATTTTATTCTGTGGGATCTGGGGAGATTCCTCTGGTGTATTGACAACGTGAGATAAAACAGAGGGCATAGCTAACATTTGGATGTAGTCCCCGAATAAAGGGGACTGGTGGTAGCTATATGCCCCGTGGCTTTCATATGGCCCTTGCTTCTGGAGTCACTCTAGAAAGATGAATATTTCATAAACAGTGTGAGGTCACAATAAGATCTTCCAAATCTGAATTATGTATATTTGAAAATTACTACTCGGAAGCAATTGCATTTGTGGATTGAGGCTCTCGCAGATGAGTTGTTGTGATTAGAGAAGACAACACATAAGAAACCATGGCCTAAACAGGCACAGGTTTGGTTAAAGACTAGGGTTTACTAAGAAAATTATGTTTTGAGGATAATGCTGTGTTTTCTGTTTGTTTATTTGGAAAACCAGAAGTTCTTGGCCAGGCTTTTTCTCATCAAATACAAATGCATATCAAATGTAGCAAGTTTTATATATATATATGAGAAAGTTTGTCAAAATTGGGTCTTATATTTGGCAATCTTGTTGAGTTTTGCTCTGTTTAAATAGTATGACTTTAATTCAGACTTTGTATCTAAGGAATTGAAAATTTGTTTGTTATTATTTAATATTTTACATAGAATAAGTGATTAAAATTTAAGTTGTTACTAGAATTGGTTATGGGATAGCTGTTCCCCTACTAATACAAATGTCTTATTAGTTCCACAAAATCCTTGGAATTCAGCTGGCTGCTCTCTTCCCATTATATTCTTATCTTCATATATCTTGTTATCTCATCTTGGTTATTTTAGGCTTTTTGTCTTGCACATAAACTGAGGCTAATCTTGCCATTTGACAATATGTATTTTAAAAAGTATTGCTGATTCTGTGTGTGCCCATGAACAAACATGCATATTCTTGGCAACTGAACATTGCCCTCATTTATACTAAGGTGAGCTATACTCCCAGCCCTATTGCTGACATACAGAATGAATTTTATTCTAATATCAGAGAACAATGTATGTCTGTAATATATTGACTTTTCCAACCCATGAACACAATATGTCTCTCTATTTATTTAGAAGTTCTTTCCTTTCCTTATTTTCATAGATTTATTATGAGTACTGGGCTTACTTTGTTAATTTAGATTTAAACATTTTTAAGGTCTTTTTTTTTCCATTTTATTATTTTATTCATATTACATCTTGATTGTTAGCCCTTCCCCTGTTTCCTCCCATTCTTCCCTCCCTCCCACTTCCCACCTTCTCCCCTCCCCTATGTCTGTGATTGAGGGAGACCTCCTTGCCCTATATGTGCTCTTAGAATATCGAGTCTCTTCTTGGTAACTTGCTATCCTTCCTCTGAGTGCCGCCAGGCCTCCCCATCCAGGGGGCGTGGTCAGAAAAGGGGCACCAGAGTTTGTGTGAGAGTCAGATCTCACTCTCCACTCAATGGTGGAGAATATCCTGTTTGTTGGCTAGGTCTTGGTAGGGGTTCGAAGCATACTGCCTATATTCTCCTTGGCTGGTGCCTTAGTTTGAGGAGTACCCCAGGACCCAGATCTGCCTGTCATAAAGTTCTTCTTATAGGTTTCCAGGACCCTGTGGGTCCTACTATTTCCATATTCTTCCATGCTACTCCCTCCTAAAGTCTCAATAGGATGTCCTCTCCTCTGACCCACTTTCTTGGTAAGTAAAATTTTTCATGGTACGTATCCCTTGGACTAGTGTTTTGATATAAGTGAGTATATACCGTGTGTCTCTTTTTGCTTCTGGGTGAACTCACTCATTATGATAATTTCTAGATCAACCCATTTGTCCACAAATTTCAAAAATTCCTTGTTTTTAATAGCTGAGTAGTATTCCATAGTGTAAATGTACCACAGTTTCTTTGTCCATTCTTCTACTGAGGGACACTTAGGCTGTTTCCATGTTCTGGCTATTATGTATAAAGCAGCTATGAACATGGTTGAGCATATGTCCCTGTTGTGTGGTAGGGCATTTTCTGGGTATATCCCAAAGAGTGGGATAGCTGAGTCTTGAGGAAACCCTATTCCCATTTTTCTGAGAAAGCGCCAGACAGCTTTCCAAAGTGGTTGTACTAGTTTGCATTCCCACCAGCAATGAAGGAGTGTTCCTCTCTCTCCACATCCTCGCCAACATGTGGTGTCATTTGAGTTTTTGATCTTAGCCATTCTGATGGGTGTAAGATGGAATCTCAGTGTCGTTTTGATTTGCATTTCTCTGATTACTAACGAGGATGAGCATTTCTTTAAGTGTTTCTGGGCCATTTGATATTCCTCTGTTGAGAATTCTCTGTTAAGTCCCAAGCCCCATTTCGCAATTGGGTTGTTTGGTTTTGTGGTGTTTAATTTCTTGAGTTCTTTATATATTTTGGATATTAAACCTTTGCAAGATGAAGGGTTGGTAAAGATCTTTTCCCAGTCTGTAGGCTGTCGCTTAGTTCTACTGACAATGTCTCCTGCCTTACAGAAGTTTCTCAGCCTCATGAGGTCCCATTTATTATTTGTTGACATTAAGGCCTGGGCTGTTGGTGTACTTTTCAGGAAGTTGTTTCTTGTGCTTATGTGTCCCAGGCTCTTCCCCACTTTTTCCTCTAACTGAATTAATGTCTCTGGTTTTAAGTTGAGGTCTTTAATCCACTTGGACTTAAGTTTTGTGCATGGTGACAAATAAGGGTCTAATTGCATTTTTCTACATGTAGACATCCAGTTAGACCAGCACCATTTGTTGAAGATGCTATCATTTTTCCATTGAATAGATTAAGAGTTTCTCTATAAAGAACTATAAATAGGGTTGCATTTTTAATTTTTATGTAGATATGTTTCACTTGTCTCCAGAAACACAATAGACATTTTGCACATATCTTGTGTCATTGCTAAAGCTTCTCATTATTGTGGGATGTTTTTATGGATTCTTTGGAATGTTCTCAAAGGAAAAATATACTGTGAAAATGAGTTACATAGACTTGACACATGGCACTTCAATCATCAGTGCCACAGATTAATTGAAAATATTTTTCACTAGCTGCATCATGGATGGTTTTCACTGAAATTACTTGCTATACTACCCTAAGAACAGACTCCAGAAGAAAGTTTGCATGTTTTCAGATAATTAGAAAATGTTCCACTCCTTCAGAGCCTCCTTTAACACACAGCTAAGTGGTTATCTGAGAACTTATTTTGGAATATTATTACCTTTGAGAAAGCATGGTTATTGGGCACTTTTTTCTAGAAGACATTAATGCATATAATTAAAAACATACAATCGAACTTCTCTGCAGGACATCTATGAAATCGTTTATGGGTTGTTGTTTTTTTCTTGTCCTTCTAGGTGTTGCTAACAGTGGGCTCATGGTAATGAGAAGAAAGTTATTTTTAGGTTGGCATAAGTGTTTTGGTTGCTCTAAGCTAAAAGGCCTTATTTAGAGTCTGTATACACTACTATGGAACATTGTGTTTTATACAAAGCTAATTGCTTTCTTTAGTTTTGCCATTATCCATTTTTTTCTAATAAGGCTTTTGCTACTAAAGAAATGAAAATAGAATCAAATCATATTGCTGGTTGGAAGAAAGTCTTCAAAGAAAAACGATATATTAAAGAAAGTACCCCTCCACTACCTACCCCAGTTTAACGGAATTAATACTTTTACTTACTTTGAAAATAAGTGATTAAATATATATTTCATGCATGTTAAAATAAGTAATGAGAAGACCCTCATGAATGATTTTTATCTTCCTGTATATTTGCAAATACAGCAAGTGAAAAACTTAATTTTTCTGCTCATGGGTATTCTAATATTAAGAATAGATTATATATTTTTATTATAGTCTGAATTATTCCCTTTTCTATACTGGTTGCTAAAAAACAGAGCAACATTAACTTCTGATGGCTCTTGAATGTAGGAGATTAGTATCTACAGCAGAAACATGTCAGATTATTTTTAAATAGTTGCTCAAAGTCTTACTATCAAGTTTCAAGCTCAATTTACCCTGAAACATGAATCCTAAGTTGAGTATAAAACCCAAACCTCTGTCCCCAGATCATTGAACACTTGATAGTATGTAGAGATGTAGTTCTTCTTGGCTAACACAAGCACTATGATTGTGCTGTCTACTCAGACATGAGAAGATTGTGATATACTCAGTGCGGTGCTCTCTTACGTCTAGCCATAATGGGATGAAAAACAAGACCAGCATAAGACAGAAACTTAGATCATTGTAAGACTGAGTTCATTCACTTTTAAAATAGATTGAGTCAAATCTAGGCAAACAAAATTATCCATGAAAAAAAAATGTGTGCATATAAGAAGATGGAAATGGGAGGGATAAAGAGCGTTGGCAAACATGTTCTTACTATTAATGCTGTCTTTCCATCAATTTTCTGAGAATCAGTTCATTTTTGAAAGACAATTCGTTATGTACTTTTGGAGGTTTCCCTTAGGTTTGTAACCTGAAAATCATGAACTACACATTGAAGTGACACTCAGCTTGTCAAAAACAAAATAACCAAAGTATATTTTTTGTTTGATGACACCCCCTATTTCTCTCTAAGGCTGTCATACCACTCTGACCAGTGACATCATACTGTCTTCTTTTGTTTAGTCCCAACGTGTGATTGCATGACAGCCTGATTGCAGCCCCTAGTCGCACTCATCAGAGCCCCACCTTCATACTCCTTTCCTCATTCCCCCTTTCTTTTATCATTAGAGAAGGGGAGGCTTCATGGGTACCAACCCACCTGGTATATCAAGTCACAGCAAGAATAGACATATCCTTTCCCACTGAGACCTGACAAAGCAGCCCAGCTAGGGAAAATAGACCCAAAGTCAGGCAACAGAGTCAGAGACAAACATCTCTCTAATTGTTAGGAGATCCACAAGAAGACCAAGTTTCTCTCCTGCTACATATTTTTAGGGGGTATAGGTGCCTACATGCATGGCCTTTGGCTGGTGAATCAATCTCTGTGATCTCTCGTGGGCCCAGGTTTGTTTACCTGTAGGTCTTCTTCTGATGCCCTTCATCTCCTTGGCCCTGATGAAGAACAGTTTACTCTGATAAACTGGCATTTCAGTTGAAAATTATCTATTGCAGTAGATCTCTCAAGACTGAAAACTGACACAGGTATACCCACTGCACACAAGCTTAGTCTTGTACTATCTCCTCAGGTAAGAATCCAAAAGACAGGCAACCTTGTGGTTCTGTAAAATTCAAAGCATAGGAACCAGCCAAGCTTCTGGGTTGCACCACCATAAAAACATAGATTCATCACATTTTAAGCTTTGAAGGGTTAGCAATTTCCTGTGTCATTGATAAGAATGATATAACACATATGTACTATATGTGCAATGCTCTGTTTCCTCCAGGGAAGGAACTATAAGCACATATGTACTCACACACTCTTTGGTAAACACTTTAACTGGAATTTTTAAGTGGTGTGGTTTAGTGGGAGCAGTAAGAAAAGCTGGGGGATATCTTCTACAAAGTCTTCTTAGCATTCCTTAGGAAACACTGGCAGAAAATATCTTTTCACCATTACTGAAGACTGAGTAGCAATGTTTACATCTAAATGTTTTATGACAGATAAACAGAGAAGAGAAGAGCATCAGGCAAGTATAATTGCACAAACTGCAATCCCAGCACTTGCAAGAGAGAGGTCAGAGGATCTCATGCTTTGTGGACAGCCTAACAGACACAATTCCACAGTGCCTTGTGAAGCAGATTAAGCTATGACTCTCAATTCTCAAGGGCAAGGGAACTTACACAGTGGTATAGCTCTTGCTGACCATGTGCAGTGCCTTAGGTTCTAAATCCACTACTGCCAGAAACTACGTGGTGTGTGTGTGTGTGTGTGTGTGTGTGTGTGTGTGTGTGTGTGTTTGTGTGTGTATCCAAGGGTTATAACCAGGAAAACATGGGCAAAAATAAATCCAAGTAACATTCTTAGGTTAAGAAGCTGAAGGGAAGAAAGTACTGTAAAGAGAGCTTTGAAAACATGCCCAAGGAATGTATCCTCACCCTGTGTGTGTGTGTGTGTGTGTGTGTGTGTGTGTGTGTGTGTGTGTGTACAGAGTGTACAGTGTTAACTACAATCACACGCTCAGACCCTTGCTGTATGGTTGCCCTTCTAAGGCTGTGAGTTCATAACCATGTTCCCAAGATGAGTCTTCTCACATAATCAAGGATCTTGCAGCTTGGGTACAAATGACTAAACTTCATTAGAATGCAGTTCTCAAGGGCTGAGCTGTGGAGGTATGTCTCATGAATCATGTGGCCCATCACAGTATAAAGGAAAGAACTGTTTCTTCTGTTGGTAACTAGGCAGCCATTCATCTGCCGTTCATGGATGTCATTAGTGGGCTAAGGAATGACAAACTATGCTCTTTCTAGGTATCAGTTTGGAATATTAGTGGGGAGGATCATACTTTCAAAGCGGAAGTAAAAAAAAAAAAACCAGCTTCAGAGCATGACTCCACATAAACACACCTGGAGCTGGTGAGCAGATAGCCTCCTGTGTAATTTAGCTGTTGCTGAAGTAGGAAATACTATGGGTTTTTGTGGGAGCTGGTCTCTAGTAGCAACTGTGACCGTTATTTTTCTCTTTTATTATGTTCCCTTTTAAACTATGCTTGAGATCTTTGTTATAGATGAATACCCTCTGGCACCAGGCTGGTGTGAGGAGACTTCAGTGAGACGCGGCACTTAAAAGGCTGTACTATAACTGTGATGAATCACTATGACAAGGCTGAGTTGCAGCTAAATTGTCAATGAAGAAATGAATCCAAACTCACTTCCTTTGACAGTTAAAAAGGAAGATGAGTGGCTACCTGAGGATTTGGATCGTGATTTTTTTTTTCCTTTCCTGTAAGAATGACCACACACACTGTGTGTCACTACCATAAGATCAAACATCCAAGGCCAGCATTTGCTCTGTCCAAAATAAATATCATCAGCTGTCAAGTGCACACGTTATTAGCAACAGGCTGCATTTGTTGATCATTCGTGAAGGTGGGGAATTTGGCACTGATCCAAGGTTGAGCAACGTGTGAGTGAGATGAAAGTGTCTTGCCTAGGTACACAGAAGAAAGACCAGTGTAAATACAGCCATGCGGTTAACAAAGCAACCCAGTTATTATAGCCCTCCCATGGAGCATAACTCCAAACTCACCAAAGGCAGCTTTAGACGGGCTTTTCCTTGTCGTGACTTAGAATCCTCCTGTAACATTCTATTGTATAAGGATCCAAGGTTAATGCCAATCATCTCAGAAACACAAGACAAAGTAATTCAAGTCATACTGAGAATTTTGTTCTTGGAGTGGCAGGAAGAACTGCCTATGGCTACTTTTGTACATTTGTTCAACTATACTCTAATTACAGGACTGACAAGATGCAGAAATCTTGGAAAAGTGATGCACAGAATTGCAACTTTGGCATAGCTGGGGCACGTCTCTTTTCATATTTTCCAAGTTAACCTTGTTTATTTTTGCTGCCCCATAAACTGAATAGAAACTGCTGTTCCATTGTTGACAAACTTGATATTGGGATATTATATTTTGGAGTTAAGAAAAAAGAATGTATTGATGTTTTATGTTATATTCTGTTATGATTAAGTATGGAGTGTTCACTGAACCACACAGACCACAATCATTCCGCTGGTGCTTAGAGAAAAACGAAACTTACCTTTCCAGCTTCCTTGGGCAGGATAACCGAGTGAGAATTAAGAAATTCCTAGTATCAGGAGCTCTGAGGCCATTGGTCAAGGTCACTGTGCTTTCAGAAGTCTCAGTGAAAGGAACCTCAGATTGTGTCCCAATAGTTATAGATCCTTCAGATTTGCTTAAATAATGTGTCTGGACCTATTTCTGAGTTCTTGGATATAGGAAATTTCTCAGTTGTGTTGTAAGCCAGCCCCTCCCCCCCCCCAACCCTTTACTGTTTCAAGCCACCTCTTCTGAGCAAATTCTGAAAATTTGTCCCAAATATATCTATCAATCCTATGACAATTTCCAGTTTGTTGACTGGCTAACATATTTATAAAGATTCTCTAAAATATATAAAGGAGAAGCAAGCCAAAACATATATAACATATGCATATAATTTATTTATTTATCAGAGAGGAGGGGAGAAGAGAGAAAAAAAGGTGAAATTAGCTGGCATGATTGTGGGGCAGGCACACTAGATATGGAGCTAGGAGTTGGTAATTTTTCTTGAGGTTAAATCATTTCTGTTCTGAAAAATCTTGGCATTTGCTTTCAGGCCTGGATTAACTGGATGAAACTAATATGTATGATATAAGGCATCTTCTTTTCTTTAAAAATCAATGAATGGTATGTGTTAACTGTATCTAAACAACGGTAAAAGACCATCAAGATTTATTTTTCATAAAGTTAGTATGCACTGTGGGCCAGCCAAATTGACACATACATACAATTAGCCAAGTTTCCCTACAAGAAGAGAAATTACGTTCGTAACACTTGGCATTTGTATGAATGGGGCTTTCTAATATAGTCCAACCATGTAAGTGGAACTTTGAACTTCTTTTTCTCTTCAGTTATTTTCCTTTGAGATGATTGATTGACAGAAGTGATTTTCAGCTCCACTCTTTTTCTACTGATACTTCTGGAATTTCTGAAAGATGGCTAATCCTCACTGGGGAAAAAAAAATATCTACATTTATACATTTTCCTTTAATAGCTGCTGTTGTTGTTGTCCTACTGCAACTAATTAATCAATCACGTTTTCAAACAAGGTTTACATTGTAGCTCAGGATAATCCGGAATTTACTATATAGTCCAGTCTGGCCTCGAACTTGGGCCAATTCTCCTGATAAACCTATGGTATTTCAGAGTTATAGGAATCTGTCATCTTGCCCAAACTTGTATGTTTGTTCACAATTGTTTATTCTCAATTAAAATCTTGAATTTATTTGAGAGAATATCTTGTGTATTGTATGGCTGTAATACCTGTTAATAAAAGGCTAATGGTCTATAATTAGACAGGAAATAGGAGGTATGCCAGTTGGCAGGCAGAAAGGACTCTGGGACAGAGCCATGCAAAGGAGATTCAGCCAGCAAGATGTCAGAAGGAGAGATGCATGATACCTGAGCAGAAGTAACCAGCCATGATTATTAGTAAAATGTGTTATTTTAAATTATGAGCTAGTCAGAGAAGAGCCAAGCTTTGTGGTCAAGGTATTTGTACAAATATTTTGAGTCTCATGAGTGGTTATTCTGGGAGATTGGGGCAGGGAGGAAAAGCAACCTCTAACATGAACTGTGAGATTTCTCCACTGTATTTCAAGGCTTTCTTTCCTCACTGTTCACATGGATCAGTTGTACCTTCCTGTGAGTTGAATAAAATTTAATATAAAAAATAATCAAACCAGTTACAGGTGAAACTTAGACTGTACAATTTCTGGCATATTAAAACATTTAAAAGAGAAGACTTTTTCAAAAAGTTGCTTTTGTTTCCATGATCCTCAGAAAAATTTGACACTCATTTCAACAAAAAAGAGACAAGTTATTTAGTGTACCACAAGGGAACAAATAAATTTAAGGAAGATTAAAAGTAAAAGAAAATGTACAGCTATAATTGAACAATAAATTCACAAAAGACCATCAATTTATTATTATACTTTAATTTAATATTTTAAAAAATGCATTATTGTAATTTGCATTTATTTAATAATTATTATATAGATAAAATACATTTTGAATGACATCTTTTCAAACTGAATTTATAAAGGACTAAAATTTTGAGCATTAATTGCTAATCTTCCATCAACTCAAGAGTGACTCTGTACTAAATATTGATGTTTTAAATAATACTGTCATTAAGTGCAGTGTTTCTTAGAAACAAGATATTGTTTTTTAAACTATACTTTATAGACATTAAATGAAATATTTTATTTAATAGATACATATTTATTTCAATTCAAATAATAGTTTGTATTCTTAACTATAATATTTAACATACTGTTGGGTCACAAGACTAAAACCACCTACAAATAAGTGCCTGGAAAGAAGGGATGTCTGGGATGAGAAAATAGGCAAACACACAGGCCTCACCAAACTGGTAGCATTTTCATTTAGACTAGGCAACATAGAAACTTCAAAATATTTAAATTACTTTTGTGTTATAGTCAAGGTTTAAGACAGTGTATACATCCTGTTACAAGGCATGATTGCACTGCTGTGTACACGAACCAGTTCTCTAAATGTTATGCATAGACACTCACAATTGGTAATATTAGTTAAATTATCATTGATTTGGATTTTTCATGAATTGGACATTAACTATGACTTTTTTTTTTACTTCATCAAACATTTTTTGTAGTGTATATACATTTATTTCTTGTAGTTATGGAGGCTGAGGACACCAATGGGTAGGTGCCTGCAGACTTCCTATCTGTCTGTTTCCAAGAAAGCATTCTGTTTCTGTATTCTTGTGTGGTGAATGGGAAAAAGCTGCGTTCATACATGGCAGCAGAAGAGGAAGTGGGGCACATCAACCTCCTGAAAGCTCCTTTATAGAGATATTAATCCCATTTACAAATACAACCCTAACCACTTCCTCCAGAAGCCTTACCTCCTAATACCACCACCATTGGGAATAATGCTTTTACATAGATACTCGAAGGGACACAGACTTGCAAGTCATATAATTAGAATACCTTTCTATAGTGTGGATTACGAATGCCAACTCCAAATAATTGTGATAAAGTTTAATCTAACGGGATGCAAGTTTCTTATGTGCTATGTACCAGAAAAAAAATCAGTGCATTCTTATATAAGTTCTTGCACAGTAGAATCTTCATTTCCTTCATAAATTTTCAACATTGTTTTAACCCATTAGGTATTGTTTTGATGGGTTCATTCACTGAGGCATAGGCAATATGGCAGTGGCCACAGAACCAAAACGATGTCCATAGCTGAGCACTTAGGTAGGGACTTGGTAGCTCCTATCACATCATGCTTTAATCTTGAAAAGTTTGCACTTGTGCAGGTCCTGTGAAGAAAACCACAGCTGCTTTGATTTCATGTGTGCAATAGCCACGTCATGCCCTTTAGATAGGATTCAGAGCACTCATGCTTAACCTTTCACCACTTACATTCACTCTCCTTTTCTTCTTCTGTGTCCTGTGCACCTTTAGGAAGCACACATTGGTATAGATGTCCCATATATGGCTGAGAAATCTCAGTCACTTATTTTCAGCACTTTAAAGAGTTAATAGCTACCCACTGCAACCACACCATGTAACCTTTAGCTTTCAGTATTCACTCCTCTTCTTTCAATATACAGTTCTTCTACTATTCCTTCATATATATATATATATTTTTTTTTTTTGAGGAGCAAGAATATATGATTCCATATAGCTTTTTCAAACACACTGTATTTTGGTTAAGTGTGTCTGGACCACTTCCTTTTCTTGTCCCATCACTGCAGTAGATCCGCCACCCACCCCCATTTTCATTTTCCTTTTATTCTATTACTTCCTACCCTGTTCTCTTCTGACCTTTGTAAGTTATGTTCACAGCTAGCACTTGATTTATTCAGCATCATCTAGTTTAAAGATCCAAGCAAACCCTAATTTTATTTCTGTGTTTCTTTGAGCTCTCACTTCCTTTCCCATTGCTGGAAAGCCATAGCAGAAGGCCCGTGCCAGTCCTTGTTACACTAGCAAGTTTTGGAGCTCCGAGTAGGAACAGGAATGCCTTCAAAAATGTCCATCTGGTAGGTAAACAAACAAGCAGCTCTTAGCCTTTGAAACATCAATGCCGGGAATACTAAGGTTAATAACGGAGGAAGTTAGAGATGGGGCTCAGAAAAAGGTTACAAAAACAGTACACTCTTGAAAGCATCTTTTGGCAAACAGCCTGCAGAAGCATTTAGAGTAGACCAAAGTTTAGAGTTACTTGAAAAGATAAAGGGACAGGGAAGATGTACAGAGAACAGAATGAAGTAATTACAGCTGGGAAAAAGAGAGATGAGCTCGGGCTCTTGTTTTGGGATAAGAAAAGAAGGGACGCTTGGAAAACTAAAGTTTGTATTGTTCACATGGCCAATCACAGTAGTCTCCCCACTTCGTCTTCCACTTTCATTCACATTCTCACGATTTCATCCAACCACTTGGCTGATTTCAAAAGAAATGACACGTATTTCATTGAACTCCCAGTACACTCATATTAAAGATATCCCCTTAATAATAACTGTTTTAGTTTTTCTTGGAAGGATTACAGCTACACAAGCCAGCCAATTACTATATCTGATGATAGTCAAGCTGGACCAGTGGGTAAACATGCTGAACCACAACAGAGTTAACATTTTGCCTCATATTTCTTTGTTATACAAATTATAGCATACTTTCCACAGCTTTGTTTAGACTGAGTGATACTAATGAGACCTGATTGATAGAGGCCTAGAAAGTATTATAAACTTATCTGACTCTTCAGTTAATGCAATGTTTACTAGGTTTATACAGTAAAAAAGAACGAATTTACATGATATAAAGTAGGGATTTGAGACATCTCTCTGAAATTTTGAGCTAAGTAGTCTTCATAATTATTAGTATGGAATGTGTTTCTAAAACATTTTATAATATAATCCCCATGTAAAGTATTTAATATGGAAGCAAAGTTATTCCAAAGGATTTCTAAAACAGTAATTTTCAGGTAAGGTTCGTTTGTCCTCACAAAGGAAGTGTTTAAATGCTATAGACAATTTAAATTTTCATAACTAGTGTATTGTGCAGGTAGATAATATTGATGTTCCATGTATGAAAGTCAGGATACTGTTAAGCATTCCACAATGCCCAGGAAACCCATAACAGCTAAGGATTATCTAACCCTAAAACTCAATAGTGCTGAGCCTGGGAAATCTATAAAACCACCCATTTACTTCTATAAAGATGGGTCTTTCAAATTATGGTTACAGAACGACTTAAATAGGCTTCATAAACCTTCTACTAGGAAGTCCTCTGTTAGTTTGTGTTCATTATGGCCATAAAAGTGATCACTATGACTATCTCATAATCTTTTACTGTATTTGAACAATGAACACTAGTGTTATTGTATGGGGGCATGTAAGAGACATTTCCTTAAACTTCCATAATCCATATTCTCCATGCATGCGCAAACATCCATGCACATACTAGTATATAATTTTTTAAAAATTAATAATGATTTAAAATGAATTTTTGTCTTTATAGTCATATGTATTTTTTTCTAGATAAGGACTATCAACCCAGTTGTAGATATATATGTTTGTGTGTGTGTATGCATATGTGTGTGTATGTGTGTGTGTGTGTGTGTGTGTGTGTGTACAGACTGCAAAAAACTTGAACATATGGAACTAAGGCAATTCAGAAATAAGAGTTTTCTTCCAAATTCGTGTTTTCTGGTAATTATAATGTATATTAACTTTAAAATGTGCTCAATTGCCCTTTATTTTAGATAATAATCAACAACATCTTTACCTTTAAAACCCTCATATATTTTATTAGTTGTTTATTTAACCAAGCACAGCAGCATTTCAATAATGTGCATCTAAAATTTTTACTGTTCATTTGCTTGCAACTGTAGTCCCTGAAGGTTCACTGTACCTGGCTCTCATTTCTTTCCACTATATTTCTGATAAATAATAATTGTCTATCTTTCTATTCATCTCATTTGAAGCAAGGCCAATATTTCCTTATCTGCTCTGTGATGTTTATGTACCTTTGATATGCATCTGCCTGTCTGTAGTATAAAAGTAATCATATCTCACCAGCATGTTCTTTGCTTAAAAATCATGTCACCAAATAACATTAATAAATACATTCTGATGTATGGGGTGGGGAACTATATGGTCTCCTCACATTTATTTGTTTAGGGCCATGATGTGTCATGCGCTGTAAGACACGTGCTGCTTTAGTGACTATGACAGAGCAAAATAGTTTATTTCTCAACAAGACAGTTATCCAAATGCTTTTTCCTACCAGCAGGGATTGTACCCACCTAATTTTAAGGACATTGTTTTAGAAATTTTACTTCTTTTTCTTCCTCCTGAAGTATTGTCATTCTCCGGAGCAGGAGTTAAACTTGTTTCTCAATCTAAGCATGTTTATAGAACTCACAACAAAAGGTTACTTTTGTGGTTGAACAATAACCCACACAACTGCTTCAGTGTCTTTGTGTGGCCATGCCATGAGGGGAAGAAAGGACTGTTCATGGTGGGCTGCCTGTCTCCTCCACCTGAAATCAGTGAGAACAGGGCACTTCTTAAGATGTCAGGCACACTGTGCTGGAGTAAAATGGAGTTTATTTCCTGCCTTCATGAGAAGTAGAAGGCCTCATAGAGGCCAAAGCATAGTGTCTTTTCCTAACCGTTCCCCCGCCCCCGCCCCCTCGCGCATGGTCCTCCTCTCTTACATCAGTTCCCAAAACATGGATCCTACCAGCTTAACTGGAAAATCCTTATTTAAATACTGACAAAATTAAATATACTCTGGGCTACTTAACTAACTTTGTTTCAAAACATGTATTTATGTTATTTACCGACCTTTGCAGTGAAGGAGAAATTAAATCAGAAAACAAAAAGAAATATAATTTGCGAAACACCATAGAGTGTGTTTATTGTATTTGTGGCTAAGACAAAGATTACACAATTATATTTGCCTAAAAATATTTCCCTCCTCTGAGGGATTCAGCTAAATTTAGAAAAGAGTCTGTTCTCATGTTTTTATTTTGAGCAAAATGTTGAGCTTTCCAAAACGCATCTCACCATACACAATGCATATAGTCACACAGATGTATTTTCTAACATTCTTCTCTATTTGTGATATCATACATATCTATGTGTTCAATTGACTGCAGTTTGAATGCGTCACAGTGAATGCTGAACTAGGATTCTGCCCTCTTTCTACCCCTGTGGGTAATCACCAGCCCTTTCTCTCTGCATTATCAAGGAGACTGCGTTTTCTCCTCACAGATTTTGTTGGAAATTTCCTATTAATACGTGTGGTGATCATTTGCGAGACAGGAAAGAAAAACCCTCTGTTTTCCTCTTAGCTAATGAAGACAATTGGTGAAGAGAGGTGCTTTTAGTATTCCTTTTCAGTTCTGAACTTGGGCTGCTCTAGTCAGTTTGTAACTGTTTTTACAACTTCATTGATTTGGGAGAAAATGACAATCCTGAATATAGCAGGCAATGTTTGCCCCTCTTTGACAACACTAGCTGCCAACATGGCTTCCATGAGTGTGAGGACAGGAGGGAGCGTCGTCATATCACAGAAATGAGTGGGAGGTATTTCCTCATGGAAGCTAAAACAGCAGCGGTGATTCTAGGATAAGAGCTAATAGTAACACAACAAAATGCCACACTGTTATTTGAAATGCTACATGAATTTTCCCAAGATGTGGGGGCAGGGGGAATCATTTGCAAGCACTGCAAGCAAATACACTAATTCAGAATCAGAGAGGCAGGCTGGATGCCCTCCCTGCACCCCCACCCCCATCCCACCCCTTGCTGCTTGAAAGAGCAAGTGTGAAAAAGAAAAGGACAGTGAAAATTGTACTTCTTTTCTTTCTCTTGGAACAAATGATGAGAAAGCAGCAAGGAAGAGAACAGCTTCTCCTGAGTTTTCCTCAGTATGAAAGAGGATACAAGAATTTACAAACTAGCTGACAGAGTTTAGAAAGAAAGATCAAGTGAAAAATGTATGAAAGCTCGGTGCTCTGAGGGCTGTCTCATGAGTACAGGACTAGAGACATGCTGATAGGCTCTGAGCAGGATGGGGAGAGTGACACTAGTTCCGAGCCAGTGAAAGACTACAGGAAATATGTGAAGGATTGTGGGTTTTTCTTAGGAGGGAGGGAAGACACATGAGAGTTTCTTTCAGTTGACTGGTTCTAAATAAGCCACTCACACATGAGGCATCGTGCTCAGGTCTGCTTCCTACGTCTAGGTCAGCCATGACCAGTAGAGGACCATCAATCACTCCTACTCACAAAATGGAGTGAGTGTGATTGATTGTTCAGGACTGAATTAGCCCTGCCTGATTCATGGGAACCTTAATGGAATCTGGAAGCCCTGAACTGGAAACTTAGGTTTTGGCCTGGAAATGGACCCCAAACCTTGGGGCTAACTCCAGGTGTGCCCTAGTCAATCCAAATGCTCTGCTTTGAGAAGGAGGCACTTGGAGACTGAGAGCTACACACTGCCATTTTTGTTTTGTGTCATTTTAACACTTTAAGGTTTGCTTTCTAAAACTGATGAGAAAGATAATGTAACTTACTTGTTACTGCAGATTAAACTCTATTACTGCTTTCATGAACAGTATGCTTGCTTGTCCTGTCCTAATCAATTCCGTGTATAGACATATACTGTAGAGAAAAACACTTTTCAATAAGTACACACTACTGTGCAGTGAAATGTGCAACAAATACCTAATCTCACTCGAGCATTGTATAAGAGCTGAAAGGATGCTTGTATCAGTTACTTTTCAACTTCATGTGATAAAATGCCCTAAAATAAGTAAAGTAAAGGAGGAAACCCTTATTTTGTCTCATGTTCTACAGTTAAGTACATAGTGACAGGAAAGTCCCACTGGACAGAGTTTTAGGCAGCAAATCACTTTGTGTGATTTGCAGTGAGTAAAAAGAGAGGACACTGCCTCAACCACCTTTTCCCTTTGGTTTACCCAAGATACACAGCAGGGCATGCTGCTACCCATTACAGTGGCTTTATTTTAACTATCCTAATCTAGGTAATCTGTCACAGGTGTTCCCACAGAGCCCTAACAATATTAAAACACACAGTTGGTGTAAACTAAAGCACTAGTGCTATGGATATGTTGCTTCAAGCCTAAAAGGTCAACATTGAGCAATCATCTTTTTTGCAATAATGAATCTTGGTTCTTTCTCCACTCAGATTGTCCCATAATGTTTAAGACTGTCTGTGGTGAACATGGACTAAGAAGATGGCAGACATTTTAGAGCTTGGAAAAAGTCTATACTTCCTTTATTATATTTAGAAACTACTATTTTTCTGAAATTTTAGATTGGCTAGCATTTTAAATTTTCTGCCTTTTGTTTCTTTGTTTTGTTTTTCTGAGAGGCACAGTGTCTCTGTGTATGCCTGGCTGTCCTGGATCTCACACTGTAGACCAGACTGGCCTCCAACATACAGAGAGTACCTGCTTCTCCCTCCCTAGTAATGGAATTACAGGCATGGGCCACTGTCACCTGGCTTAGTTTCTAAGTCGATGTCTTATTGCTGTGAAGAGACAGCATGACCACAGTGTGGGAAGGATTGTAAGCTTTGTCCCAGGTGAAAGCAGTCTTGGTTGGCTTTGCCCCTTGGAAAACTCATGGAAACATTGTGATAGACTCTCGATGGAGCCATCCTGGGTCTGAAATTCTGGAAACAGATAGGGACTCTGGCCAGGCTATTGTGTTTCTAATTGATCATCTATGAGGGGAGGGATCCTTACCCAAACAGGCCATTTGCATGCCCAAGATATATGCAGGCAGAGAGGAAAGAAGAAGTCTACAGTTTTTAGAACAGGATCGCACTTGGATCTGGGGAGATGACCAATATGGGGCACCACTTACTGTTTTTTATTTTTTATCTGTATTAGTATTACTACTTATTGTTTTTAAATTTATCTGTATTATCTGTAGGCCCGGCTAGCGATCAATTAAGACACAGACACTTGTTATATTTTAAAATAGCCTTAGTTAACCAGGGACAGGACAGATATCAATCCTCTAAACTACCTCCCATAGTGGAACAGGCATGGGATTCCTGCCTCAATCCCATGCCATCTGTTTCCAATAGCTTCTATCAAGCTACCTCCCATCCATAATCCCAAATACTTGCTAACGTTCTTCATCTGGCCTGAATTCTCCATCCACGCTGCCGGCCATGTGCTTTTTCTTTATCTAACCAATGCAGCATTCCTCTCTTCACTTTAAGTATCTTTCTTTTTCTCTGTGGCAATCCTTCTTCTCCCCAGAATTCTTCTGTCTCCTAGGCCTAACCCCCCCCCCCCCATCTATCTCCTTTTCTCTGCCCAGGTAGGATGGCTTTTTATTAAACAAAAGGTGGGTCAGACAGCAAACAGTAATTAACATCAAAATACATCAGACCATCCACCAACATCACAGTATCTTTTATTTTATTTTATTATTAATTTATTCAGATTACATCTAAATTGTTATTTCATCACTTGTATCCTCCTGTTCCCTCTTCCCTTCTACTTTCACCCTATGCTCCTGCAGTAGGTCTATGACCAAAGGGGACCCCCTTCCCCATTATATGGTCATAGGCTATCAGGTCTCATCTTGGTAGCCTGTTTATTCTTTCTCTGAGTGCCACCAGGCCTCCCCACCAAGGGGAAGTGGTCAAATATGGAGCACCAGAGTTCATGTCAGAGTCAGTCCCCACTCTCCACACAACTGTGGAGAATGCCCTGTCCATTGGCTAGATCAGAGTAGGGGTTCAATGTTTACTGCTTGTGTTGTCTTCGTTGGTGTAGTAGTTTGAGCAGAACCCCCTGGGCCCAGATCCACCCATCACGAAATTCTTCCTGCAGGTTTCTAGAACCATCTGGATCATTCTATTTATCCATTCTCCTTTATTTCTCTTCCCTAGAGTCCCAATAGAATGTCCTCACATCTATCTCAATCTCCTGGTAAGTGAAGACTTTTATGGGACATGCCTTTTGGGCTAGTGTCCAATTATAAGTGAGTATACACCATGTGAATCTTTCTGCTTCTGGGTGAATTCACTCAGTATGATCATTTCTAGTCCCACCCATTTGTCCACAAATTTTGGGATTTCCTTGTTTTTATTAGCTGAGTAGTATTCCGTGGTGCAAATGTACCACAGTTTCTTTATCTATTCTTCAACTGAGGACATTTAGGCTGTTTCCAGGTTCTGGCTATTATGAATAAGGCTGATATGAACATGGTTGAGCATATGTCCTTGTTGCATGGTAGAACATATTCCAAACGTGGAATAGCTGGGTCTTGAGAAAGCCCTATTGCCAGTTTTCTGAGAAAGTGCCAGATAGATTTCCAAAGTGGTTGGTATAAATTTGCATTCCTACCAGCAATGAATGAGTGTTTGTCTTTCTCCACATCCTCGCCAGCATGTGGTGTCACTTGAGTTTTTTATCTTAGCCATCCTGATGGGTGTAAGATGAAATCTCAAGTCATTTTGATTTGCATTTCTCTGATGACTAAAGACTTTGAGCATTTCTTCAAGTGTATCTCAGCCACTCAATATTCCTTTGTTGAGATTTTTCTGTTTAGTTCTGAGCTCCATTTCTTAATTGGGTTATTTGGTTTGGTGGTGTTTAATTTCTTGAGTTCTTTATATATTTTGGATATTAGACCTTAGTCGGTTGTAGGGTTGGTGAAGATCATTTCCCAGTTTGAAAGCTGTTGCTCTGTTGTGTTGACAGTGTCTCCTACCTTATAGAAGCTTCTCAGTCTCATGAGGTCCCATTTATTAATTGTTGACCTTAAGGCCTGGGCTGTTGGTGTTCTGTTCAGGAAGTTGTCTCCTATGCCAATATTTTCCAGGCTCTTCCCACTTTTTCTTCTAACTGATTTAGTGTCTCTGGTTTTATGTTGAAATTTAATCTACTTGAACTTGAGCTTTTGCATGCTGATAAATATGGGTCTAATTGCATTTCTCTACAGGTAGACATCCAGTTAGACCAGTACCATTTGTTGAAGATGCTATCCTTTTTCTATTGAATAGATTTGGCTTCTTTGTCAAAAATCAAGTGACTATCTGTGTATGGATTCATTTCTGGGTCTTCGATTCAATTCCATTGATTCACCAGCCTATTGCTATGCCAGTACCATGCTGTTTTAATTACTGTTGCTCTATAGTGCAGCTTGAGATCAGGTATGGAGATTCCTCTAAAGGATCTTTTATTGTATAGGATTGTTTTAGTTATTCTTTTTCTTTTTTTTTTAATCACAACATCTCTTTAAAGGGAAATATTTTGTTGGGACTGGATTTCAGTGCAGAGGTTTAGTCCATTATCATCATTGTGGAAAGCACTGTAGCATGCAGGCAGACACGGTGTTGAAGGAGTAGCTGAGAGTTCTACATCTGGATTGGCAGAGGGCAGGGAGTGAGCCACTGGGTCTGGCTGGAGTGTCTGAAACCTTAAAGCCCACCCCCAGTGATACACTTCCTCCTATAAGAAGGCTGCATGTGCTAATCCATTCAAATAGTGTCACACCCTATGAGCCTACTTGGATCATTTTCATTCAGATCACCATAGTTTCTTACTTGGTACTGGAGGGAAATGCTGCACCTTTCATGAGGACATTGGCAGCCAACTCCATATGCATGTAAAGCACAGTCACTCTCCTCCAAAATCACTGACCTGAATATAAGTGTGAACCTGAATGCTAGTAAGGAAATTTAAGTTTAATGGATATTTTTATGCTTGAAATTCTTTTTTTTTTTTCAAGTCAAACATGTAAAGTTTAGGGGGATTTTTTTCTTTGGTTGTTTTGTTTGTTGTTTGTTGTTTTTCAAGACAGGGTTTCTCTGTGTAGCCCTGCCTGTCCTGCAACTCCCTGTGTAGCTCAGGCTGACCTTAAACTCAGAGACTCACCTGCCTCTGCCTCCGGAGTGCTGGGGTTAAAGGCAATTACCATTAACTCCCAGATCAGATTTTAAGTTTTAATCTCCAAGTCAATGAAAGTTCATTGTTTTTAGGCTGTATCTTTATTAGGAGTGGACACATCCTCTTTCTTATTGGTTCTCCTTAGGTATAAAATTATACATATTATATTGCACATTTTTAATAAAGAGTGATAAATAAATATACCTCAAGCAATTTATCTGTTTCAGATTACAATCTCTAGAGAAGACATGCTCAAATCCAATTCTACCTCCTCTGAGGTTATTTTATCTCTAACAAATCTGTCTTACATGACTCCCTCAGGAGTCAACATGTAGTTGGAGAAGTTTAAAAACTTTTTCTCATCACACACTCATGATTTGACACAGCCTGAACCCGGTGAGAACTCTATATGTCTAAATAGACTCAGGATTGTTTTTGATAGTTCATAAGAACATCACATTTCATGCCAAAAAGTTCTGGGGAAAATATTAAGCATTTATTGCTGTTATAAGTAGCTTGTTTAAATGTAAATAAAGTGATGAATGTAGTGTCTGAACATTTCTTCACATCTGTATTACTTGGAAAGGCAAAGCCTATACACATGGGATATGAATCTAGCTATGTGGGGGTTCAAAGTTTCCTGAGAGGCTAGTTCTGATTAGCTTTTGCAACATGGTTTGCTATTTGTTGAATCAATGCACATTTAACTAAGTTACTTTGAAAGAAAATAGCATATGTGTTCATTTATCCATCATCTGCAGGCTTTGAGTTCATTTCAACATGCTTGATAACTAAGAACAAAGAGCTAGTGTGAAAACAAAACTTAAGTGCATGATAACAGAATTGAAACACCCCCAGCATTGCTTCTAGCACAGAACATAGCACATGCATTACAAGAGCTCTTCTGCACCACAAAATAGATGTTATCATGTAAGAGTAAATAAGTAGAATAATTAATTTCTGAGAATCACAGAATTCAAGATTTTAAAAATTCCATTCAGTGTATGTGAAGATTCCACAGTTTCCCTGATTCTTCTTCTCCCTGCTTCCCCTCCTCTTCTCTACCATTCTCCTCCCTCCTCTTTTTTTTTTTTTTCATCACCTTATTTTTAGCTTTGTGATACATAAACTTGCTCTATCTTCCAGGTTTGCCTGAGAGTCAGTCTGCAGCTCATTCTGGCTTTGCTCCTGCAAGACCTTTGCACTATCTAGAGTGCTGGAATGCAGATCACCACACTGAGCTACCAAATTTGTGTCACTAGGTTGCAATCCAGTTATCCTATTTTATTTCTCACTAGACTCCTCACGCATGCCCAAGACTACTGATTCAGGACTAGTAGACTACTACACTTGAACTCAGTCCATCACAGGTTTGTACCAAATCCTATTGGAAATATTGTTTATAACCTATAAATTTACGTTGTGTTATATGGCCTTAGAGGTTGTCAGAGACATGCTCTGAATTTTGACTGATGATAGTTTTACATTTACGAAAGAGGTGAGACTGAAGAGATTTCCCCAATGTGCGTCAAAGTAGCACATCCTAAGATAGGAAAATAAATTATAAAGAAAAAACACTCAGTTTTGATCAATAAAGTAAGCCATAGAGTGGGAGACTGTTATTCTTGGATTAAAAAATATTTTTGGAGGGAGATAATGTTTCCATTTAACAGCTTCAACTATAATTTTTTAAATGAATGTCAAAGTTCATTTCCCAAGTCACTATATTGAAAATTCTGTGTATAAACACCTGTATGGATGCTTCCTGTTCAATAATTGAGAGAAAGAGAGAGAGAGAGACAGAGAGAGAGAGAGAGAGAGAGAGAGAGAGAGAGAGAGAGAGAGAGAGAGAGAGAGAGAGAGAATATTAAGGAACATTCATGAGGGACACACAGAATGCTTGTGAAGAAACACTTGGTACCTTTTAATTGATGGAGCAGATTTTTTGTTTCTGTGATTCATCACCTAAAAACATTTGATGATCATTACAAAATAGTAGAAAAATAATGCTGGGATGTTTTACAAGAAAGATTCAACAGAAAAATGCAGCATGGACAAGCAAGTTTGTGATCCAAAAAAAATGGTAATAATAGGAACTGGCTTGGCGACTCACTCACATTGTGAAAAGGATGTGACCCTTGGTGAATCAGCATCCTATAGGCCTCATTATTTTTCTGTTGTTCTTTTTTAAATGAAGCCTTATTTGTAGTTGGGCATGAGTACCTGTCTTCGGTTACAGTATTATAGCCTAATCACACTCTTAAATGATTATACTTTATGTTGAATCAGGAGTTGGAGTATATACAGTATGTATAAACACATATGTGAGGGTATTTATTATCAATCCTCATCTTATTTTTCTCTTTCTTTTGAGTCAACCTTGATGACAGTGATGGATAGAGATTCCAAAATGTTGGTTTCATGCTTTTATTCCATAGTCTACAATAAATATTTCTAAGTCCTTTTCCCCCTGGGCGATGTGTTTCTCATTTGCTGTGGCACTCAGTACAGAGGTGCAGCTGACCACTAACCTGACATGGCCTGTCATCTGGGACTGCCATTTCTTCCATCTTCTTAATGGACATTGCTCTACAGATGTCTGTGGCCTACCTGACTATAATCCTTTAAATTTTAATTCACTTTACATTTAGCTTGGTCATAAATACCATTTAGGTACCAATACTCTGCTTTATGCAGTCCCTAAGGAAGTGTTTTTATTTTAATGAGGCCATTTGCAACTTAAGAGCAAAAAAATTCCATCTTTGATTGAATATATTTGTCAGTTCTATTCCCTATTGGCATTTTCATGGGAAAACTTGGATAAAACTACAGGATGGCTGCTTACCAAGTGGGATAAAAGTCCCAGCATGTTTCCATTCTCAAATTTAACTGAATAAATAGTCTTCAAAATACATTTTGAAAACACCAAAGTAAACCCTGGGTACAATTGAAAGCAAAATCCAGAATTAAATTGTATTATAAATGAAATTTCCACTAGCATTCCTTTCTCACAAGGAGGGAAAAACATAAATTGAGACATCAGTTTGTAAACTATTCAGGTAACACACTAGCATAACAATACATGGAAATGAATGTCACAGAATATGTACAAATAGTGGATATTTGTAGTCTCATTTATTGTATTGTATCCATTTATTGTATCCATATTGTAGTCTCATTTATATTCCAGTGTTAGATTCTTCTTGTGAGTTAGACAATACTGGTCCCTCAAGCTCTTGGAAGAGAAAAACTGCCATTGAAATTTATGAGATGATAAACAATAGATTGAAATTTTTCTCTGTATGTTTTGAGGGTGGAATTATAGAAATGAGTTCTGTTTGAAAAACTAGACAGAGGGTCTACAAAATGTAGCACTTTAACTTTAAGACATGAGAAGTGGTAGCATATACCTGTAATCCTAACATTAGTGAAGCTGAGAACGACTGTGAGAAAGAGATCATGTGAGCGATATAACAAGTCCCAGGCCAGCCTGCCTACAGCAGCCCTGTCGCTAAATAAATTAATTAAATATATACTACTTTAATTTCTAGATTCTGATTTTTAATTTTGGCTTATAATAAAATAAATAAAACAATAGTAATTTCTTTAAATCAGTTCAACTCATCTTTACATTATCTCTAATTTTTCACATGTGCTTGCTGTTCAACTTTGCGTTATGCAATTGAGAACATTGAGGAAGAAAGCAATGAAATGATTATCTGTCTGTGTTGCTGTTGTCTTTGTGCCTTATTTTAACAGCTTCAATGTAGTGTTGAATATGATCCAAAACTAGTTACACATGTAAATGGAACTTCTGGTTTCTTGTCTCAGCATCACCATACTTCCCAGCTGGAATCAGTCAGGTAACTGAGGGGAAATATGGCACTAATTGTTGTGTTTCTTGTTTGTTTACATGTATTTCTAACTTGATACTCCTAATGTATTGATTTAATATTGAGCAATTTTGTGTCTGTGTGTCACCTCAAAAAGTCCCATTCTTCCTACAGTCTTTGGTATCCAGTTAATAAGGCCACATTTCTCACCCTTTGTGTTTCTTTTCCACTTAAGGTAAACATCCAACCACCGGTCGCTTTAGATTAATCTAGACCCCAAATATGGGCTGATGCATAAACCACTTTAACTTTTATCAAATCCTATAGGTTTGTCATTGCCCAGAATAAAGGAGGTTATTCTAACTTATATGAGGTTGTGCTTCCAATTATGGTGCATTTCATTCTTGTTCATGCCTGTCAATAGAACAAGTGTGGTCACTGATGTTCGAAGACTCTCAGTAGCTCCCATCTCAGCAATTCTGAAGCTCCATCCCCTCTTCTCAGAAAGCTATGTCACAGACACTTTTACGTCTAAATTAATTGTTTTCTTTGTTGGCTGAGTTAAATATCACACCTCAGCAGATCATTCTTTCCCGTCACCTAACTTTTTATATTCCCGTTTTTGTATTACTTCAGGAAAAAAAAAAAAAAAAAAAAAAAAAAAGCAAATCATAGCAGACGATCAAAATCCCAACCACTGGCTAGATCTGGGAAGGGGTTTAAAGTTTACCTCCTGTATTGTCCTTGGCTGGTGCCTTAGTTTGAGCGGGACCCCTGGGCCCAAATCTGCCTATCATAATGTTCTACTTGTAGGTTTCTAACCCCTTCCCAGATCTAGCCAATGGTCAGAATATTCTCCACAGTTGAGTGGAGAGTGGGATATGACTTTCTCACGTACTCTGGTGCCTCACATTTGACCATGTCCCCTGGAGGGGGAGACCTGGTGGCACTCAGAGGAAGGACAGCAGGTAGCCAAGAAGAGACTTGATACCCTATGAGAATATACAGGAGGAGGTAATCCCCCCCAGGAACAGTCATAGGGGAGGGGAATAATGGGAAAATGGGGGGGGGGGAGGAATGGGAGGATACAAGGGATGGGATAAACATTGAGATGTAACAAGAATAAATCAATAAAAAAATTTAAAAAATAAATTAAAACAAACAAACAAACAAAACAAAACAAAACAAAAAAAAAACCAAAAAACAAAAAAAAAACAAAATCCCAACCACCCTTTGTCTTCAGAATTGAAGTTCTGTTATCCTTGTCTACTCCCATTGCTGTTTTGTGCTATAATGGCAGAAGCTCAGTAGTCATCAAAGGACTCTCAAGATCCTCAAACTTGAAATTCTTAAGAAAAATGGACAATTCTTTGGTTTTTTTTTCTTCTAAAGTTTATCAATATAGTTCACAATAGACTCATTGTTATGGTTATAGAAAAAGAAAAGCCCAGCGCCTAATATCAGACGTGAGTAGAGTCCTAACTCCATGATGTCCTGGCAAGAGCTTGAGTGAGAAATTATTAAGATATCTGTCTCACAGGCTCATATTGAGCATGGGATGAGACAAATGTGACTTAATTTCTCACAAAAATTAAATAAACTCAATCCAAATATGGAAAAACTGAAAAAAAAAAAGTACTTTCAGTACATAGGCTAACTCTTTAAGCATTTCTCCTACACTCATGTCTTGCTTCAGGTGGTTTAGTAAAAATCTGAGGTAAGCTGAAATGGACTCATCTTTTTCTACCCAATATCTCTTTATTCTTAAGTAAGTGATTTAGTATCTTTAAGACATAGTATCAATTTACATAAAATGGACAATGGTATCTCAGGCCATATTAATTGTATTAGAACTGTAAGCACACAATCACACAGAAACTCTAATACACTACATTTTAATAGTTAAAGGAAGATCCTCTTCGGATAAAACTAATAGATATAGACACTCATTACCTAATTTCTTTAGTGTATTAATGAGACTTAAACACTATAATCTGCAGATATTATGTTTACGCATGAGATGAAGACTTGGGGCTATTTTTGTTTTACTTTCTGTGTTTAACAAAAGGGGGGAGGGGCATTACTATGAAATCTAACCTGAAGCTCAAAGCGAGGGAAGGAACCACTTCCCATCATTGAACTGTGAGCTCTGACTTCTGGGGTTCCAGTGACTGGTTTGGAACTCAGACTCAGCATCTACTCTTTCTGTTTGTTTTCTTTACTGCCACTGTGTTCTGACTAGAAATGAGAAGAGTAATTCCCACCGCGCACCAGAGAGCTCTTTCCTGGCAGCGCAGCTGTACCTAGACACTTAAGAACACATTTCTCTTTTTATTGTTGTTCAGTTCTCATTACTGTACAATTATTTGTGTTTTGCTTCATCTCCTCAGAATCTTCGATCCAGCTGTATTTTGACCTCTGTTTACTTTCAGAAACTTTCTCTCATAGATTTGTGCCACCTTTGTTACTTTTTTTTCTTTCCTTCTTTTCTTTTCTTTTCTTTTTTTTTTTTTTTTTTTTTTTTTGGAGTAAGTTATTTTTCTGAAGGGTCAACAGCTATGGAATTTAATGTGCTAACTTCAAATAGTGACCTCTTTAAATAAACATTGTTGAAATGAGTTGTTCAAAGGAGATTGCATGGTCTAAGTAAAGCTGGGCTTAGTAAAGGTTGTGAAGCCCTTGGAGTTTCTCTTTCACCTCTTTTCCTTCTACCAAAACATGACTGTCCTGTGTTCTACTTCCCTGGGGCTCTACCTTATCTGTTTGAGCTCAATGCTTAAATCTTATGCTAGTACCGTTCCCACAATCTTCATGGTCTCTCACATTGTCAGAGTTTTCAATCACCAAATTTCAATTACTGAAATGTATTTTTAGAAATTATTTACTATCTTTGAAGCTGGGATGCGTGTCACAAATAATATCTATCTTTTACAGCTAAATTGCTAGATTTTGTTTCCTTAGTTTCACATTATATAATGAGGCATCTGGTAATTAGTAACATCATGAACCCAATAAATTATTTTTAAAAAGTAAAATAAATACTCCCTGAAACAATATTGATAACTTTTCTATTGCTGTGATAAAACATCATGACCTGATCAAAGCAATTTATAGAAAGAAAGGTTTATTAGGCTATGGTTCATAAGAGATGAGATTTTGTCATGGCAGGAAAGTGGAGTTGCAAGCATTAGACGAAGCAAGTTAAGAACAAGTGGAAAGAGCCTGCTCAAGAGGCATGCTCCCTGCCCCAAGCCACAACTCTGGTACCTTCTCAAAGACAGCCACCAACCTGAGGCTGAGTGTTCAAATGCCCTAGACATCACATCTAGACCACTGCCTTCTACTTCGCAGGTCGAATAGGCTTGTGAGCATATCCTGATACCCGCCATCCAGCTGCAAATGCTCAGAGTATCAGCTCTGCTCAAAAGTCAAAAACAGACTATCTCAGGAGGCTCAAGGCATTTTTTTTTTTACTGTAAGTATCTGTAAAATAAGGAACCAAATTACATACTTCAAAATATAGATCCTCTGAAAGATTCCACCCAGCAGGAGATCTAAACAGATGCTGAGACACAACATCAAGCTTCGGGGTGGAGCACAGAGAGTCTTACTGAAGAGTAGGAGAGTGGAGAGACCTGGCAAGGGTCAGGAGCTCCACAAGGAGGCCAAGGGTGCCAACATATCTTGGGAAAGGGGTGCTGCAGAGACTGATGCATCAACCAAGGACCATGCATGGGAAAAACCCAGAATCCCTGCTCAGATGTAGTAGATAGGCAGCAAAATTTTCTTGTGGGTTCCATAATATTGGGAGTAGGGACAACTTCTGACATGGACTCTGGCCCCCACACATTAATCACTTCCCCCTGGAAGGGTGGCCTTGGCATGCCACAGAGGAAGAGGATGCACACAGTCCATATGAGACTTGATAGGCTGAGGTCAGATGTAATGGGAGGAGGGCGCTCCTTTCTGAGGACTAGAGGAGGGAAGGAGAAGGGATGATGAAAGGAGGGTAGGATCAGGAGGTGACTAGGAAGGGGACTACAATCAGGATGTAAAGTGAACAGACTAAAAATTAAAAATTAAATAAATAAAGATAGATAGGAATGTGCAGTTCCAATATGGAGGAATGGGTTTTGCTTGCTGTGATGAAACACCATGGCCAAAAGCACCTCGGGGAAGAAAGCCAAATAATTTGGCTTATACACCACATCACTTTCATAATTGAAAGAGATCAGGGCAAGGACCTCAAGCAAGGCAGGGTCCTGGAGGCAGGCACTGATGCAAAGGCCATGGAGGATTGCCATATACTTGGTCTGCTCCCCATGGGGATCATGGTGGGTTGTCCCCAAAAATGAAGAGCTGGGCCCTCCCTCATGGATCCGTAATTGAGAAAAATGTTCTACAGGCTTGTCTGCCTATCACCTGAAACTCTGAGGCGTTTTCTCAATTGAGGCTCCATCTTCTCAGATGACTTAGTTGTGTCAAACTGACATAAAGCTAGCCAGCATAGGGCCAGTGAGGGGGATATAACTGGCCAAAATGCAACAGGGTAAGCATCAATATCTCTAGCTCCAAGTACAATGTCAAAGGGACTAAAATGTTCTCACCTTCCAGGTTTCTTGCTTGGAATATACACATGTCTCTTTCCTGGGTTGCCTCTACTCCCTCTACTCCTTGTGCATAGCTCTTCTTGGCAAATGTCCCTTACCTCCGAACTTCCAGTATCTAGGGGTTGCCAATGCTACTTAGGACTCACCTTCATACATTCATGCAATGGCCTCCTGGGAACCTTCTGCAGAGTCTCTGTCACACATTGCCTAGCCTCAGTGGCTCTCTGCAACTGTGGAAGAAGTGCCTAGAACCCTTTCACATGTCCATCCTTTCTACTTGAACAACTCTGCCAAGCTCAGCTGCTTTGGGGGGAAGCTCCCTCCACCTGCTGAGTTCTATTTGCTGCAGCTTTTTAGAGGCAGGAGGGACCTTAGGCCTTTTGCTCTCCCTTGTCTGAGGCTCACCTGTGTGGAGCTTGCCCAGGAGGCACTCTTCCGTTTACTCTAGAGCAGCCATAGCCTATCATTACAGTGATGATCTCCTTGGCAATATAGCCTAATGCAGCACAAACCTTGCTGTAGCATTAGCTGGTTAATATCTCCTTCTTTCCAAACTTTCTGTTTGGTATTTCTGTCTAATTTGTCTGCTTTTTACTATAGTGAACCTGAAACCTTGCCTGTCAAATAAATTAATCTATTATTTTTTATGTTATTGTTTATTTAATAACAGATTTGTTTTCAGACAGTATATTCTAATTATAGTTGTTATGCCTTCTCTGGCTCCTCCTAGATTCCTCCCATAGGCAATGGTGAAGAAAACTACCAAACTAGACATCTCTGTGGGCAGAGAGATTTACTGAGTATCAAACTACCGAGTTCATGGGAATGGAGGGGAGGGGGGACGGAGAAGAGAAAAATGGTGTAAAAGCAAGCAGGTTCTACCTGATAGTCAGCAGGGTAGAGATCTGACCTGTAACAGGCAATGTGCTCTTGCCAGATGTAGCTGACCTTTGTGGGGAGGTTTAAAGGGAGTTCCTAGAGGATTAAGGGAGGTGCCTGTTGAGCAGAACTGCCTACAGAGATCTGCTTTTGCAGTGAACAGGAACCTTTAGACTTGTTTACCAGATAACAATTCTTCTGTTTACCCATCCAAAGTTCTTCTGTAAGCAGTGTCCCCAGCACTGCCCTTTTGTGCAAAGAAAGCTTTAGATCTTCTTACTCCCCACTTCTCCACCCACCCTTTCTTCAGGATCTTTCATTGGAATAAAAAACAGGCTTCATGGGGCTGGAGAGATGGCTCAGCGGTTAAGAGCACTGACTGCTCTTCCAGAGGTCATGAGTTCAATTCCCAGCAACCATATGGTGGCTCACAACCATCTATATAATGTGATCTGATATCCTCCTCTGGCTTGCAGGGGTACATGCAGGCAGAGCTCTGTATACATAATAATAAATAAATAAAATCTTTAAAAAATATAGGCTTTATGATAACAAACACAATAATAATGATAATGGAGATGATGCTAATAAAAATTAAAAAAACATTAATAATATTTAAAAACAATCTGAATCTCTCATTTTCTAAGGTCTGAAACAGTACATTAAGAATTGATCGCTTCCCCATGGTGAGGCTGCCTCTCTACCTCACAAGGGAAGAGGATAGGCTCAGTCCTGATGAGACATGCTGGGATTGGTAGATGGGAGGGTGGGTGGGGCATTGAGGGATGGAGGAAATAAGGAGGAAGGGGTGGGGCTGGAAGGAGAGGAGGGAGAGGGTTATGACTAAGATGTAAAGTGAAAAAAAAAAAGAACCTGTTCAGGTAGTTAGAAACAACCAGTTCATTTGATTACTTTTAACTGGATTTTGAAAATCAGCTTGTCTCATTGTGCCAGATTTTGTGTGAGCTTCTCTTTCCACTGACAAACCAGGACCATTCACACTGGGCTGCAAAGAAAGGAGAAGTGTCACAATAATATTTTTAACTACTTTTATTTTTCTGATCCCTCTTGTAACTTAAAGACACAGTCAAAACTTCAGATAACTATTCAAATACTCTCTAAAGGGAGTAAAACACGCTTTATTGCACAGAAAACACAGCAGTTTCTATATATGGCACCTCCATCTTGGACTGGCTGCACAATGCACTCACTCTAAGGAATGCTATGTCGGCCACAAGCGTGTGAAAGAAATCATAAGTAATCTTACAGCACTTTCCTTTTTACTCTTGTCATAGCATAACCTCCCAGTTTTCTGGCTAGTGAAGGGTCACCACTTTCTTTTCCTTCTTTCTTTCTCTCTTTCTTTCTTTCTTTTCTTTCTTTCTTTCTTTCTTTCTTTCTTTCTTTCTTTCTTTCTTTCAACTGAGATATATCCGATGTCCAATGTTGGCAGACATCTGATGATGTGGAGGACCAACTGGAGGTATGGGGTCATGCAAAGGATAGCTTATTTCTGTCTCTGTGTTCTCTAGCTCTTAGGCCCCACTTACTTGCTTCACTCTTGTTCCTATCAGCCTACCTCATCAGAGGTCATCACCTCTTTTTTAAGCTTTACTTGTTCTGGTCGTATAGACAACAAAAGTAACTAATTGTAAAAGAGAAGGCAGATGAAAAACCAACTAGCCACTGATTTTATGAGTTGAAAGTGATACTGTTTTCTATTCCTTTCATTTGTAACTTCTGTAAAATTCCCAGAGGAACAACAGTCAATAACATGAACCCTAGGCAGCATTCCTTATGTATATGAAAATGAATTATAGTGCACTCATAGAAATTGCAATGTAGAAAGAATATCTAGTATTACAAATTGAAAAACAATTGAGAAATGTTTTATTTTAAATATTTTAACTGTTTTTATTTTTACAATAAGTTTATTGAAGAAAGAATTATTAATTGTGAAATACATTAAGGCCTGTGATATGGTTACCTTGAGATTACTATAGTTCTTTAAAAAATATTTTCCACTGAGGCTAGAGAGATGGCTCAGTGGTTAAGTGTACTGGCTGCTCTTCCAGAAACCTGAGTTCAATTCCCAGCAACAACATGGTAGTTTATAACTACCTGTAATGGAATCTGAATCTGTCCTGTGTTCATGAAGACAGTGCAGCACTCATATACACAGAATAAATAAATTAATCTTTAAAATATTTCCATTGTGTAAGCTTGATATCTAAACTTCTGATTCTAGGTATGGAAAGCCACGAGCTTTTCTCATGCTTAAAGAGAAAGCTTAAAGTCACATCTTTCGTTTAAGAGTTAAAATAACACAAAAGCTAAACAAAAAGCCAGAGAGAGTTTGATGGCCATAAAGAGAGGCAAGGTGTAGGCATTTGCTTCCCTAAGGCAAACATCTCCATTCGCTATGCAGAGTCCAGCAAGGATAGCTGATAAAGAGGGGAGTAGAGTGCAAGTTGCTTCAGAGAACGGATGCTGGAGGTTATGCTTACAGTGAAAGGCACTGAATTATACAGCAGCAGCCTTTTTCTCTGCACACCTCTTGCGGTTAGTGGAAGAAGAACAGGAAAGGCTGGAGAAATATCCTTCATATAGCATGGGGTAAACATACGCTAGTGGTAGAAAGAACAGAAATCACTACCCTTAGGCCCTGCGTTATGATCTGCCCCAAGTCTTACATTATCTGCTATGTGCCTCAAAATCTATAACTTAGAGCGGATGAGATAACACAATCTACTATTTTCAGGCATTGACAAAAACCAATGATACCTGACAGGACAGAGCAAAACTATATAATCCTTGAGAATGAGTAGAGATAAATTATTAGCAAGAAGCAGAACAATTGACGAAATAAAAGTAACATTTTCTTTTCCTCATCTGTTTTCCCTATTTGTCTCCTTGTGGTGAAGTAGAGTTTAGATTATTTATAGCATATATTGACCCTTTTCCTTTTAGTTCTTCCAAAATACAAAGTTGATGAGGCTAAAACCACATTGGTTCTTTCACTGTTATAGTTCCAATTCCTGTTTCATGATAAACACTCAAAGTATTTGTTTTACTATGCCCGTACATCTGGAGAATAAACTTTTTAAATTCATTGATCATATCAAAGGGAAAGGTAAGTTTGGGTTAGCTGTGTTACATTTAGAAGCATGTTTATTCTCCCATGAAAATAATATGTTACAAAGAATATACATTTATTTCACTAAAAGTTTCAAACTGGAATTCTCATTAAAGATGTCTCTGGGCAAAGTTCAGAAGAATTACATTTGTGTCATATAAAAACAAGCATGCATGTTCCACATATGTTACGTCAATGAAACTTATTAGGAAAAAAATCTGGTAGAAACCTCTGGGTTCTCACAAATAGTTTAGTGAATAATGTCCACATGTGATCACAAATGCCTGTGGTGTTCTGACGGAAGGATTTCCTTCAAGAAGACATCAACTGGACTTTTGTCTACTTTTTAAGAAAGGTTGTCTGCTGTCACTTTATAGTCAAACAATTTGTTTCTGCCATATGTTTCCTAATGCAATATAATCCGAGGTATATGTAAAATATGACAATGAGAAAATGATAATTATTTTAATTATCTCCAATTATTCATGTAAGCATATTTTCTAGAATGAAATACATAGTCAAACCTGTCTGATATTCTCCCATGCTTCCATTTGATCTTGTCCTGCACCTCTGTCTTAAATATGATTCTTTAGATTGTCAGATCTAATACTTCTGTAAAATTCTGTTTCATAGTTAAATGCAGTTACCTCTTACCTTTCTGCCCTTGTAATGCCCTACCTGTACACTAAACACAGCAAGATATAAATCTAGCCAAACTTTATTTTTCATAAATATATATGACACTTTTTATATATTCGTGCTTTAAGCCTTATGGGTAAATGTTTATCTCAATTCCTTTGTTGCAGTAATAAATAGGTATGGTGTCTACATTTATCAGGAGAATTCAAAGTGAATTTGTCAAGGCTTCATTTTGGCTAAACTTTAAAGTTTTTCGTACTTTTCATAAGTAGAAAGCTGTACTCTGACTATGCTGGTACTCTGTCTGGATACTACTGCAAAAGGTGTTAGTCTGTGTAACTAATAAAGAACAGAAATATTGCAGCTGCATCAGCCCTCCTCTCTCCTTCTCAGAGAGTTTCTGGACACCATGAGAAGAGATGTGGGAGAGGTGTGAGGGTCAGTGGAAGCCTATTCTGTGTGGACTTCAATCTCCTGTTCCAGGAAAAAATTCTCTTAGGAACCAGCAGCACAGCAGTGAACTCTTCAAAACATTAAATAATGTGACTAAAATTGGCGATGTTCTGACCCTAGGAAAGCACACCGCTCAAATGCCACTACTTCAGGAGCAAGATAGCTTAGTAGGACTCACCTTTAGCCTTTCTCTCTCTTGACTTCTTATCTCATTCTATTTGCTTTTCTGCACATGCATGCCATTCATATGATTCACTTGGTTAGTTTTATCAGTTGTTTTTTTTTTTTTTTTTTTTTTGTAGACGGAGTATATTATACTCCAATCTTTAGTTGTTTATGTTTCTTCTAATCATTTGATAGCTTATATTCTAGAAATAGTACCTTAGAAAGAAATGGTGGTGACCCATTCCTAGACTTTTCTTAAAAGGAAAAGGAGATAGGAAGAGTGGGGACTCTCTGTCCACTTCTTTTTTCACTCTACCCAAGGAGGAATCACTTTACTGGAGAGTAAAGTACTTGTTCTTGAACTTTCCTGGCAGAATCCCAACTGCTTGGCTCCTGGATGGTCTCGTTCTACCTGGAGAACTCAGACATTGTCCCTTCATCCTCTACCTGCAGGGCCCTGGCCAGGCGCCAGGTCAAGCTGAATTCATTGGGACAATAGGTACTGCTGGTGGCTTTTGCCCATTATTTGTGAATAAAGGGGGTCATTTGGCTTTCAGTGCCATTGTTGTAGCTCCCCTCTACTTCAGAACTGATGGAGGAGAGGGGTGATACTTAACTCATTTTATTTCAGCACAGTGAGATGTGACTGGCATTGTAAATTTTTAACTGTTTGTGGTTGTTGTTGTGTTTTGTTTTGTTTTTTGTTTGTTTGTTTTTGAGACAGGGATTCTCTTTTTTTTTTTCTGTGTAGCTCTGGCTGTCCTAGACTCACTTTGTAGACCAGTACAGCCTCGAACTCAGGGAGCTCTCCCTGCCTTTGCCTCCCTAGAGTGTTGGTGTTAAAGGCGTGGGCCACCACACCTGGATAAAATTTTAACTCTTGTTTAGTTCTTACTGACCACTCTGTAACTATTATAAATGATCATTGCTTGATGTTGAGGAAGCTGAGCAGAATGATATTAGTGTGAAGTCACCTTCCAGTACCATTGTGGAGTGAATCTACCCATCAACCATCCCCAGCTACCTTTACTTATATCCTATCAGAGAGAGTTCTTGCTGATATATACATAGAGAAATTATACACTTTATCAAAACAAAAAGGAACTATATATGTGGGGAGAAGCTTTATGGTTAAAAAGTTTTCAGAATTATCAGACCAATAATACCCCCTAAACAGAACTTTTATTCACAAAGTATATTCTTGGTTTGCAATAGACGTACATGGAAACCTGGTTACTGAGAAATATTAAGTTGGTCCATGTTGATAAGATTACATTTACAAATAATGTAGAGCCTCTGAAGGGTGGATATTTTGTATACTGGTATTTTCCATTTGGGTTCTTTTCTTTCTAAGATAATTTTCCCAGTAGAAAGTGAGGATAACTGACTCATTGTTTCCTCTCAGGAGAATGGCATTTCCATCACTTCTGTTAAAGTGACTTTAGAACCAGATCACTTTTCTCAGTCAGAGGCACAACTTCATCATTTTCCTAGAGATCAGCAAGCTTGGGAACACACCACATTTGATGGACGTACTATTTGCAAGGAGCAGCACACTCTGATGTCTAACAGAATACTTTCATCACCTGCCACTAGAGCATTCTTAGCAAAAATGTCTTCTTGGGAACTGAAAGTGTGATCAGATGTCTTAAGTCCTCATTGAAGATGCAAAACATCAGGGATTGGTTGCCTTGTGGGAACACTGAGTGACCAACCACCCATGGAGAAGTGAAGGCTAACACAGTCAGTCTAGCCAACCATTTCTTTCCTGCCAAAGAGCCTTTGCAAAGTATAAGATTTACGTCAAAGCACATTTCTTACCACATAAAAATTATTCTGTAACACCTAGTCTACCTCAAAGAAGATGGTGAACATCAAAGAACCTCCTTATGGAGATGGCTTTAAATGTGGCAAATAATCCACTGGGCAAAAATGTCCTCATTTCTGCCACTGACAGAATTCTGCCTAAATAAGGGCAAATTTGGATGCAAGCAGAGTTAAACTCTGCTGAGACTGATTAAGCAATTCCTCAATAGTTCCTGCCTCACAAATATGTCTGTCACATATATTGGGCCATAAGGCTGAAAAAAATGCTCCAACATTACAGAGAGTATTGGATGACTGTTCAGGCAGCAAATTGTCTCTGTCATCTTCTCATTTGGAAAGTTACTCATCTGCTCTCCCCATATACTCAGGTAATCAATTTTAATCCGTTTTAAGACTCTGATTGGGTTGAAGACCAGATAATTTAGCTTTACAATTAAGCTTATGTGTTAGGGGTTTTTTAGATCTAAATAGATGTTTTAAGTTAATAGAGATGAGATATGATAGATATTGATTTTCATTCAGAATTTCAGATGCAACAAGATAGGAAAGATGTTTACTTCAAGTTTGCCAAATAAAAACAGCCAAATCACTATGAATGTGACATTTATATAATTCCTGATTGTCTTGTTGTTCTTCCTGCTGTATGTAGTTTATTTTATTTATGTGTAATAATATAAATGTATAAGTTAAAAAAGAAACATAATAAAAAAATGGGAAAAATCCTACCATATTGATTCTGCTACAAGTATTCATTGTGATGGCCATTTCATTCAATTTATTATTTCCTAGCTTACCTTTTACTATATACATTTCTGATTACTGTCATTCTTGAGAGATTTTTGAGAAGAAATTTGTCCCTACATTTAAAAGCTCTATGCATCTTATCTTATCATGATGACATATAAAATAGGCACTTTGGGAGGTTTAATTCTACACATGGATAATGTAGTTTTCTTTCTGTTGTATAATGCCAGCTTCAGTTCTTCAGGTAACTCTTAAGAGCTGCTTTTATGTATTTTACATTGTTTTCTAGTTATGAAGCATGATATCAAAGCATAGACCACATAACTAACACATTACCTGTTATTTATTTGTGTTGATAACTGTACACTGTATTCTTGTTGTTTTTTATAAGAAGGGCACACCTAAGTGGCACATAAGTACAAACTCTAGTGTTTGATGGCCACACTCAACAATTCCCTAGCATGGAATCTTATAATGTAGCTCCTTTTATGCCCAGACATTGCATTTGACTTAAGTGACATGAAGATGGAGAAGATTTAGAGTGATATTCCAAAAGTATATTGAGTATATTAAATATAGATCAGAACTTGTTCTCAGGTTGAGTAAATGATCATCTATTACCCACTTCATTTCAGAGGGTTCCAGAAATGAATTGCTTTCCCTTAAAAACTCCTTTCTCATGGCCAATTGATTCTTCCCATCCTACCATTAAAATCTTATAACTGTACAATTACAATTTATTTAACCTACCTTGTTGGAAGTGATATCAAATTGAAAGAAAGAGTCTGGTCAAACAGAACACTGAGTGAATGAACAGTGTGCTAAGGGCCTAGGACTAAGAATATCTCCTGGTCCTGTCTTTATCCCACCTTATTTTACACCAGCCATTCATTCAGTGTGAATTCACTTTATTGCCTTTATTAAGATCATTTGAATCAGATGACTGTTTGTTAACAGAATTCCTGATGACTGAGAGGGTTTGAAGTGAGCAAAATGTTCTAAGACTCAATGCTATCAAAGACACAAAAGCAACAAGATGCCTTTTCAATTGTTCTCAATAGATTCATAGCTTTCTACGTGAAATCATGTTAAGCTGTATGTTTTAAAATGGTTTAGAGGTTCGTAGAATAGCACAGTAATTTCAATCATCACACTTAATTTCTGTTATACTCAGGCTAAACATTGTTTCTGAATGTTGTGAGACTGTTTCAGGATGAAATTAGCATTTGAGTTTCAGGACTCAGGAAATACAGAATGTTCACTTCAGTGTAGGTGAACCACAGTTACAACTCAGGCATCTTAATGAACAATGGATATTAATATTGACGCAGTTGCTTGTTTATTTAATTAAAAACCAGGACAAGTGCAAAATAGTCATTAAATACTCTTAAAGATGTGTTAAATATTCAAAACAGCTTAAAGATGCTTTGTAAATTTCATGTTTATGTACTGTGTTTACACCATTTGACCCTTCTCTTGCTCTTCTCCAACTCTTCCCCTTCCCCTCCATTCTCACTTAAAGGTATAGTTTCTTTTAGTTTAATTATTATTGTTATACATTCAAAAAAAATTACAATGTAAATGTAACCAGATGAGTCCATTTACTGTTGTTGCTTACGTGGGCTACCTGTTTGGCATTTGATAGCTTAAAGATATTAGAGTAATCTTTATTTAAAATTCTATGCCTATCACATACAAGTGATTCCTATAAAAGCATGTTTTAGTTTTAACATGTTATAATTAAATATATAAGCAAACATTTTCTACTATAATATACTTCTACATTGTATAAGGCATATACTGTATTCCAGTGGTTTTCAACTTTCCTAATGCTGCTATCCTCCTCTAATACATTTCCTCATGTGGTTATGACCCCACAGTCATAAAAGCACTTATGTTTCTACCACAAAACTGTGATTTTGCTAATTTATATGAATATATATATATGCACACACACACACACACACACACACACACACACACACACACACATTCCAGTGGTCTTAGTCAAAGCCTTTGAAACTGTAGTTCCACCCACCTACCCTCAAGGCATCATGACCCACATGGTGAGGACACTGCTGGAGACAATGTTGTTTTTAAAAAAATCTCAACTGCACAGATTTTGAATAGCGACACCTATGTTTTGCAAGATCTCTCCCCACTGCTCTGCAAGGCTGTTGTACATGAACACTTGGTGCCAATGCATAATTGGTAGTGATGACTTGTGAAAAAATGTGTCACGTGAAGTCTTGCATAGAAACATGTAGTTCAGGAAGGGAGACACACTTTTGTTTGCCCTCTTGGAGGGATTAATTCCCAGGAAGAAGGTAATTAATGCATTTGTCAAAGGTATTTACCTTTGAGAAATTATCCACATTTACGTGAGGCTGGGATGGATGATAATGTAATAGATAAGAAAGGGCTCTCTTCCCAGTAAGTAGCTTTTAAGATAATACAGACTCCAAAAGGACACCTGCCTCTGGATATTCACTTCTAAACAAGCTCCAGAGGAATTCAGTTTGCTCGGTTTACTTCCAGCTCTGCAAAGCCTACCTCAGAATGGAGCACTGCCACACAGGGGTTAAATTGAATGCTTTACTTTCACTTCTTTAAATCTTTTTTAATCAAACTTTGCTTTCCCTCTCTCTGGGGAACAGCAAATGGACAGCTCTCGTCTCTTGTGCTCCTCCTTCCATTACCACCACAGCAGAATGCATCTGAGACTGTAATAATTCAGTGATGAAATACAAAATGTCGCAATGCCATCTCTCCTAAAGTGAGCTGAGATTTTGTTATGCCATTTTAGGTGCACTAATAGCAACTCAAGTCCCATGGAGTGTCCTAATGTGAATTTAATGAGCTGATAGCATATAAATGGCAGTACTGTGAGGCTGAAGGTGACATAACCTTTTTCTTTCTACTTGATGTTTGTCTTTGAAAAACTACAGATCTGCTCAAAATGTACCGCATTACTACTAAGTGGCACATCACTCACCAAAGAGGCGACTATTGTTTTACCATTTAAGAATATTTTTTCTTTTACTGGAACATGTAGCAAGAGCAATTTTTTTATCATTAGGATAATAAAAATCTGAATAGTTTTTCTTTGAACAAACAGAAATTATGCTGCACTCTAGTGTCTATTTTGCCATAGGCTGATGGTCTCCAGTGACAAATATTTACTCATGCACCCCATAGCATTTGAATGTCACAGTCATTGATGAGGCGACAGCAAATTAGACTTTAAAGATAGTGAAACTATTTGTCCCTATGTAAAGTATTATTTAAGGCTGCTATCCGGAAAGAATTCAGAGACATTTTGTCAATTACAATTGCTTCCCTGGCAACAACCAAATTAAATTACTAAAGCATCATGGTTTATCCTTAGAACGTATTAGAAATGGTATAAAAAGAAAGGGTCAACAAAATTCTTTCAAAGAGGAAAGACGACCCAATATTTTTTTATGGTCATTCATAATTATGAATACAAAAACACTTTCTAAAAGTGTATCACAGCTCCCTGAAATTTAGATGAATTTATTTTATTTATATATTAGATCTGCATCAGACTTTGCATTGGAACATGAATCAAGTATTGACATGAAAAGGAAACATACAATTTAACCCATTTTATAGTTACTTGAACTTTGGAAAGCAACTAAAGAACTCTTTAAACTAATCAACATGTGCTTCCTCTAAACAAAATTACTTAAAGTACAAATGAAAAACCTGGAACCAAAAGGGCTTGTAGGATTTTCAGAAGTCTCAAAGCTGATGGAAGTAATAGCTATGTAATATTGAAATAATGAGTTGACTCCATTTGTGACCCACTCACTACATCAAGACTTACTAAGAAAACATGAATTCCACATAATTTTTAAAATCATAAAAGTTTAAATAAGTTACACAAACTCTCATCTAAATAGAACTAATGATCTTATCAAAATCTGCCAAAACTCAAGAAATGCAAATGTATCCCCAATGAAAATATTCCCTAGGTTATATTTCATGAAAGTAAGAATTAAACAGCTCAAGAGTCTTAAATTTGGATTTTGCTTAAAGACAAAATACCTTCAAGTTGCTGGGTGACAAAGTGCAACATCACATACACCTGACAACTGACGTATATGTGTTTTCGTTCTGAGGTTTCCAGGCCTGGACACTACAATGCCTCATTGCTGATGGTCTTTGCATCAGGGATAGTGCTTCTCTCTTTCAGAAAGTATGTTCTCAATCTGCCAGAAAATCTTTCCATCGTTATTCATTGTTTAATGACTGAGTAAAAGTTACTGTATCCAACAGAAAGCGTATTGCATTTTGTATCCATGTACATTAATGGTGCTTCCATTTGTTTTGCGGCTGTGACTGATTTAGTAGCTCAACTTAGCCTCCTCCCTGCTCTAAGGGCAAGCTAAGCGTGACCTTGGATTCTTATTCTTCTGCCTACCTCCCAAATTCTGGAAGAACAGGTGTGTGATACTAGGCCCAGCGAAGTTTCTGCTTTTGAGGACCTATTAACAAATTAATGCTGTGAAAATTCTGGTTCAAAGTGCTACTCTCCTAAAATATACATAAGCTGTGCACTGAAATATGTGCATGTCAAACATTCATACACACTAAAGGAAGAGGAGAAAGAGGAGGAAGAGGAGGAGGAGGGAGAGGAGGAGTATGAGGAAAGAGAAAAAAAAAGTTGAGGCTGGAGAATGGCCCAGTGCTTTAGAGCAATGACAGCTGGAGGACCCGGGTTTTGATTCCCAGCTCACAACCTCTTTCACTCTAGTGTCAGAGGATCTGATGCCCTCTTCTGGCCTCCACAGGCACAGCATGCACATGGTGTGCAAAAATAAACATAAGGAGTTTGACACATTTTAATTTTCAACCATTGTAAGATGATACTTGAGTTTTTTTTTTTTTAAAGAGAAGCTTATTTTGTTCCAGATTCAAATGAATAATAAAATAGGTGTGTGAAATTGAAGTAACATATTTTAGAATTTGATGGTTTTTCATAATTCTACATCTTCAAAACACATTTGCCAATTAACTTTTTCATTTCCTTTAATGTATGCCTACAAATTAATAAATATCTGACTTTTAAATGATATAGACTTACATTGTTATTGTTGTTCATCACAATATCTTTTACATATTAAAATTTCTATTTATTGAGCTTATCATTTAAGATAAAGTGTGACTATGTGCATATTTCTACATGTTACATTCAGATAATATAGGAGTATATATTAAATTTATTTAATCTTCTGCATTGAATTTTTAATTTTAAAATTAAATTTAGCTATTTCTTATTTTCCATATTCACACACGATTACCTCACTCCAACTCTCCCTAGCTCCCTCTACTCAGCCTCTCGCTCAACTTCATGGCTTGTTTTTAGTTTATTTGTTTTGATTTTTTTTCATTTTTAAAAACCTCTATTGATTCTTTATGAATTTCACATCATGCACTACAATCCCATTCTTCTGCTCAAACCCCTTCCCCCAAAGACAAAAATACTCTCCCCATGAATCTGTGGTGTGTCCTCTTGTGTCACAGAGTGCACCCTTTTGCCCAAACAACTTTTCTTGCAAATGATCAATGTAGTTAATCACTAGTCTGGTTGGAGGTCTTGGATATCTGCCACATGAGCAGTACTGGATCCTCACTGGGATTTCTCTTGGATATAATATTGGTAACCTGTTTCATGAAAAGCTAAAGCTTTGGATCTGCAGAACCTGCCTCTTTACTCACTCTAGCAGTTCATAGATAAGGTAGATGTTGAGCTGGGCAAACTCAAAGCCCTGGACCTGGGTCTGGTAGTAACTGAGTTGGTCAGCCTGACAGCTTTCCCGTGCTCACACCACTGGGACCCTGTCCCCCCCACCTAGGCCACCTGAACTAGCTCTCCAGCACTGCTCAGGTGAGAGCCCTCATCTGCTCTCCCAAGGGTTGGCTCTCCCAAGCTGCCTAGGCAAAGGCCTGGGCGCACTTCCAAAGGATTGAAGGAGGGGGCTATCTCTCCCATGTGCACTCTACTGCATGGGTGATAAGGGACAGTGCCTGCTCTTCTGCGCTCACGCCAGTGGGTCAGGCTCATCAGCAACCTCCAAAATCAGGGCAAGTATACTGTGCTTCCCAGTGTGAGGTACAGACATGCTTTCCCGTGGACCCAGATATGGCCCTTGGTAGCAGGGACCAAGACCTTAAGTGGAAGTCGGACCATTCATCACTATGCTGGAGTCTTCAGTGCCGCTTCTTTTCATTGTGCACATACCATCTTGGTCCTGTTTCTCTTCCATTTCTACACCGCTTACTTGCTCATCTTAGTGGCACTTGGGGCCTCTGGGTGTCTTCTGCATCCCGCCAGGCAGGGATTGCCTTGGACTAGCCTATTCATTTTTTTTTAATAACTCTAAGTCCAATTTTTATGCTGCCCAATTGCTTAAGGGTGTAAGACCATATATTGATGCACGCACAACTTATGCCAGTTCGCTAAAGGAGAGTGACTGCCGATCCCGTAGCAGCCATATAATGAAAATAGGAATTCTGATATGGTTGGGTGCCTGGGAGCCCGTCTCCATCCATGCTGAAATCTTAAGTTAGTTGATCTTGTGCAGGCAAGTGCATAAAGCTGCTGTAAGCTGATGAGAGCATCAGCTATCCTATATCCAGAAACCAACAATTCACAGGTATCCTCCACACCTACCAGGTCCTATCTTCTTTCCATTCCTTCTTCCCCAAAGTTCTCTAAGCTCTGGAAACCGGTCAGTGTAGATAGTCAGGCTATACAGCTGAGCACTCGAGGTTGTTTATACTTGATACTTTAAATGGTTTTATGAGTCTCTGCAATATCCAGTAACCACTGTAAAAGAAGTGTTTCCCACTGAAGTGTAGCATAGTACCAAACCATGGTGTAAACTTAAACATTGGGAGATTGACAGTATAAACTTCCCTCCCACCCTCTCACCCTCACTGAAATGTATCACCTCCCAATTCAGGAGAATTTGACTATTTATACAATACCAGGAAGGAAATACCTCTTGAGAAATAGACCTCATATTCAACCAGAGATCTATTCATTACCTCCATAACAGTCCCACCACTTCTGCACATGAGGGTACATCTTGCAGTATGTCAGTAATGTAACATGCAGGCTCCAGGGCAGGATAAAATCACTGATGTCTCTTTTCTCTCAACAGCTTGTATAAAACCTTCTGGTATTATGTAAATAAGCCAACAGGGAAAGAGTTTCTTGGTCAGTTTGTTTGGCAAACCAAAGTCAAGTTATGTCCTTGGTAGTAGTGTCCCCTCTACCTTAGGTCATCCATCACCTGTGGTCTGTTTCTAGTTTCCTGGATACCACAAGGAATGTAAGTTAAAGATGAAAATCCAAGTATTTGAAGATAGGAACACCATAGAAGTAATTTGTCTAATAGGGTCTGGATGGCCTTAATCATTTTTTTTTCCAGTTCTATCCATTCACCTGCAACTTTCATGAATTTATTTTTTATATTATAGTAATATATCAATATGTATAAATGCTGTGGTTTTTCCCCTATTTACCAGTTGATAGAAATCTTGGTTGATTCCATTTCCTACATATTGTGAATTTCGCCCATGAACATTGTTGTGCAAGTATATCTGTACTAGAATATAAAGTACTTTGGGTGTACGTCCAGCATGGCCGTGTCATGTGCTAGCCCTATTTTTGTTTTTGCTGTTCCTGATTTTGAAAAAGCTACAGACTCCTTTCCACAGTAGCTGCACCAACTTACACTCATACCAACAGTGAGTGTGTAAGGGATGCCCTTTCCCACATCCATGCCAGAATTCATTATTTGTATTCCTAATTTTGGTCTTTCTGATGGGGTGAAATGAAATTGTCAAGCATTTTTCATGCACTTATCTAACAGGTAAGGACGTTGGATGCTTTCTAAAGTGTTTACTATCCTTCCATATTTCTCTGTTAGTTGTGTTTTTAGTTTGGTGTTTGTTTTGCTTTGCTTTGGTTATTGCTAGCCTGGATCTCCCTTTGTGGACCACGCTAGCCTTGAACTCACAGAGATCTATTTGTATCTTCCTCTCCAGTGCTGTGATTAAAGTCACGTACTACCCCACCAGGCATCCATTTGTAATTCTTATTTACACAGCTTTCTGTTCACTTCCACATCTGAAATTAAATTTGTGTTTTAACTTGTGTTTCCTTCATGTTTGGTGATGTTAGAGTTTTGCATATTGCAGACACTAGTCCTCTGTTAGTTATAACTGGCAACATTTTTCTCCCATTCTATAGGCTGCCCTTTAGTCAGATGACAGTTTCCTTTGCTGTACAGAAACTTTAATTTCCCATTTTTCAATTGGTAGTCTTCCTGTGCTAAGGAAAATCTATTCAGAAAGGCCAAACCTGTGAATGTAAGTATACTTTCTTGATCATCTAGCAGTTTCAGAGTTTCTGGTCCTCTTCAAAGGCCGTTGATCCATTTAGAGATAAGTGTCTACTTTTAGGATATTTGAAAACTCAGTTTTTTAATGGATTGTCAAGTTTTCCACCAGTTATTAAGGTTATTTAAATCTATTTAAGAATTTATGAAAGTAACTACAAATACATAGATCCTGATATTTTCAAGTATTAGTGATATATATTATAGACATATATGTATAAATATTGGCATGTATAAATATATATGTATGTATAAATATAAATATATATTTCTGGGGGGTTATTAGAGTAGCTTATAAGCTGTGATCCAGGAAGTCCAACATAATTATCTCCCATTATGCTAGGTGTCTGGCAGTTGTTCAGTGCATGAAACTGGATGTCTCAATAACTGCAATCTGGTACTGGAGTTCTGGGGGATTTTTGAGACAGTGACCAGTGTTCAGTCTATGTTGGCATCTCAACAAAGTATGTTCCCATACCAGAGAAGGTATGGCTCAGCAACAAGACAGGTGAACTTGCCACTGAGAGTAAGGGCAAGCAAGCAAGATGCACTTTTTAAAAGTGTGCCATCAGAAGATTTTCACCTAGGTAGAGGAGGGTCATCCATCCTTAAATGAGGCAGTGAAAAGGACCCTCATAGGCAGACTTAGTTGCTCGGGTTTCAGTTGATTACAGACAGAGTCAAACTGAAAACTGAGCTAAGCTGATATAACATATTGACACTTTAAAAGGTAATCTTTAAATATACATATATTTAATGTATAAATATATTAAAGAATTTATTAAGCCAGCTTTTAAATACTAACAATAGCAGAATAAAAGTGATCCCACAATGAGTGATGGCTAGAAATTTCCCAGAAGTTCACAAGTTGCTATTACATGATGAAAACTTAGTCCTACTCTCACTGAAGGAATTGTGTAGCAACAGCAGCAGGGATTATTAACAAGGCAGCAAGAGGGAGGCCAAACAAGATAATCTTCCTTTTTTCATGTTACCAGAAGACGCAGGCCACAATTTAGTTTGTCCTACCACATCAGTTACAGTAGTCACAACATTTTAGGTGAGGCTCCCTACTCAGTTGATTCTAAGTTGTAGTAAATTCATACCCAAAACAGTAGTAGCCAGGTTTAATGGTCCACGTCTTTCGTTCCCACTAAGGCAAAATGATCTCTGTGAGTTGAAGGTCAGTCTGCTGTACTTAGTAAGATCCGGACCAGCTAGACCTACAAAGTGAATTTATACCCCTCCCTTCTCTGTTTCCGTTTCTTTCTTTTGTAAATAAAACCAACATAATATCTGCTAATGTTGTAACTCTATAAGCTAAGATATTGCAAATGTAAATTAAACTGCTTTTATTTTTTTTCCGCTGTGAGTTTGGTAATTCACCCAGTGCTCTGGGAAATTGAATAAAAAAAAAAAAAGAGGAAGCTGTGAAGAGCGGAGGAAGTCACTTGTCTCTCTAATATAAGTACATTGGTTTTTACTTTCTTTGTTAACTAAATAGAAATTTCACTTTTGATTTCATATCTTATCCTCTGGGAGATTCTTTGCTTTCTCATCTAACTCAAGAAACTGTAGTGTCAAGTCCTAGATGGTCTTAAAATTGTTCACTACAAAATTCTGCAGCCATCACATATCTAGGAGAAGCAAAGAACCTTGAAAATAAGAATAAGTAAGTCCTCATGAACATTAGAAAAATTTTGATAAATATTCAGATAAAACTGTAAAAGGATTTTCCTCTTCTTTGGTCTAGATGCAAAGTGTTAGCAAAAAGTAGAGAAGGGGGTTGTTATGATAGCTTAGAGGCAAGCCTGAGGACCCAAGTTTGGATTTTGAGCTTCTCCATGAAGCTGGCCGTGCTGTCTGTCACTGCTCTGAAACACATGCAGGAGTTTCAGGAACAGAAGTGTTGGAGGACGGTCTTGTGCACTCTGTATTCAGATACTGATTTCTGTGCCCGGAGCTCTGGTTGCAGTCTGGACACGGGCATTGTCATTTCTATGAAGAGTCTCCTGTATCAATGTTGTGTTTAGAATGTTTCCCAATTACCTCTGGTTAGTTAATAAAAAAGCTGAACAGCCAATGATTGGGCAGAGGAGATAGGCGGCCGGACTTCCGTTCCCAATCAGGGCATCTTAGGTAGGAATGGAGGAAGAAAAGAACACAGAAGAAGGTAGAAGAAAAGAAGCCATGACTAGTTTGCCACAAGGACAGAGAGACACAGCAGAAAGCCAAGGCAAGACTGAGGTGGAAAGTAAAAGAGGACATAGCTGGGAAGTAGCTGATCTGGCAAAGTTGGGTTGGAGTAGATGAATATCTGCCCAGGTATAGTGGTAATTTTTTTAAATAAAGCTAATAGACCTCTGTGTAAATTATTTGGGAGCTAGGGCAGGTATTAGAAAATACCCCTACTAACCCTGTAGTTCAACACAGAAGAATCTTGGAGCTAGTCTAACTGAATAAACAAACTCCTGGGTCAGTGAAAACTATTAACTCAAAAAGTAACATAAAGAGGAATTAAGGAAGATACACAATTTAAAACCCTTGCCTAGAAATACATTCTGAAGCCCATGCATAGCTATAACCTCTGAGAAAGAGAGAGAGAGAGAGAGAGAGAGAGAGAGAGAGAGAGAGAGAGAGAGAGAGAGAGAGACTCAAAATATAGAATTCCCATCTACATGTAGCAAAGAATGAAAGTAATATGATTTCTACGCATCAAGTACATACATTAGTTAAGGAAGTATACTAGGATCTGTGTCATTTTTATTGGCATTATTTAACTTCTGCGTTCTCAAAAGACCGACATAACACAATAGTCTAATCCAAGGAAGAATATTAGACTATTAATATGTGATAATTAATGATACAACTTTTATTATCATGCTCATTCTGTCAAAGAAACTTATACAAATAAAGAAGATCAAAAACAAAGAAAAGGCAGGAGGCACAGATAAAGTATAGTGAGAGTTCTCAGAATTGAAGTCTTTTTTCCCTCTAATTACACCAGCTAAACTGTTTGATTGAAGAGGTGAGACTTTCATTTAACTTTGAAAAATCAGAGACAATTAGACATGGAAAAAGAAACAATACCTAATGGAGATGAAAAGTTCTGAGTTAGTATTAGACCTGCTCAAGGACAAACTCCTCTTTTCATCTCAGACAAAACACCATGATTAGTTTAAAAAAAAAAAAAAAGCTTTAAAAACTTAAAAAACTTCAGCCTCAGATTTGGCAGAAGGTCATAACATTTTATATTGTTCTTGGTCCATCCTAGAAGGAGTAATGTATGCACACATATGTAGGCATATTTGCATATCATTTAAACTCTTTTCAAGAACATCATATACAAAACTATTGGATTAAATTTCATATGCTGTAAAATGAGCTAAACTGATTGAACATATTTTATTTAAGATACCTTATAATTTCTGGTACTAGGAAGGGTAAGACAACTCACATTTGAAAATTCTCTCTTAGCCTTGTATAAAAATAATATACAATTCTATCCTACTAACTTCCGAGTTCTACTAGGAGCAATAGGAAAGAATATCCACTACAACAGTCAAAAATAAGAGGGGAAATTAGGCTGCATCATATTTGCTGAACGTACCATATTACCAATTTAACTCTGAGCTGTAACAGAGACTTTTTAAATGATGTGTCCTTGAGCCTAAAAGCAGCCTATAAAGATGAGAGTTCGATACAGCCACACTATGTACACCATCAGTTAAACATTTGCAGGGTGTGCAGCCTCTCTCAGAAAGTGTTCATAGTTTGTCAGCATATTTCTCACATTGTGATATGGTGGTTTGAATGTGGCCTCCATGGCAGAAATCTCTTGGTGAACTGTCGGAAAGGCTTTGCAGTAAGTTTGGAATAGCTGTGGCCATAGTGGAACAATGTGTTGCTGGGACTGGGCTTTGAGTTTTCAAAAGCCCCTGCCAGGCCTACTCTTTCTTCTCTCCTCTTTCTTCTCTCCTCTCTCTTCTCTCTTCTCTCTCTCTCTCTGTCTCTCTCTCTCTGTGTCTCTCTCTCTCTTTCTCTTTGTCTCTCTGTCTGTCTCTCTATGTCTCTGTCTATCTAACTCTGTCTTTCTGTCTCTCTGTCTCTGTCCCCACCTCTCTTCCTGCTGCCTACAGATCAGGATGTAAAGCTCTCAACTACTGCTCCAGTGTCAGTCTCCCAGCCATGTTTCCTACCATGATGATAATGGACTAAGCCTCTAAACCAAGCATGCATCTAATTATATGATTTTTTTATAGGACTAGCCTAGGTCATGATGTCTCTTCAGAGCAATAGAGCAGTGAGTAAGATGTATGATGTGGGTCCAAGGGACAGAAGAGCAACATCTGATGTCTCTGGCCTTGCTTTAGAGACCATATATAAGTAAATGATGTCATCCACTTAATATATTTCTTACAGAGAAAACTTGAAATATTTCAATCAAACAAGTGGATAACAACATTGAGCAGCTTATTCTTTTAAAAAAATATGAATGAATGAATGAGTGAATGAATGGTGGGTTTTCTGCAACCCTCTAAGTGCAAAGATATTGCAGTTCCAATATAGAGAGACAGCTGTCCTTCCAGAGCCCCACCAGGAATAAATATCATCCCTTAATATCAGAACATGCCAAAATGCTTTGGCACCAATATGAATTAAATCTCATTTTCCTTAGATTAAGAAGCACAGAAACAAATGCATATAGCTTAGTTAAAACTCACACATTAAATGTTTTCTCAAAACAGAAAACATCTCCTCAAAAAATCCAAACCAAACCAAAACATAGAAACAGTGCTTAAACATTAGCAAATACAAGCTTCAGGGATGCAGGGTCAAGAGTTGTATGGGAAACTTGGCCTCCATCAGTCTGTACAAAAAGATCTCTGTGCTGTTATCAGTGAGTCTTACATTTTGACTCGTGCAGCCTTTGATATTTAAAGTTCTGTTTGGTTTCACGTCCCATCATTTCTTTCTAACTTTCTTTTTTATAAGAGAAACAATATTTTGATAAAAAAATGTGACCTGGAACCTTAATCATATGCACATATAATGACATTTTGTAGACTTGCAAACTTAATGCAGGCTGATGCTCTAAGCCCACGTTAGCCTGAGCTTGTCTAACTGAAATAGCATGGAAATGTTGTAACCTGAAATTATAAAACACATAGTTACAGGAAAGAAATTTTTTCCAGTATCTTCTGGGAACTCTACATAACTTACTTATTGACCCCACATTTGATTTATAGCAAATGAAATGAATTGCCATCAAAACCCCCAAAATGTAATTATTCCCATAGGTCAGAGATCTAAAATGTGCTGTAAGAAGTTCAGGCTAGAAGCATCTAAACTCTTTAGTGTTACCCAAGTCCTTTAATGGATAAACAACAACAGCAAAAAATAATGTCAAGAAGGCTTGCTCAGTGATTTGTTTAAGATACTAAAACGAATTAACTCAGAAGCTATCCTCATGACTTTTTACCGTCTTCATACAAATTCATGTTCTCTAAAACAAATGAAATGCCATAAAACTTCAAAGTCTTAAACTGACTTTGTTTCTTAACCCAAGAATGAAATATTTGAGTATGAAGGAAGCTGTTACTCCTAATGAGCTGCCTTCCTGTGGGACATAGAAATTTCTATTAATCCCATGTTTCATTTTACAAGGATCAAATCACACTAGTGCCAAACACCAAAGCTTCTCCACATAGACAAATGAGAGAGGATGGTAGATGGAGAGGGAGAGAAAGAAGAATAAGGAAGGAGGGAGGAAGTGGAAAAAAGAAGGAGGGAGAAAGAGAGACTGAGGGGGGTGGAGAGAGGGAAGTTATTTTCATTTTAGCCTATGTGCTTCAAAGATCACGTTAGAATACTTGACTGTCCCAGCTATTATAACATGTACAATAGATAATTTTAAATTTGGTAGTGAGTTAAGGATTATTGATACTGAAAATTTTATTGAAATGTATGTGTGTTTTACTCCACATTTTATAATGTTCTGTGCATAAATATGAGAGTTTTTCTGTTCAGGTATTAATGACATGAACACTACCTCTGTAATGCTTCACCTTGTAGCTACAACTTGCCGAGGTGTTAAGGACATGAGTACATTGTTCTTGAGTTATTAAATGTTAATCATTTCTTCTTGTTTAATACAGGAGAGGTTTAATTTTTGTACAAAAAGACAGATGAAATATGGATTATTTTTAAAATTTTATTAACTTATTCAGATTACAACTAAATTGTTATCCCATCACTTGTATCCTCCCATTCTTCCATCCCTCCCACTTTCACCATATTCCCCTCCCTTAGGTCTATGACCTAGGGGGACCTTCTCCCCCACTATATGGTCATAGGCTATCAAGTCTCATCTTGGTATCCTGCTTATTCTTTCTTTAAGTGCCACCAGGCCTCTCCACCAAGGGGAGGTGGTCAAATATGGAGCACCAGAGTTCATGTCAGAGTCAGTCCCCACTCTCCACATAACTGTGGAGAATTTCCTGTCCATTGGCTAGATTAGAATATCCTTTATTTAGAAATCAAATGGTATTTTTGAAAAGTCATAGTTCTCAAAAATAAAAGTATATGTGTATATCTCTGGGCTTTTTAAATTTTAATGCTAGTTTTGTCTTCTAGAGTAAGATCTTTAACTGTTGTAAGAACCAGACTGCCTTGAACTAGTGGTCTCAATGCTTGCAAAGCTTGGCAGCCTTGGAGAGGGCTGCTGGGTTAAGTAGTCTGGGATGTCATTTGGATATTGGGCTTTAAAAATTTCCAGCATATAATTGGAGTTTCAGACAGAGCTTTGGTGTCATTTTCTGTCTCCGAGGATCCTGTCCATTTGGCTTGGAGCATAGAATCTTCTAGATCCATGTTCTGAGGCATTGCCACCTCTACCTTAGGAAAAGATGACATCAACAGTATTTAAGGACATGAAAGAGTCTGTATCCCTTCAGAATCCTCCTGGAAATGACAAAACTAGCAAAATACCCTAACAACTGCATAACTAGAGGTGTGTGTTGCATATGAACACTAAATCTACCCAGGCTAAAATCATAATACTCTCTCATTATTGCAAACTCAATATCTCTTTCTTTTTCTTTAAATGTTGTTTTAAAAATTGAAATTAAAAAAATACAGGATACATGCAAAGGAACAGATTTATTTAAAGCCCTTTCTGACATCATGTGCTTTGTGATTGGAGGGTTATATCCCTCTGTCTTGAATGGGCTTGTCCTGCATCACAACTCTATTTTGGCTTAATTTTTTTTCTTTAGACACTTAGCACTGTGAACTTTCCTCTAGATACTGTTTCCATTTTGTCACCTGAGTTTGGGCATGCTATGTATTCATTTTCACTGAACTTTAGAAAGTCTTTAATATCTTTTATTCTGTCTTAACCCCTTTTTGTCATTCAGTAGAGAGTTTTTCAGTTTCCATGAGTTTTAAAGCTTCTTGTTGTTTCTGATGCTGCTAAAATCCAGCTTTGATATATGATGGTCCATTTTGGAGAAAGTTCCATGAGGTGCTGCGAAGATGGTATATTCATCTGTGTTTGGTGAAATGTCCTTGTAGGAATCTGTTGGGTTCATTTGGTTTATAACACCTGCTTAGCTCTTGTATTTCTCTGTTTTGTTTTGTATGGATAACTTGTCCGTTGGTGAGAATGGGGTATGGAAGTCTTCCATTATTAGTGTGTGAGGGTCAATATGTAATTTAAGCTGTAGTACCATTTCTTTTACAAATATGGTGCTGTTGTATTTGGGGCATAGATGTTAAGACTTGAAATGTAATCTTGGTGGATTTTTCTTTGATATGTATGTAGTACCCTTCCTCATCTCTTTTGATTAGATGAGATTTGATTTCTTTCTTTTTTTTTTTTTTTTTAGATATTAAAATGACTACATCAACTTGCTTCTTAGGTCCATTTGCTTGGAACATTTTTACACACCTTTTATCTTTGATGTTGAAGGGTGTTTCTTAGATGCAACAGAAGGCTGTCTCCCATCTTCACATGCATGCTGTTAGTCTATGCTTTTTCACTGAGGAATTAAACCAATGATATTGAGAGTTATCAATCACAAGTGATAGTTGATTCCTGTTATTTTCTTATATTTTGGTGGTGTTGGTGGTGTGTGTATGTGTCTCCTTTCTTTTGTTTTTTCTAGTGTGACATTATTTATTTACTGTGTTTTCATGAGTGTAACTAACCTTCTTAGGTTTGAGTTTTTCTTCTAGTAAACTTCCGTAGTGTGGGATTTGTAGATGGTGTATAAATTTTGCTTTATCACAGAATATCTTATTTTTTCTATCTATGGTGATTGAAAGATATTTTTGTGTATAGTGGTCTGGTATACTGTGTGTAGTAGTGTGTGAATTCTTAGAGTCTCCAACACATCTGTCTATGCCCTTCTGGTTTTTGGAGCCTCGAGTGTAATTCTAATAGTTCAGTCTTTATATCATAGCTGGTCTTTTCCCCTCATGGCTCTTAATAGTCTTTGTTCTGGTTTTCTGGCAGTCCTGTTCTGTGGTTTCTCAGATGTTGTCTGCTGGAATTAGGGGCTGGAATTCAGTGATGAGTCAGGTGGAAGGGCTGAGATTAGAAGGGCATGCTCTTTAGGATCCACAGGAGATTGTTTCAGCACTAGAGAAGAGACTGATGGATTGGAACTTGGAGAACAGAGAAAATTGTTCAGTGGGCAGCCTCTGTCTTATTTCAGTCTGCCTTTTTATTTGTTTTTGGTAGTGTTTTTCTTAAAGCTGGAAGATAAAGGCTATCTGAGCTTCCTTTATAGGACTGTGGTTTACATGTATGTTGAAACCATTCCAGGCCATGAAGTGCATGAACTTTTTTTTCCCCTTTTCTTCCCCTTCCTACTACTATAAGGGTAGGGTGACCCCCATGCTCTTAAAACTGACCAGGAGAAAAGAAATTTGTCTTTGCAATTGGTCAGATAATCTTTTCTTTATCACACCTTTACATGGATGGAATAATTTTCAGAATTGTGTTTTTATTAGAGTCAGTTGGGTTTAGCCTCAGATTATGCACCCAAGGTGTGAAGTATGTCAGAGAAGAGGAAGAAAACAATAGTCATCAGGGCCACTCTGAACGCAGAAGATTGAGAGCAACACCAAGTGACATGGTGATACCATGCCTGTTTTCAGCAACTCCCCTTGTGAACCTGTACCACTTTTACAATGATCTCCCCTACACTTCTCAAAATGGTGCTTGAAAGTACTACTCAGACTCTTGGATACAACTACTAGTCCCTTGTTTAGACATTGGAGCTCTACTTAAAAACAATAACAATCACTGCAAACAAACTGAGTATAATTTACTAAGATTGAAAATATAATTTACCCTGTCCTTGATAACGAACCAAAAATCAATAAGTAATTGGAGGCTCTTGTAGAATAAAATCTAAATTTAGCCCTGTATGATTCTGAGAAACAATGGAGAAATTGGAAAGTGTTTAAGTGTGCTGACAATGATAGATGGAGAGACAAAGCCCCATGAAATAAATCTGAAGATCCAGATTAATTTCTGTAACTTTGGATTCAGATAATAAGGCAAGAATGTGGGAGCCTTTCCCATCCTTGGAAAACAGCAAGCACACAGGATGAAATATACATCATCTTTCATGGTACCATGACACTGATGGTACCTATAACCATAATTTCCCATCCTAAGACAAGCCTCCTTCACTGTTTTTTTTTAATATGTTTATATGTTTTTAACCTCTTTTGTTTTCAGTGTGTTAGACTTTTCTTGATCATCTCCACCGAAATGATTTAATCACATTTGGAAGCTCATGTGTCTCAAGGTCTGCTTTGAATAGACTAACCCACATCAAGTCTGCTTATATACAGTGTGTAGCATTACTAATATTTGACTTAAAAATGGCAATGATTTTGTTTTTTGTTTTTTTTACATTCTGAAGGCTATGCTTTCTTCTAGCTTTCCTTCCATGCCCCTTTCTTCCTTTTCTTTTTTCATTTCTTTATTTTCTTCTCTCCATCTTCCTTTCTTCCTTCGTCCCCTTCCCTCCATGCTCCATTCTCTTGCTCCACTCCCTCTTTCTTCCTCCCCTTCTTTCTTTTCTATCCTTTCTATACCTTCTTAGTAAAGCCATAAAGCTTTATTTAATAAATGTCCTTACTAACTTATTTGGTTTCTCATGGGATTTGAATATTCCTGCAATGGAGACATAGCACATGCTTTCACACTTTTTGAATAATCCTATTCATGACTTTTCTGCTTTTTCATCCCCTTATGATCTCATTCTCAGTAGCCTCCACACTTGACCCTCTTTTTTTTCAACGTCCGCATCTATCCAGACCTTTTAAAAAGCATTAAGGTTATGACCATCTTGCATTGGTGGAATTTACTTTGGCCTAGGCATTTAAGGTCTTATATGGTATATTGTTTAGGTTTCTTCTTGTATATCATGTCCCAAATGCCTTCCTGAATAACCTTATCTAAAATAGCACTGCTCTCATTTTCTGTTCATTCATTTAATTTTGGGATTCTTCTTAATTTTTGTCAAATGAAAATTAAATTTGTTCTAATTGCTGACTTTTTGTCAGCACAGTATGGCATTTTCCTATGTCTTTATCTCTATATTTACAGCAGTGCTTGGGTTCCTAGAGGGGTATGGCTGCATGGATGAATGAACAAATGACATCTATTGAATATGAAAATGTTTTGGAAAAATAATTATTGGTACATACATATATATAAACCAGGCTATGTGCAGCAGTTAATATAATTTTATGAAATAATTAACAATGAATAAGGGTATGAGTGAATTTCCTAGTTAGTTCTTTGTTAAAATACAACAATCTTCTCTATGTAGTATTTAGTGCATTAAGAAAACTTTGTGAAAGTTTTAATAAAATATAAAGACAATGAAAGACAGTTGCTGTGAGTTTTTAATTATAATAATGAAGGTCAATATTTTCACTTCTTATATTTTAAATTCTCTAGAGCAAAAGCTGGTAGATATTCATATAGCTGCCTGAATAGTGATCAGAATGGCTCTAAGTGAATGAGAAAATACTGTCTGCATTTGTAGATTCTAGACTTCATGTAAGTTAGCTAACACCATCATCAGTCAATAGGGCAAAATAGACTTTGTGGGGTGTGTGTGTGTGTGTGTGTGTGTGTGTGTGTGTGTGTGTGTGTGTGTGTTATCCAGTAAGTTTGAAAACTCCCTGTCTTGGGATTCCAAATGACAGCAATATAGGTCCACACCACCACACCAGGCATATTCAATTTTCAGAAATATTATGTCATTTCATAGAAATAGATGAGTAATTTATTGTTATCATTATTATTAATAATTATTATTATATAAAATATTTAAATTATTTTACATAGCAAACATTTGGTAGTGATAGAAAGCTTTTAGGGCAGAGGGCATGAGCTATATTTCTTTACCTTCTTTCCAATCCTTAAAAGGAAGTATAATTATATTTTGTTAATGGGGCTTTAATCCTTATAAAAATTATGGACATGATTAAATTTCTCACTTTGTACTTTACACAGGAAAAGTGAATACATTTTAGTCATCATTTTTCAAAATAATAAATTGTAAAGACAAAAGTCCAAACTTTTGTTTAAAAATTCCACGTCATACAACTGCAACAGATACTTGGTTCTGGAATTATTACTGCTCATAAAAAAAATAAAGACAGTTGTGATTAAATGGTCAAAGTTCATAGGTAGCTACTGTGAAGTAACTTGGAACACACTATTCTTCTTAGGAGTTATTTCACTTGTTGTCATTTCTACAGTGTTAATACAGGCTTTCAGCCTCAACCACTGGCTGTATTGGTCAGATTCTCTAGAGTAATGGAACTGAGAGAGAGAGAAAGAGAGAAGGAGAGAGAGAGACAGAGACAGAGACAGAGACACACAGAGAGAGACAGAGAGAGACAGAGAGAGATTTAGTAAAATGAAAGTCTAAGAACCTGGTAGTTGCTAAGTCCATGAGGCTGGAGTCTCAGCTGCTCTTCAGTATACACTGGAAACCAGAAAAATTAGACTCTAATGCAAGTGGAGGAGTGGGTTTGCTAGTGAGGCAGGAGCAAGTGGGCAAAGAGCCAAAGCTTTCTTTCCCCATGTCCTTTATATAAACTTATAGCAAAAGGTGAGACTTAGATTAGTTTCTTCCAGCAGAGATCTGGATTAAAACTATTCCTACCTGTCTCAAGATCTGGACTTGAAGCACACCTTTTTACATAAAAGATGCTGAGTAGAAGTGGATCTTTTCACTTCAGTTTGAACATAGTTTGCTCATAGGTGTGCCCTTTATTTTTTGGATGTAAGTTAATTTCAGTTGACAACCAAGAATAACCATGACACTAGCTTGCCCAGAAAACATCTCAACAGATGATGTGGATGTCTTACACTCCCAGTCATCTTATATTTGCACTTGATGCATTTATATTTCTTTATCCCTTTAAAACCATGAGATCAGGGGTCTAGGTGAGGGAAATAGGCAGAAGAGAGAGGGAGGGTAGGAATGGGAAGATAAAGGGAGGGGATAAAATCAGGATGTAATGTGAATAAATCATAATAAATAAAATATACATTAAAAACAAACAAACCAACAAAAAAAAAACATGTGATCATGTTTAGAGACCCAAGGAGTTCTGAACAAGGAGGAGCATCTCATTGGCTCTAAACAAAATGATGTTCTTTGTCAGGTGTTGTCACTGACCTTACCTTTACAGGCCACTGTTGTGAGGCTTCCATTTCAACTCAAGTGTCATGGTTGCTATTTGCAAAGTGCTGCACAGAATTTCTCTCCTTGAATTTTGAGTGCTTGTACGCACATGTCTTTACATATGTATTTTAAAATCTGAGGCAGAACACTCTAGACATAAATCAACAAATGATTTGCACAATGAATCAACATTTAGCACTGAGAAAACAAACATGTTAGTGTTTCTGTTTATACCTTCCAAATCACATGTGTCAGGAGCTGCACCACATGCCCATGAAAGTAAGTTTTCGCTTGGATTCATGAATTTCATTAAGATTTTTATTTTATGTTCATGTAGCATAAATACTTTTCCTATGATCTTGATTCCGCTTGATGTGATATTTAATTAGAGGGACACATAGTTGGGGATTACATTTATACTTTTTGTTTTCATTCTTTCTTATTTTAAGGTTATTTCTAGCCCTTAAACATTAACATAATCACAAATTATATTTAAACTAATTTTAAAGAATGTCTGTCTGTTTGTTTGTTTGTTTGCTTGCTTGTTTTTAATGTGAATGTATGTGTCCAAAGAGGCCACAGGTATTAGATGCTGTGGAGCAGAGTTGCAGGTGTTGTGAGTTGCCTGGCTTGGGTGCTGGGAAACACATTCAGTTCCTGCAGAAGAGTAATAAGTATTCTCAACTACTGAGACAACTGTCCACCCAGCTCCAAGTTATGAAAAGTTAAGCTTAAGATACACAATTTAAGTTTCTGTACCCTGAATTTTATATAAATCTTGAAAAGTTCACATTTTAAAACTAAAGGTTAGTGGACCTGATTTAAAGTCACATATGTAGTTCTTGAGAAATATACAATAAATTATCTTGGGGAATGTTGTGTTCAAACATACATGGACAACGCATTTTAGTAAGTTACTGGATTTCAAGTGTGACTTTTAGACATAATAGTTATATGTAATCAATAATATGATTCCAAAACTTCATCTTTTAACATATATATTTATAAAACATGTTAACAAGTCCTAAAGACTACTTCTCAAGCTTCTCATTTAATATACTTAACTATAGTAAAGCATTTAAGTATAAATACAGGGCAATAAAAAAACCAGTCATCATAATAATGAAATTTGGAAAACTGCCTTCACTCTTTTCTTTTGAAATAGAATTGCAATTATCTTTGTGTGATATCAGTTGGTAAAATCAAATGTTGTTGTATTATAATATGTTTCAATAAAAATGGTAAATCCTTTTCTTTCTTTCTTTCTTTTTTTTTTGTTTTGTTTTGTTTTGTTTTGTTTTTTTGAGACAGGGTTTCTCTGTGTATCCTTGGCTGTCCTGGACTTGCTTTGTAGACTAGGCTGGCCTCGAACTCACGGTGATCCACCTGCCTCTGCTTCCCTGGTACTGGGATTAAAGGTGTGTGCTACCCCAGCCAGCTAAAATATTAAATTCTTAATGTCATATTACAATAATTATTGACTTGAGTATATATTTAAATCTCAAAAATAAATTATGAAATTATTTTATATTAATGAATTTCAAAAAATGTTCTGAATGTCTAAATTTCATACTTCGAAAATGTATATGTTTTACTCAAAACCTTATAGACTTCATAGTTTTTCCTTCATTCTCATAAATATGTTGCTTTTATAAAAGCAACAGAGAGCTAAAATTGAGAAATGTAAAATAGATACCATAAAATATGACAAGAGAAGCAGTATCTGTTGGAAATAATTGGCACCCAATGACACAACTTATCTTGGTAAATTTTGTAAAACCAATTGTGCAAGCCTGGAATTTTCAAAAGCTAAACACCCTTGAATAAGACATTAACCATCTTGTATTTTTTTTTTCTTCTGAAGAAATACAGTGGGTGGAATTAGTACTCGTAAACAAACTAATTCTGCTTCAGGGAAATGTCATTTTCCATGTGAAAACACCTGTGCCATACTTCAGCTTTTCTGTAGAAAGTTTTCTCACTCTGTGCTGTGTTTGCTTGTTCCTCAGCAGGATCTGCTGATGCTAATGGACTCACAGCAGTGCATCCTACATCAGTTATTACAGGTCTAATTCAGCCATTAACATTTCATTAATGGACAAGCCTCCTCGCTGCCGGCAAGGCTGTACAGATATTGATGAGCTCTGCTGGAAGAAGCTAGTCAGTAAGGTGGACCGTTTCAGAGAAGGAGTGCTTGTGTCAGCTTGCACAGGAAGATACAGGGACATCGAGGTTTTGTCTGGGTGCTTTGTTGTGCCAAATGGAGAATGTAAACATTTTGATCTCTACTCTGGAAGAATCTGGTAAATTTTATCAACATTTTAGGAAAGATAGTTTACTAATTATGAGCCCTTGGTGAGGAAAAATGGTAAAGTATTATGCATATGTCCCATCTAAAAATTGCAAACCATTTCCTGATATTGATTATAATTTGTTTTCAGCTACTAGGTACACATACTTGATGCATTGCAGTTAAGACGTAACTTAATCTTGCAATTCCCTATGATTGTATTACAAAACAACATGCTGAGGCTTCTGCCTCAAGTCACTTTGTACACTTTCTCACCTCTTGCCATTCCCACCAGGCTTTGGTCTTAGCAATTCTATCAATGTACAAACATCAGGAAAACCAAAGGAGTCCATGTTGTAAGGCCAAGTTGCCATGCACATTACCGTTTCTGTGTGAGGTTAAAAGATCTAGAGCAGAACTAAGCCTGGGTCTTTTATGGGCTCAGTGATCCCACAGTCTATTACTGTTTGAGAAGCTGCTTCTCTACAGCTCCCCTTTCTGCTCACTGCTCTTTTTTTTCAACATCTGCAGTTTGATATAGACCTTCCAATTTCATGGCTAGATCCAAGCAATGAGTGTAAAGTACCATGTCTGTGTGTGAAACTTCAAATCTAGTACACACACACACACACACACACACACACACACACACACACACACACACACACACACACACACACACCCCTGTGGGTTGCCCATGATCCTTTTGTGATCACGAGAAAGTTAAAAGAATCACTCTAGGTTTTCCAATGACTCTCTCTTTGCTATATTAGTGAGATCAAAGAACTTCCTCTAACTTCTACTCCTTCTCTGTAAAATGAAGTTGTTGAACTATTTGATCTCCAAGGCCTCTTCAAGCTGTAAAGTTCCATGACTGGGACCCTAAGCCCTGCATAAAGCTGGACAATAGAATATGTGCTGTATCCCCAGTTCTCCTATTAAACAAATTGCTGTCTTCCTGTGCAACTGTGAGTCGAAATGTATTATGTCATACGAATTTCTAATGCGAGTGCCTTGTGGAAATTACCAATTTGATACCACAATTATATTTGTAATGTAAAATTATTAAGTATAACCATATTGCTTATAACTGTACATTGAACTTATATTGTTGCAATAAAGTGTGCTTAAACTCCATTACATAACCTTATTGTACTCTCTAATAGAATCCACGGTTTCAATGGAAAAAAAGAAGGCAATCAAAAGAAATTGATTGTAAGAAGGTCAAATCCAACTCTGAGGTTTAAAGGGAATAAATAGGGAGGCTTCCATGAACACATTTAAACTGTGTTTTTGGTCAACGTATTCTGAGCATGGTATCCAACATAAACAGGCAAAGGACAAGTCACTTAATAACACTTTGAATGAGATAGCAGTGAAATGCATTCTGTGAGCCTGGGTTCTTTTCACTGGCAGGTCAGTAAGTCATGCACTTTACAATAGTTTATTTATATACATATATTTATTTATTTATTTATTTTTAATTTTTTTTATTAATTTATTCTTGTTACATCTCAATGGTTATCCCATTCCTTGTATCCTCCCACTCTTCCCTCCCTCCCATTTTCCCCTTATTCCCCTTCCCTATGGCTGTTCCTGAGGAGGATTTCCTTCCCCTGTATATGCTCATAGCATATCAAGTCTCTTCTTGGTAACCCGCTGTCCTTTCTCTGAGTGCTACCAGGTCTGCCCCTCCTCTGAGTGCCACATGGTCAAATATGAGGCACCAGAGTTCGTGTGAAAGTCATACCCCACTCTCCAGTCAACTGTGGAGAATGTACTGACCATTGGCTAGATCTGGGTAGGGGTTTAAAGTTTACCACCTGTATTGTCCTTGGCTGGTGCCTTAGTTTGAGCGGGACCCCTGGGCCCAAATCTGCCTTTCATAATGTTCTACTTGTAGGTTTCTAGGACCCTCTGGATCCTTCTACTTTGCCATTCTCCCATGCTTCTCTCATCTTGAGTCCCAATAGGATGTCCTCCCCTCTGTCCCAGTTTCCTGGTAAGTGAAGGCTTTCATGGGACATGCCCCATGGGCTAGTATGCAGAAATAAGTGAGTATATACCATTTGAGTCTTTCTGCTTCTGGATTAATTCACTCATTATGATCATTTCTAGCTCAATCCATTTGTCCACAAATTTTGAGAATTCCTTGTTTTTAATAGCTGAGTAGTATTCCATAGTGTATATGTACCACAGTTTCTTTATCCATTCTTCTACTGAGAGACACTTAGGCTGTTTCCATGTTCTGGTTATTATGAATAAGGCTGCTATGAACATGGTTCAGCAAATTTTATTGTTGTTTGCTAGAGCATCTTCTGGGTATATTCCAAGGAGTGGAATAGCTAGGTCTTGAGGAAGCTCTATTCCCAGTTTTCTGAGATAGCACCAGATAGATTTCCAAAGTGGCTGTACTAGTTTGTATTCCCACCAGCAATGAAAGAGCGTGACTCTCTTCCCACATCCTCGCCAGCATGTGGTGTTGCTTGAATTTTTGATCTTAGCCATTCTGATGGGTGTAAGATGGAATCTCAGTGTCGTTTTGATTTGCATTTCTCTGATGACTAAGGAGGTTGATCATTTCTTTAAGTGTTTCTCAGCCATTTGATATTCCTCTGTTGAGAATTCTCTGTTTAGTTCTGAACCCCATTTCTCACTTGGGTTATTTGGTTTGGTGGTGTTTAATTTCTTGAGTTCTTTATATATTTTGGATATTAGACCTTTGTCAGATGTAGGGTTGGTGAAGATCTTTTCCCAGTCTGTAGGCTGTCGCTTTGTTCTCTTGACAGTGTCTCCTGCCTTACAGAAGCTTCTCAGCCTCATGAGGTCCCATTTACTAATTGTTGACATTAAGGCCTGGGCTGTTGGTGTTCTCTTCAGGAAGTTGTCTCCTGTGCCAATATGTTCGAGGCTCTTCCCCACTTTTTCTTCTAAGTGACTTAGTGTCTCTGGTTTTATGTTGAGGTCTTTGATCCACTTGGATTTGAGTTTTGTGGAAGGTGACAAATATGGGTCCAGTTGCATTTTTTCACACATAGACCTCCAGTTAGACCAGCACTATTTGTTGAAGGTGCTATCCTTTTTCCATTGAATGGATTTGGCTTCGTTGTCAAAAATCAAGTGACCATATATGTGTGGATTCATATCTGGGTCTTCGATTCAATTCCACTGATCAACCGGCCTGTTGCTGTGCCAGTACCATGCTGTTTTAATTACTATTGCTTTATAGTATAGTTTGAGGTCAGGTATGGAGATTCCTCCGGAGCACCTTTTATTGTACAAGATTGTTTTAGCTATTCTGGGTTTTTTGTTTTTCCATATGAAGTTCAGAATTGAACTTTTAATGTCTTTAAAAAATTGTGTAGGTATTTTGATAGGGATTGCATTGAATCTGTAGATTGCTTTTGGTAGGATGGTCATTTTTACTATGTTAATTCTCCCGATTCATGAGCAAGGAAGATCATTCTATCTTCTCATGTCATCTTCAATCTCTTTCTTCAGAGTTTTGAAATTTTTTTCAAACAAGTCCTTCACTTGCTTAGTTAGAGTAAATCCTAGATATTTTATATTGCTTGTGGCTAATGTGAAGGGTGTGGTTTTCCTAATTTCTTCCTCTGCAAGTTGTCATTTGTGTATAGGAAGGCTACAGACTTTTTTGAGTTAATTTTGTATCCAGCCAATTTGCTGAAGGTGTTTATTAGCTTTAGGAGTTCTCTGTTGGAATTTTGAGGGTCACTTATGTACACTATCATATCATCTGCAAATAGGGATAATTTGACTTCCTCCTTTCCCATTTAGATACCCTTGATCTCCTTTTGTTGTCTTAGTGCTCTGGCTAGAACTTTGAGTACTATAGTGAAGAGATATGGAGAGAGTGGGCAGCCTTGCCTTGTTCCCGATTTTAGAGGAATTTCCTTGAGTATCTCACCATTTACTTTGATTTTGGCTATTGACTTGTTGTATCTAGCCTTTATTATGTTGATGAAAGTGCCTTGTATCCCCGATCTCTCTAAAACTTTAAACATGAATGGGTGTTGGATTTTATCAAATGCTTTCTCTGCATCTAAAAAGATGATCATGTGGTTTTTTATTTTCAGTTTGTTTATATGGTGGATTACCTTGATGGATTTCCATATATTAAACCATCCCTGCATACCTGCAATGAAGCCTACTTGGTCATGATGAATGATATCTTTGATGTGTTCCTATACTCAGTTTGCAAGTATTTTATTTAGTATTTTTGCATCGATGTTCATAAGAGAAATCAGTCTGAAATTCTCTTTCTTTGTTGAGTCTTTGTGAGGTTTAGGTATCAATGTGACTATGGCCTCATAGAATGGATTTGGTAATTTTCCATCCATTTCTATCTTTTTGAGTAGCTTGAAGAGTATCGGTATTAGTTCACCGTTGAAGGTCTGGTAGAATTCTGCACTGAAACCACCTGGCCCTAGGCTTTTTTTGGTTGGGAGACTATCGATGATTGCTTCTATTTCCTTAGGGGAAATGGGACTATTTAGCTTGTTTATCTGTTCTTCACTCAACTTTGGCAAGTGAAATTGATCAAGAAAATCATCCATTTCCCTTAGATTTTCAACTTTTGTGGCATATATGCCTTAAAGTAGGATCTTATGATTCTTTGTATTTCTTCAGTGTCTGTTGTTATGTCTCCCTTTTCATTTCTGATTTTGTTGATTTCAATACTGTCTCTCTGCCTTTTAGTTAGTTTGGCTAATGGTCTGTCAATCTTGCTGAATTTCTCAAAGAACCAGCTCTTGGTTTTGTTGATTCTTTGGACTGTTTTCTTAGTTTCTAATTTGTTAATTTCAGCCCTGAGTTTGATTATTTCCAGACGTCTACTCCTCTTGGGTGTTTCTGCTTCTTTTTTTTTCTAGGGTTTCCAGTTGTGTCGTTAAGATGCTTATGTGTAATGTTTCCAATTTCTTTTTAAAGGCACTCAGTGCTATGAATTTTCCTCTTAGCACTGCTTTCAATGTATCCCACAAATTTGCGTATGTTGTTTCTTCATTTTCATTGAATTTCAGAAACTCCTTGATTTCTTTCTTTATTTCCTCCCTGACCCAGGTGTCATTTAGCAGAGAGTTGTTTAGTTTCCACGTACGTGTAGGCTTTTTGTTATATCTGTTGTTGTTGAATTGCAACCTAAGAGCATGGTGATCTGATAGGATACAAGGTATTATTTCAATGCTCTTGTATCTATTCTGGCTTGCTTTGTGACCTACAATGTGATCAATTTTGGAGAAGGTTCCATGGAGTGGAGAGAAGAAGGTATATTCTTTCTTGTTTGGGTGAAAGGTTCTATAGATATCTGTTAGATCCATTTGACCCATGGCATTGGTTAATGATGTTGTTTCTCGGCTTAGTTTCTGTTTCCATGCCTTATCCTTCAGTGAGAGTGGGGTGTTGAAGTCTCCCACTATTATTGTGTGGGGATCGATGTGTGGTTTAAGCTTTTTCAGCAGATCTTTTACAAATGTGGGTGCCCTTGTATTGGGAGCATAGATGTTCAGAATTGTGATGTCATATTAGTTGACTTTACCTTTGATGAGTACAAAGTGTCCTTCCTCATCCCTTTTGATTAAGTTTGGTTGAAAGTCTATTTTGTTTGATACTAAAATGGCTACGCCTGCTTGCTTATTGTGACCATTTGCTTGGAATATTTTTTTCCAACCTTTTACCCTGAGGTAATGCCTATCATTGTGGGTGAGATGTGTTTCTTGAATGCAGAAGAATGTTGGATCTTGTTTATGCACCCATTCAGTTAGTCTGTGCCTTTTTATTGGAAAATTGAGGCCATTGATGTTGAGAGTTATTAATGACCAGTGACTGTTAAGAGTCTTAATTTTGATGTTGTTTCCAGTCGAGCGTTTGTGTAGTTGTGTTTTTGCCATGGGATAGCTATCTATTTCCTGGGTAGTTTTGGTTGTAGCTTGACCCTTTGGGATGGGGTTTTTCTTCTATTACCTTCTGTAAAGCTGGATTTGTGGATAGGTACTGTTTGAATTTGTTTGTGTCATAGAATATTTTGTTTTCTCCATCAATGGTTATTAATAGTTTTGCTGGGTAAAGTAGTCTGGCCTGGCATCTGTGGTCTCTTAGGGTTTGCAGAATCTCTGTCCAGGCCCTTCTGGCTTTTATGGTCTCTGCTGAGAAGTCGGGTGTAATCCTGATAGGTTTGCCATTAAATGTTATTTGTCCCTTTTCCCTTGCAGCTTTTAATATTTTTTCTTTGTTCTGTATGTTTTGTGTTTTGATTATTATGTGATGGGCAGTTTTTCTTTTCTGGTCAATTCTGTAGGCCTCTTGTATGTTTATAGGCATCTCTTTCTTTAGATTGGGGAAATTTTCTTCTATGACTGTTTTGAGAATAGTTTCTGGGCCTTGGAGTCTGTTATCTTCTCTTTCTTCAATGCCTTTTATCCTCAGATCTCTTCTTTTCATGGTGTCCTTAATTTCTTGGATGTTTTGTGTCAGGAGTTTTCCAGAGTTGGCATTTTCTTTAATGGTTGCTTCAATATCTGTGATTGTATCTTCTAGACCTGAGATTCCTTCTTCCATCTCTTGGATTCTGTTAGAAAAGCTCACCTTTGTGTTGCTCGCCTTCTTCTCTGAGGACTCATGGCCTTGTTTTTCTTCTGTCGTTGTGTTTATCATTAAATCAATTTTCATCTTCAGATCTTGAACTGATTTTTTTATTTCTTTCATCTGATTGTTTGTGTATTTCTGAGTTTCTTCCATTGCCTCTTTATAGGTCTTCAGAGCTTGAACCATTTTATTTATTTCTTTCATGAAAAATTTTCCGGTTCCACTCTATGTGCTTCTTTTATGTCTCTCACCTGTTTGGCTGCATCTTCCTGCATTTGATTACGAATTTTATTTGTTTCCTCCATTATCATCTTCATTACTAAGGATTTGACTTCATTTTCTTGTATTTCCATTGTATTTGAATGCTCTGGGTTGTTTTCTTTGGGATAGCTGGAAATTGGAGACGCCATATTGTTTTTTTTTTTTTTTTTTTTTTTTTTTTTGCGTATGCTTTGACGCTGTCCTTTAGACATCTTGCCATCTCTGTTTTTATTGGGTAGCTTCCAGAGTTGGATGGAGGGAGTCTGATGATAGATTCGTTTGTTTTCTCATGATTTCCGTAGGCTGGGAGCCCTAATGCTTCACTGGTGTGGATGGCAGGAGGCCTGCCCTGTCATTTTGGAATCTCACAGCCAGTGATCCTCAGCTCCCCTGTAGGGGGAGCTGCAATCATTCTGGGTCTCTGAATGAGCGTTGGGTCAGGCCAAGGTATCCACAGCCTTCTGTGTCCCCTGCCAAGTCCAGCCAGGGACACTGGGCCCGAACCATGTGCCAAGCTCAACTAGAATCTCAGGGCCCGAATCATCTACTGATCTCAGCTAGGGACTCTGGGCCCAAAATGCAAGCAGAGTCCAGCCAGAGTTTTTGGGCTGGGACTGTGCACCAAGCTCAGCTAGGGGCTTTTGGCCGAATGTGTGTGCTGTGGTCAGTTATAGACTCAGGGCCCAAACCGTCTGCCAAGCTCAGCCAGGAATTCTGGATTCAAACTGCTCCCTGTGTCCAACCAGAGTTAGAGCCAGGACTGTGTCAAAAGCTCAGCTAGAGTCTCTGGGCCCAATCTGTTTGCCAAGCATGCTGAGCTCCACACAAGTCTCCGGGGCGGAATTGTGCAGCAAGCTCAGCCAGGGACTCTGGACCCACACTGCACGCTGAATTCCAGGCCTAAACTGCGTGGAGAGTCCAGCCAGAGTCTTAGGTCCGCTGAGCCTGTGCACAAAGCTCAGCTAGAGTCTCTGGACCCAACCTGCCCGGCAAGTCCAGCTAGTGACTCTGGGCCGAATCTGTGTGCTTACCTCAGCCTTCGTCAGCACCGCAGAACTGCCCGCTGAGTTGAGCTAGTGTATCGGGCAGAACTGTTCGTTGAGCTGAGCTAGTACCTAGGGTGGAACGGAGCGCTCTGCCCAGCCTTCATCACAGCAAGGGAGCTGCTTCACAATAGTTTTTAAACACTACCTTTGATATTCAATTATCATGCTCTTAAAATATCAAAGCAGCTATGAAACAGTCAAGTTATATGTATTGCATGGGGCAATATAAGACAATTACATAGTCAAAAGCTGTTTCCCTCATTCACACTCACATAGCATGTCACCTGCAAGGAATCTGGAGAGAGATGATTTCAACACAAGAGAACCACACAATTCTAACTACCTTCCCAGAACTTTATTTAGGTACACAGTTCTATGAGGTTGTTATTTATTAAGGATAACAAAGAAATAAACTACAGATTCAAAATGGATTCCCATGTAGAGACAGTGGAATTGTTTGCTGAAATGTCTTAGCCTTGTTCTTTTGAAATGAATATTTGGTTTCATTCTGAGTTTCTTGTGTATTTAGAAGCTTTTGTTTGTTTAGGATATCAATGTTCCAAATAATCTCTAAAGGTGCAAATGTGATCCTGTTATAAAATAATAAACCTTAAGCACAACTTAATTTTAAATGCGTAGAGGAACACATGAAGGAGAATCATTAGTTTGAGGTTATAGTATTTACAACAATTAAAATCAAAAGAAGAATAGCAAACAAAACCATGCATTCTCTCATCAACAGAAATGATGATCAATATCTGTACCAGTTAATATGCACTCATAGTATAAGTTAATAATTTACATTCTTTTGCATGTTACCACATGCTTTGCTGACTTGTTTTATATCGACTTAATACAAACTATAGTAATCTGAGAGGACAGAGTCTCAAGTAAGAAAATGCCTGCAGAAGATTGGGCTGTAGGCAAGCCTGTAGAAGATGTTCTTAATTACCTAACGGTGGGAAGGGAGTGAATCCCGTTGTGGGTAGGACCATCCCTGGCCTGCTGGTCCCAGGTTTTATAAGAAAGCAGGCTGAGCAAGCCTTGAGGAGCTAACCAGTATGGAGCACTCCCTCAAGCTTCTGTATCAGAGCCTGTTTCCAGGTCTCTGCTTTGTTTTAGTTCCTGTCCCATCCCCCAGTGATGAACAGTTATTTGGAAGTTTAAGCCAAATAAAACCTTTCCTTCCCATGTTGTTTTTATCATGGTGTTTCAGCATAGCAATAGAAAAACCAACTAAGCCACATGCATAAATCTATTTTATTTTAACTTAGTACCTTACTATTATTGAGTCTTTTAAAGTATATTTTTATGAAAACACATAGCAAACATTGTTCTCATATTTGATATTTTGTTTTTTTCTGTCTTACCTGATCTTCATGATGAGATCTACCAGACTGCGTAACCCAGGCCTCTACTCTCTCTTTGATAAGTTAAATACATCAGCTCTTCCTGGGACACTGGTGCCTCTCTGAGGAGCTCTCAGATGATAGATAGAAGTCTCTTTGAGCACAAAGCATTGTGATTCTAATGCACAGAACATCACCTAAATAGGGTAAAAAACAAAGGCATGATAGTTGTTACAAAGTTTTTATTGTTGACAACAGTGGAAATTCTCTGACTAATTAGTGATTTGGACTGGATTTTCCCTGCCCTCAATGCAGTAAGTTGATTCTCTAACCTTCAATGTAATGACATAAGAACATATAGACTTGATTACCTTTGGATGAGATTGTAATATAGAGCGCTTATGAGATGATGAATGCCCTTATAGACAAGCCCAGAAGAGAGATGGTCTAGTTCTCTCTCTAGAACCCAGAGAACAATTTGTCACCTGTGAATCCTTACTGTAGCTTCACCATTGTCAATACTCTAGTCTCAGACTCCCCTACCAGAACTCTACGAAAAAAGTATCTGTTTTTCAAGTCATCCAGTTTATGATAACATTTCCTGGCATCCTGCACAAGTGCATACACTTAATAGCCTCACTTTTTTTTTTTTTTTTTTTACTCTAATACATTGTCTTGTGTCTCAATAACAGAACTGAGCAGCCAGGAAATATAGCAAATTCTGAGTATTAATGCATACCTTAAATTTCTCTAATTTGTTTTTTCTCACATCTATATACTTTTCTGTAATATAAAGTAATGTGGGTCTGGGAAGATGGTGCAATCGGTAAAAGATTTATAACACAATTATGAAAACCTGAATCTAATCCACAAAATGTGTATAAAGTTTCCTTTAAACCAGCTCTGGATTACAGGGCCAAGGAGGGAGGGGGAGAAAGAGAGAGAGAGAGAGAGAGAGAGAGAGAGAGAGAGAGAGAGAGAGAGAGAGAGAGAGAGAATCTTCATTGATAAATTCTATATTCAGTGAGAAATTAGACCCTGTCTAAAAATAAGGTGGATATGACTAGAACAGGACTTCATGTACTTATTATCTCTTGCTTCCACACACATATGCACCGAAGTGTGTGTGCCCTGAGGCACACAATCTAGGTATAAAGCATAGCAGAAACAATAGTTCATTGTTAAATGTTGCCAGTAAGTATCCAAACATTAACATTTCTAATACCAATGTTGTGCTTTTAGTGGGGTTGCATTTTGCATTCTTGAAGGAAAGGCTGTTCCCATCATATCTCCATTTCCTCCTAAGCCATTCAGTGGGGTTTATATGTGTTTTTTGTCAGTAGTATTGAAATTCAACTTATCTTATAAGGGAAATTAACTCATGCCAGAGGTTGAAGCTTGATTTAACTTTACCATATTTACATTGTGGCATATTCAATGCTATTAGTGGCTATAAGATTACTTAGTTCTATGTGTGTAGATTACTTCATTAAATGATCCTGTGAACCGGAGATGTAACAGGTTAGCTCTGCTAACTATATTCTGTCTGAGGAAAGGCTCTTCTTGTTTGGTCTGTATTTATTGCCCTTTAAATCCAGTAAGGGTCCCTTTGCTCTTATATTTTTTCACAGCAGTGAGTAGGAGGGAGTGGTCAGTGGTCACTTGACTCTGAAGGAGAGATCCAGTTCTTCAAGTAACTGAAATATCACGTAAGCTCAAACTAGTGGGCTCATTCATTCTTTATATAGAACATGTCTCTTCTGACCCTCAGTCTCCTATATTAGCCCTTGGAATATCACAGGTTTAAATAAGTATTTTTCTGATGCATTGAAAAATTATCATCCCAGAAGTAAGGACTCCCCAGAGCTGTGAAATAGATCCCACACAGGAAGTGGACAGAATGCCCTATTAGTTACTTCAGCTGGGCCTGGAATGAATCTGGGCGAGAAAATGAAGTCAGTAAGGTGTCAGGGTTTCCTGCACAATTCCCACATGGGTGCTCTCAGGGGTAACTGATGCAAGCCTTGGAATTCTGTCAAGTAGAGAGGGTTTTCTATGGTGATAGGGTACTTTTCTCTTAAATGCTATTCAAAAAGCTTCAAAAAAAGGTGAAGAACACAGAAAGAGAGTTGATATGAATAAGACTTACTTTGTAATATTGCTAACTAACATACCTAGAGATAGAAACACTATAGGCATCCGTTATATGTAGATATATTTTAAGCTTCGTATATGTGTCATTCTTTGATAGCAACAAAAAGTTTAGTAAACTTGTAAGGGTCCACAGGGAGGAGGCTATCACCTAAGAAAGTGGAATAGAATATGGAGTTATAAAGGGGAAAGAGGGAAAAATGAGCAGGAAAGATCAAGTGGGATGGGAGGCAGAAGGCCAGGGCAAGGGAGGGAATCTGAGGAGGGATAGCTAACACTAAGCATCTCCCTAAAAGCCATATAGAACCCCTACTACTGCATAAGCTTCCTAAAATATCTACACATATAGATGGAATTTAAAATGAATTTAGCTTAAAACTGTGGAACAATGCCCCTGCTAAAAACATATACTACCAAATAAAATTATAAGTACCATGGACAAGTTGTCTTTTTTTGTTGTTGTTGTTGTTGTTGGTCAGTGAGTGGGTTAACACAGACTTCCCTACATTATTCTGGGCTAATATCGATGTTGTTGTACATTACCCTCAAGAACTTGTTGATAAGGCTCTGTTGGTGAAAACACCACATACTTGAGTCATAGAATATGAAGAAACATAGCTGGTATTCAACTAGAAGTGTCATCTCTACTGGCTAGTATTCATAATGCTGGAAGATGTTATGCATGCTACTTGAGGAGAAATGTAATCATTAATCTCACTCATCTGTGAACCATAGGAGCTACAATAACAACCTGCCTGAAGAGATCTGCCTATTTGGGCAATGGTTTTAGGGGTATTATTGGAGCAAAAAAACCATTATTTGGGTTTAAAGCTTGCTCCACTGGATGGAACATGTCTCTGACACTTGATACTATGAATGAGAACTGCAAAATCTACATATAGATAGGACAAGAGCACTTGGGAAGTCCTAGTCCTATTATCCTGCTAAACTATTATTATTCTGTAAGTATAAATAAAACAGCCAATGACACAATTGCTATATCCATTGATCAATGACTTGCTCCCTCTTGTAGTTGATGGCAATTAACACAGATAACCATAACTGTTCAGCGGTGCAAAGGATAAGAGACTTTACAATGTGCATCCCCTAGTTGGAGATCCACCTCATACCTCTGCCCTCAATGCTCAATGATCTACATGGAAGAAGGGGTGGAAAGCTGATAAGAATTACAGATGGTGTATGATTTCAGGGAAAGAGTGTTTTTACACCAATGAGGCTGGTTCACAAATGAACTCACAGAGATTATAGCATAAGCATAAGATTTACACAAGAATAGACAGGACAAAAATCCCAGCATGGACAAGGGAAAAAGAATACAAAGTCCCATCACTAACAGGAAACTTTTGGCATTGGCATTTGATTGCTTTTAGGAGAATGAAAGTCAGTTTGTTTGTTTGTTTGTTTGTTTTTCCCAGTGGAATGACACATGGTATATTGACGTTTATCTAGGGAGGACTCCAAGCCAGGAGTAATCAGTCAATAAAAATAATACTAGGTTTGTTTTATTTTAAAAAATAGGGAGAAAGAGAGGTAGGCTGGAAAAGGGTTAAATTGGATAGCTGGGTGATTAGGGAGGTGTGGGAGGAATGTGGAAGCAGTTGAGGCAAGGAGATGAATATGTTCAAAATATGTTACATGACATTCTGAAATAAATAAAAAATATTATTTTAATGATAAATGACCAATTTATGTGAAATAATAATATGAGTTCATATTCAAAAGATGCTACACTGGAAAGGTATACAACAGTCATTCAATATTCTGAACATTTTAAAAGATAATGTTTTCCTACTTGTTGAGGTTTGGGGGATGCTAGAAAATAATTTATTGGCATAACTCAGAGTGTTATATTAAGGCATTAAAAACAATAGTAAAAAGATAAGGTAAAGGAAAATCTTAGTGGATAAAAGGAAAAGCAATAGTATTCACATATACCTTGAAAGGACAAAGCTTCTCTCATTGATGGTAATTATATTGAATATAGTGCAACCAAAGTGCATGAGTCAACATAGTAAGTCCCCACCTCATTGCCTTGAGTCTCAGAAAAGATTTGGACTTCAGACTTTAAAAGTGTTGAGATCATTAAAGAATAGGGAATATTTTTAAGTTGTGCTAAACTCAGTTTGCATTATGATATTGCCAGAAACTTGTAGAGCTCATTGAATAAAAGTGTCACCATATGTTTTTTGTTTAGATACCTGTTTCCCAGATGGTGGGATTGTTTTTGAAGGATTAATAGATGTATCCTGGTTGGAAAGGGATGTCATCTGGTTGGATTTGAAGTTTCAAAAAGCATGTGATTCATTCTCTCTCTTTCTCTCTCTCTCTCTCTCTCTCTCTCCCATCACCCACCCCTACCTGAGGATCTAGATGTGAGTTCTCAGCTGTTCTTACCAGCATACATTTTTTGGGCTATCATGTGCTCTAAACCTCTAAAATTCATATTAAATAATTCCTTTTATAAGGCACCTTGTTCCTGGGGTTTTCTCATAGACATAGAACATAAGACTTTCCTTTAATTATATAACAGTCTTAATCAGAAATCTTTTTTATAAACTTTCTTATGCTTGTGTTTTAATAGATAAGAAAAGTCAAGACCAAAATGTTTTACAAGGGGGCTGGGTAGAAATGCCAACAGAACAGCTTTCCTTGTTTTTAGGAGGGCAGTAGTAAAATTACTTAGAAAAAAGTAGTACTTTCCATGTCAAATTTACACAACAATCTAGTAATACAGAGGACAGGGGCATTAAGCCCAATGAAAACCAAACAGCTACTTAACCATTTATCAGGACTGACTCTTTGCATTATCCCATCTCATTAAAACTTTCAATATTACTTTTAATAGTACCTTTATGTTGTAAAAGAGGGTCTAACTCCTGGCATCTCAGATGATCAAGGCTACAGCCCAGCACTGCATTTACCAATAACTCTAGCAAGCTGACGAATAAAGTGTGAATGAATAATTTTATGGCATTTGGGAGTCGGTATTTAAGTCTATCATGTTTGCTTTTTTCCTGCCATAATACATTTGATTAAAGTTTCAGGAGGTTATTGTATTGCTGAGCATTATTAGGAAGGCTTGTATTTCATTTTGATCTTTTTACAAAAATGTTATAGTTTTTTTGTCTTGTATTTTAAGCCTTCCCTTTTTTTTTTTAAAGTTGTTTTGACTCCATTTTCCAATTATACTTTGTTCAATTGTGCTGAGGCTAACACTGTACCAACCCCTGTCTGTACAGTGTATCTGCTATCACCATCTTGACTGCGAGGCATTATCTGCTTGCACAAAACCAGGAAGAAGCACTCAGTGCTGAAGCTACAAACATATCGAGCAAGGTCACCTAGCAATGGGCTCCAGCTCTTAGCTTTCCCATCCAGAAGTAATACCCCCACATTTTGAAGATGAAGGGTTTAATTTTCAAAGCCTTTCACAACTCCCAGGCTTCGAAGATAGGATTTGTATGACCCCTTTATGACTCTGAATATACTTTCAGCATAACTGAAATGCAGAAGAAAATATTTAGGGGGAAAATAAGCAAAACAATATCTAAGTGTATATATACATATTCACAAAGGCTTTAAGAAAATAGATACAATGTTAACACAATATTGACTTTATTAAAACTCCTGATTGAGTTGGTGCTCAATGTTTGCTTGAAGTCATGGTTATTTCTTGCCGCCATATTAGGAAAGATTGGTTGAAAAGGTAAGAGCACGGTGACTCATTTAAAATGATGACCACTCGGATTCCTAGTATCTAAACCTAGGAAATCAAATGCCTGGTTTTCAAATGAGTCTTTTCTTTCTTCCTCAGCCTGTTTATAGTGTACTACTGTTTTTGTTGCAATGGGCTCAAGTTTTGTACTATTCAGCATAGCATTTTGTTCATTGATAAACAAAAGAAAACATGCCAATCCTATACAGTCAGAATGGGTGTGAAGACTAGATTCAAACCTTTGTACTGACATTTTCTTTCTTTATTCAGATTTCTCCTGTAAGAAGCATAAAGGACAGTGGCCAGCACAGCAGTTGAAGCTAATGTGCTGATGGCTGTGGGCCCTTTACAGCATGAGTCCTCTAATGCCAGTATTCTACCCACATGGCATTTCTGCAGAGGAATGGCTTTTGTAGGGAAGAAATTACCAGACAGAATATGGGTATTTCCACTTAACATAGAAGAAAATATTCTGGGAAAGTAATATATAGTTTGATATGAAAACAAGACATAGAAAAATCAGCATGCCTATATGTGCAAGGTTAGCACACACAAGGCATTTTACATACAGACATGCATATTAAACATGCATGTACTGCCATTATGAATGTATTCTTTCATCTAAAAAGGAAGGATATGTTTAGTACCAAGTAAGCCCACACTAAATGATTTGATTTGATGACTAAATAAACTCTTTTAGTCTTTTTTCTTTTCTTCTCAAACTATTATTTGTGTACTTGAATTTTGTCATCATCTATGTGTGTCTACCGTTTGTGTGCCTGGTTCCCACAGGAGCCAGAAAACAGCACTGAATCCCATGGAACTGGATTAACAGAGATTCATGAGCTCTCATTGGGTGAGTGAAACAAATCTGAGTCCTTTTGAAGAGCTGACATAGCTTTTAACTACTAAACAATCTCTCTACACAACAAAATTAACCCTTAATGGAACTATGGAAAACATTTTAAAGTTATTTTATGTTTCTGAATGTTTTACCTGTGCATATTTATGTTAGCCAAAAATACAGTGGTTGAAAGCAAACAATTGCATTTTTGGTTAAATTTTTTTTTACAGGGAAGAAAGGGACTGGTTGGTTGGGACAGAGAATTTGGAAACTAGATGCTGAAGAAGTTATTTCAAGGTTCATTCATTGTGGTGAACAATATGTAGACAATAATAACTGACAATGGTGGAGGTAATTTACTTACAAAATTGGTACCTCTCACTTTGTGTATATTAATTTGTATTTTCATTCAGTTCCCTAAGGTTGGAATTGCACGTGAGTACCCTGGAGACATCAAGAAACACAGAAGCCCCTTGCCCTTTAGGACTCAATACTAGAATTCAAACAACAATATATGGTTACAAAGACTTTGGCATTTTTAGAGGAGAAAAATCACAGTGTAGATTTGATAAGGAGTGACACAGTGTTCTTTCAAAATTACAATGTGCTTTTCAGTATTGAATACTTCAAATTAAGTAAGAAACAAAGGCTTGTTCCATAGCATTCATTATTCTCATAAAAAAAGGAAATGTTTAAGGAATGCCATAGTAGGGTAAATGAGAAGACAATTACAAAATATTAGCAAAATGTCATTTTATTATTCTCTGAATACTGGGTAAAAACTAATATGAATTTTAGACACTAAAATGGCAATCATAGTTATGATCTTAAACAATCTATCTTTTTTTTATCATGTCTATAGATGTCTATTTACTTACTTATTATGTATATGAGATGACATGTTCTAGTACATGTGCAAGAAGGAAAGAGGACAACTTGTGGTGGTCCACTTCTCCTTTTTGCATAAGCATTATGGTTGCCAGGTTTGGCAGTGTGTACTTTCATTCATTGGTCTAACTTGCTCGCCCTGGATCCATCCTTTTTAAGTCTGTGTTTTGGAAGAACAAAGGAAGTGACTAGGCAATGGAAAATGTATAATTAAACCCAAGGTAAGTAACAGTTTTCCCAAATTTCTAATTTAACCAAAGTAAATACATGATTTATGAGACTAAGACGTTTACTTTTTCCAATATCAAATTGACAGGTCATGATTGATACTGGAATAAAGTGGTATTCTTCAATGTTTTGTAGGAACACGTGAATACACATCTGTTCAAACCATAAGTGATGCCAATGGTAGACCAAAGAATTTCATACAGCCCTGGATTGGTGAATGGATGAGTTTACTGGGATTATTAACAGGGCCATGATTAATTCAAATGCAGCTGCATCATTGAAAAGCAGAAACCAGTGAAAGAATGTTGAGTTGCCCACACAACTTGTAGGCAGCCTCACTAAAGAGACTCCTCTAACTCACTGGAGTGTCCTCTTTTTCAGTAATTGTGCACTCCTTGCATAATATAAAGCTGAAATTAGTGGGGATCCATGACCTCAGTAAGCACAGCAAAAAGGAGTGGTAAAGGCACCTTTTCATTCTAGGACAGAGTCAACCCAGCAGACACTGAAGCAAGATTCCTTTCCATGGTGATGCTTACTTGCTCTCCCAGAACTGCAGTCCTTAGCCTGTTAACTGTCACACTGGCGTGTTACTCTCAACTATTATGTAGATGCTAGAAAGGAGACGTGGTAGAAACCTTCAAAGACTTCCAAGTGGAAAAGAGTCTCCACCAAGATTCTAATATCAGCAACTCATGGAAAGACCACACCAAATCATGATTGGCAATGTCCACAAAGTGACATGGACATCTCTATTGAACATCTCTATTCTTTACAGAATTAGTAAGGGGAGGTCTTCTAACTGCCACGAATTTTAAGGTGCCTTGGGGTCTCAAAATTGGACCCATTCCTCATCTTTTCTTTCTTTCTGCCTAACCTATTACCACCATATCCTACCTGTTTCTGAAACTAAATGTCAAGTTTACTGAAGAAATATGAGCCAGGCTATATTCATCCTGTCTAATACAATGTGCAGTTTCTTATGCCTAGCTAGGGAACTAGCCTGCTGTAAGTTTGAATGTTACAGGTTAATGCTCATTTTAAATGCATGGAAAAGTCACATAAATATATCTTAAAGCCTGCTTGCCATGATCTGTGAATGAAATATACAAATCTTAGCAAAATAAAGTTTTTTTTTTCAGTTTTGCTCTCTAAAAAGCAGTTGTATTTTTAGAGTAGTGATAATAAATATTTGTGGGAGAAAATCCGTTGTGAAAGCACATGACATTCTGATAACAGTAACTTTTTCCTTCAGTAGATATCTTTAAAGTAATCTATGACATATGTGGTTCTTGCAACACTCACCCATTTTTAAGGACCAAATATCATTTCTGTATCTTTGCATGAAGCAAACTTCTTGAATTTACTACCTACACAACCACTGTCTTCTGGAGGATGTTGATTTATTTATGTAAAGAGCAAGATAATAGAGAGTGGCACCAGGGAATTATTTCCCTTCTGCCCTGGGCCTTTGAATCATAGGCTCCATCATGCTGTTCAGCTGTTGACTCTGGACAGAGTCCAGAGCGGCACAGCACAGCAGAAGATGCCAGAGAGATACACCTCCCTATAGCAAACAAAACAAGACTTATCTACTCCATAAGCTCAAGAGGCTAGCAGAGTGATTTGTACTGCAATTTCTATGCAGCACATTCATCCTTAATTTTCAGTGTCAGTCAGGGGCACTTGTAGTTCACAAGATGGCTTATTGCTCTCCCAGGAAGTAAAAGGAAAGCGGGCTTTCAGAGAACACTTTCTGTATCGATGCTGATTGCACCCTAATATTGTTAGGCACACAGAAATGATTTCTACAATTAGCTTCGCAGGACTTTCTCTCTAAGCAGGTCAAGGATGAGAGTCAAGAAAAAGAAAAACTGATTGCATGCTCCAGGGCCCATGGTGGAGCAATAGGATACACTCTGTTCTTATCCTCCTTCATGCAGCTCTCCGCTTGCAACAATACAGTGTGTCCCTCTCATCTTCTGTGGTGAGCGTGTCAGAATTGCTGTGTTTTCCAAGGTGGCTCACAGCTCTGACAGCCAGGATAGTTACTTTTTTAGTTGCTGCCCAGGACTAGGGATCCTGCCAGGTACTGCAGCTGTGCAAAAGGATGAAGTCTTGTTTTGTAGGAGAGACTACATGAGAGTGCATTGCCATTTCAGAATGGAGAAATACTTGGCACTTCAGGAAGAAAGAATTTGCTCTGAATTTGTTTTGGCAGAACTTCTTCATGATGAAAAAAACAAATGTGCCTAGAAAGCACCCCTATTATGATCCAAGTTGTTCCAAGGCCCAGGCCTTTAAGAGGAAATTGTGGCATTTCCTTTAGGGTGTGCACATCTGTCCAGGTTGGATGAAGAGATCAGGAAGGTAAATTCTTGGTTCCGTGTATTCTACACTGTCACATGAACAGCAAAATGTCCAAGTAAATCTACGAAGCGCAACATTCATGTTCAGGCCACTCGATTTATTTCTAAAAGGCTTATTATAGTCTTGTTTGGCAAGGGAAGAATAAATGAATGAATATAAAAGCTAACACAAAATACAGAGAGATATTATAGGTTATTTTAAAATTGCTGTTGTATTAATGTTCAATTCAAAAGAAAACAGCACTTTGAAAGTCTGACTTTACTGTTGCTGATAATTGAACCATAGGAAGATTGAGAATGATAGTTTTTTTTTTTTTTTTTTTTTTTTTTTTTTTTTATGAATAAGGGGAGTAATTTAGGTTCTTCCTGCATCTGTGGAATCCAGATTACATTTTGGGACTGACTACCCTCTTTTTCCTGTGTTACATCAGAGAACCCTGCTTCTCTACCTTCTCTTCCTCCTCTTTTTTTTTTTTTTTTTTTTTTACCAAATCTCTCACGTTTCCATCACAACTAGCACAGAACCTAACCACGCAGGCACTTGACACATACCAGGTGTTCAAAAAATGGAAGAATGAAAACCTTTATTAGGTTTTTTTATTATGGAGTATCAATAATTATATCATAAAAAGATACTATTCCATAAAGGAATTTTAAGGAAGCAAAATTTATCACTCATAAATGTACAATAAATTATAAATCAGGTTGCATTTATGGACAGTCTTTGTTTCCTTACTTTTAAGATATTATAAATTGAGGAATTCTTGTAATATTTGATATTTTTATTTTAAAAACTAGTAACAAAATACTTTTAAAATATTAAATTAGAACTACAAGATCCTAGTATGTACTCTGAGGGCAGAGAATTTTTAAAGAAAAATCAGACTTAAGACAAATTTTAAGCAAAGCAACAATTAAAAAATATAATGTCTACATTTTTCATCTTCTTGTGTTCAAACTCTTCATAAATACAATTATCCACCAGGTTACCATTAGATTAATAATAAGGAGGTCTCAGTGAAAGCTACAAGTTAAACAGTACATTCTTGCATCCACTTCAAGACTGTCAGTCATTTTAGTTTTTCTTTAAAATATATTATTTACCAAACCTGTCAAAATCAAAACATCCATTATAGATTAATGTCATAAAATGTAAAAATAAGGCTGAAGAGATTGCCCAATCAGTCCAGTATATGTCTTACACGCCTAAGATTAATTACCAGAAACTGCATAAAATGGATCAATGTTGATATATGTTTTTAATCCCAGTGCTGGTGAAACAGAGACGGGCAGATCCTGGGACACACTGGACCTCCAGCTTAGCCTTCTTGTAAAATTCCAAAGAAGGTTGAGATCTTGTCTCACCAAAGCTGGATAGAATCTGAATGATGACACCCAAGGATGTTCTATAGACTGTATACAGAACATACATTGTACATACATATACATGCACACCTACAAAAAAAGTAGAATGCAATATACAAAACCAGATACACATATAAAAGTATAAAAATAACTTTCTCTTTCATAATATTAATAATCCTACTACCTTCAGTGTACTGTGTACTATCTCAATATTGGAGTGTAAAAGTACATTATATAAAATTATTGCCCTCAAGGGACTCATGATTTTTTATGATGATTAAGACGTGAACAAATGGTCAAAGTTGTTATTATGAGAATTCATAAGCAGCTGAGGGTCTGAGGCCAGCCTGAGAGAAGTTTTTCCAAATGAGAGATCAGAGTGGCAAAATAAACCACTCTTGTCTTTTAATATCTACCTGTTGACTTCTGCTTGACACTTATGGTAGAAGGGAAGACTATAATGCCCAGAGGTAGAAGAATTCAGTGTGAAATAAAACACAGAGTGAAATAGCATATATTATGGCCTTTTTTGTAGTCTGTAATTGTTTTCATTTCCACACACGAAGGGATGAATTAAAAGTAGTGCTCAAACTTTATAAATACCTGGCTTGGGCAGAGCCCAGAGTGTTTCTATCTAATGACCCATGGGCAGTGGCCTGGAAGCTTCTAGCCTCGATACAATTTAATCTCCTGCAAGTTTGGACTTTGAAGGATTTAGGTTTCAGCCTCTGTCTGCTAACCTAGGTCTAGAATGCTTTCAGAATCTTAGACTTACTGTTTAATAAGCTCACCCTTTCTAGTTCTTTCCTAACTCTGGCTGGTTGGCTCAACTCAGCTGTTCTGGCTCAAAACTCCAATCGAGGCAGACTGATTTAAATTGGCTTCTCACAGAATTGCTCTGCATGAAAAAAAAAAAAAAAAAAAAAAAAAAAAAAAAAAAAAAAAAACTGCCTCGGAATTCCATAAACTGAATGGTACCAAACTGCCTGCACAGAACTCAACAGAACTGCAGCCTGCACCAAACATTACTGTACTGACTCCACGAATTCTGCTACACTCCTTTATTGTACACTCTACTCTCTTTGTGCTTCTGTTGAGCAACTTCTCTTCCTGTTTGTTCTCAGGAAAGTTGGGCATATCTTAGCTCTTATTCATTCGGTCAAATCTTTCTCCGATCGGTCACTTTGTCCCTCAATTACACATCACTTTCAAACATGGATGCTTCTTTCTATTAACTAACCTCGCCTTCATTGTTTGGGATTAAAGGTCTATGAACTAATGGCATGCCTGTATTCCAGCCAGATCATACTGCAATCCAGAGCATGTCTGCTTTCCAGCAGGATCACACAAATAAGAGAAGGATTTTGTATGTGATCCCTTGACAGAGCAGTCATGTTGCTGGATGAAAATTTCTCTACAGTGATCCTTTACATTTTCACCATAGAGGTCACTAACAATAAATCTCTAGATAACACGGATCCATTGGGCTAAAAGGTGAAGGTATGTGTGATGCAGAGGAGGACGGTGGAAGCTTTTGGAAATCCATGGAAGAGAGGAGAGCCTCAGAAGGGGTCACAAGTCTGGTAGCATGCAATATACTCAAATGGCTAAGAGAGGGAACTACAAAATTTTCTGTTCCTCTGTAAAGAACCCTGGAGGTTGAAGAAGATCGATGTCAAAGAAATGTTTAGGGAGAAAAAGAAAGTGGGATAGGACTTGGAAACAAGGGGCTTTTAAGTTGTAATAGGCATTACAAACATCTGAGAAGTAGGAGGAAAGAAATAGATAGCATATGGTGATTTAACAATTACCATTTGTTTCCCACAGTAGTGGGTTGTGGCGCTAAAGGCAGATTTATAGCAGGTCTTGTCTGCATTGTCAGAGAACTTGAACTTTATCTCTCAGGCTGTAGAAGACACTGAAAACTTTTTTAAACAAAGGATTGATTTGTTTTTATAGTGAGGACATACTTGCAGCTCTGTCCACAAAACTTCTGTACACCACAATAAGCCTGGAGCTTTGGACTGATGATGCTACATCAATCAAGGGCAGCAAAGAGACATCACGGTTTCAACAAATCTCATCATCCCCCAAAGGCCTTAATAAGTTCCTGTCATCAAAGCCACTCCAGCAGCTGTGTTGTGTAAACAACGTGTCTATGGCAAAATATTTTGCAGTTCAGCAATAATCCTTCCTACTCTTCAGAAGGAGAAGGACTGCCCAAGTTGGTATCCTCTCCCCAAGCACATATTTTTGGTATTAGAAATCAGAGAAGTCCCTGCATCTTACAACAGCTATACTCAGAAACAGACTGGTGAATATGGAATGGCACCAACAACATGTTCGGAAGAGAGATGTGAGTTGCGTGCCGACTTTCCTACCAGGAACTGTCTTTTGCACTCAAAAAACGCCGATATTCAAAAGAACAGGACTGTCTTCTCTCCAGAGCACTAGTACTTCTCTAAGGCTTCCTCAGTCTATTCATAGATATATGAACATCTATGAATAAAATTATATGTAGACATAATTTTACAGTTAGTGTTATTAGCCTGCTTGGATTTTTTTTTTCAACTTAATTCAAGCTAGGACCACCTAGGAAGTGTGAACTTCACTCAAAAATTGTGCAAGTAAGATTGCCCTGCAGGCGAGTCGGTGGGGACATTTTCTTGGTTGATTGAGGTGGGAGGGCTCAGGTCACTGTGTGTGCTGTTACTCCTAGAAAGGTGGTCCTAGCTTGTAGAGCAGAGCAGTCTGAGTAAGCTATGGAGATCAAATAAGCAACTAGCCTTCCTCTATGGCCTCTCTCTTTCAGTGCCTGCAGCAGTCTCCCTCAGTGATGAGATAAATCTTTCTCATTTCGGTTTGTTTTAGGCCATAGTGTTTATCACAATAATAGAAAGCAAACTAAGATACAAACTAATATGAGAAAGTTGGTTATTGTTGGGATAGACTTGACCACTTTCTTTCCGTGAGAATTAGGAAAAGACATTAGATAAAATATTTACTTTAGTGGGAGTAATTGATGTTGGCTAGTTGCGACTGAAAAAAGGCAGTGATTAAGAAAAGCTTCTCCCCAGTGACATCTGCAATCAGCACCAGTGAGGCAAAATCTTCTGGGAATATTTTCTCAGGCTCAGAAGACAAAGGGGAACAGGGATGTATCCTGGGCTGACAGCTTAACTAGGTGATATGTTAGAGTCTCTCAGATAGTACTAGTTTTAGTGACATGAGAGATCCAGGATTGAAGATGTCACAGGAGAAGCTAAGGTTTGACACTATCTGGTACAGTTGGAGTTCCTGTAGAGAGATTAGGGCACTGCTGTTGAAAGTGCATCCTCAGTTACAGTGTAGAACTTACAATAATAGACTCACAAAGGAGGGAGCATGGGATAGCCACCAGTACCGGCACAGTAGGCAAACCTAGCCAGGCCTGCTTCTTCAGATGCTTTTAGAATTGTGTGTAGCAGTCCTTCTACTTTCTGAAAAGGTTTAGACAAAATATCCTTTGCCATGACTTTCCTCCTGTTGAGTGGGCCTTAAATCCAATTAGACAGCTATTGGTTGTAGCCAAAATATAAGTCCAAGTGTTAAACCTTTAGAAATATTTTGTAGTGCTGGTGGTTGTGGTTCATATGTGTGACAGCTGGGTAGGATCAGTGATTATTTCCCTCCTTGGCAGTTTATATAGCACTTTCTGGAAAACACCAGGGAGGAAGTAGATCAGTTCCAGCTAGCATCTTCTCAGTACTGTATTCAAAGTGGGTGGTGTCCTCAGCAACAGGAATTTACATTTTACTTTTGAGAGTCAAACAAAGACAACAACAAGAACAAAATAGCCTATATTGTTTGGGATGGGCTTCTTAGACTTCCTTAGCAAACAACTCAAAATTCAAAAGGCATCGAAAGAGGGGGGATGGGAGGGAGAGGGAGACAGACAGGGACAAGGAGATAGACTGGGGAGGAGGGAGAGAGAGACAGAGAGGACAGAGAGAGAGAGAGAGAGAGAGAGAGAGAGAGAGAGAGAGAGAGAGAGAGAGAGAGAGAGAGAGAAGAGTCAGTAGAGAAAGTTACTAGCTAGAACATATGTAAGGACAACAGGACAGTGGCCTAGTCATTCTTTTCTTGTTCTATAAACTTCTTGCTCTACTTTCATCTGTTCTGTTCTGTTTTGTGATTTCTGATTGGCATTACTTTCTCTCTCTCTCTCTTGCTCTCTCTCTCTCTGTCTGTCTCTATCTCTCTCTTAATTGAAAAGAGATTCTTCTTTTGTATAATACACCATGACCACAATTTTCTCTCCCTCTATTCACCCTCATAGCCCACATCCACTCTCCACTATATCTACTGCTTTTTAAATATGTGTTATTACCATATTACCATGTTTACCACTGCTTCTTTAGTTCTTAGTGTATTGTTTTGGGCTTCCAAGCTCATGGAATAAATTGAAAATGAATCACAATGGTTCACACTGTGTATAACAGAATCTGAAGAATACTTTTGGTTGCCTTAGGATTGTTCATATCCCTGATACTAATTCTGAAGCAGTTCGTGACCATCATCTTTTCTTTTCTTATTTTCTAAAACAGGGCAGTGATGGCTCACAATTCTCCATATGCACAGGAAACCTCAGACACGATCATCTACTTGTCTTAATGCTGGACTTTTTACTAAGCTATTTTCCATCAAACTATTTTAAATTTAATCTTATTGGTAGAGCAGGGACTTCTAAGATATAATGAAAAGAAAAGGTGACATGTAACAAAGCATCAGAAAAAATATTATGATTCAGCCAGAAACATTGAAGTACACCCCCAGTAAAAAATGAATGAATGAATGAATGAATAAGTAAATAAATAAACTGTGAATTCTAATATGGAATCTGCCCTTCCAATAGATAGAGCCAGCACAGAAGGACAGAGAGGCCCATTTCATGAAATGAGGGGTTATAGCTCAGCTTTCTGAAAATATCATCATACCATACAACTAACTCTACTGCAGTTACTTCCAACAGAGATTCTGAAAGCTTAGAATGAAGCACAAGAGACCAGAAGTAATGCGATCCATGCCAACAAATCCTACATAAAATTGAGTGCTTCCTGACGGTCAGCAAACTTGAAGTGGAAAAAAAAAATCTTTAATAACTCAAAATTGGCTTAATGCAAAATACTAACAAGCCGCAAAATGCATACTCTAATAGAATTAAGTTACCCATTTTCTCTTTCTAAGTTTTTGTCTTTGGCTGCCAAGTCAGGACCCAGCCCTCTCTGAGATACTTGCTCAACCATTGCCCTTAGATGGAAAACTAAGACATGACGTTATCTTTTGTGCTTAGGCTTAAAGTCTTAAGCTTAAAGCTTAGAAATTTCAAAGAATGTCCATTCCTCATATAAACAAAACAGATTAAATTTCCATGTGTTATATGTTCTCCATTATTTATTTCTGACTCTTTTAGACTCAAGAAAGCACTATTGTTTTTATAAAGAACTAATCATAAACAAATTGTGATTACTAAGACTTATCAAAAAACACAACAAATGGAGAACAATATAGGTTTATATAACCACATATACTTGTGGCCTTGTTGTTGTTTATACACATAAAGTGGGTGGTCATAGATTATCAATTTGTTTCATAATAATTTTAAATAGTATTATTTGAGATAATAACTTATTGTGCCAATAACACTTGAAGTAATTAAAGTTTATTTTATGTTCATGTTTATGTAAAATTAATTTCGTGAGTTTAAACTTACATGAATTTGCTGAGTACCTTCTGTTTATAGGATACAATTATATATAAATAAATAACTTTTATTTTCATTTACTAGAAATGATGATGGAGAAGTTTGTACAAGCTTAAAAAGTACTTCACCCCCAGATATCAGCAGACATGGTGACAAGAGGAACATAGACACTGCACATATTCCAAGCCATGGACCAGCCTGATACATTGACTCACCTAAGCTACATTAATTGGCTGGAAAAAATGAGGTCCATATTTGCAATAGAAATTTCTCAAAAGCCATTGTAAGCCTCTTTTTCTGGATAAGTAAGTCTTGTATAGTAAGTTTTTGAGTTCAAATGTTGTCAAGAGGCTTAGCTTACAATGAATTCAATACCATATGATTATCATCAACTTTCCAAAACCAAACATTTCTGTCTGGACTTGGACTAACTGCACTATTGGCTGCATCCTGACATCTTTAACCTATGTGTACTGTTTCCTGTAGGTCGATATGGTTATAATACCTGAGAGAAACAACAATGGAGAGAAGATCTATCATCTATCTATATCATCTATCTATTTGTGGCACCCGCGCCACCGCGGTACCGAGTTGAGGGCTAGGGACTGCGGATTTAACTCATACACACACACACACACACACACACACACACACACACACACACACACACACACACAGAGCGGTTTATTATTCTCATTCGGAGTTCCAAAGAGCCTTCTTATAGACAGCAAAACAGGAATCCTCTCCCCAGGTGAAATCCCTCAAGAAGTGATTGCACACAGAAGGAAAAGCCTCGAGGAAGGGAGGGGAGCGTTCTCAGAGCAGTAAACATTACTAGCTAAACAAGATAAACACAGACATGGAAGCTGCTAGAAACAGGGCATGAAAAAGCAAGACAGGCAGGCAGCCCAGTCAGGCCTGGTTCCTACATCTATTTATCATCTATCTATCTATTATCTGCTTTTTTTGTTTGTTTGTTTTAGTTTTTTTTGAGACAGTGTTTTTCTGTGTAGTCTTTGCTGTCCTGGACTAGACCTGGCTGGTCTTGAACTCACATAGCTCTACCTGCCTCTTATCCCCAAGCGCTGAGATTAAAGGCATGATCTACTATTCCTGGCAGCAAGATTTACTTTAACTCATAGCTTTGGAGGGAGGCATGGCAGAACACTTCAGTTCAGTGCAGAAGAGCATGGTAGATGATCTTAGCATCCCTGTGGTCCAGCAGGCACAGAGTGTGACTTGTGCTGGAATCATTTTCAAAAGTTCACTCTTCAAAACCTGCTTCTGCCTGCAAGGTACCAATTCACCTATTGTCCAGCACCTACCAAAATTATGTATACACCTGGAGGCCGAGCATTCAAAACATGAATCTGTAACAGACAATTCAGACTCAAGCTGTAATGCTATGTACTGCTCAGCAACCATAAAGAGTATGAATACAAATACCTCAGGCATCTTTTTAATTTTAAATACACTGAATTTTAGTTCTCACTCCCCAAAGAAAAACTGTAGTTTGAGAAGTCATCATAGTAGTTGAGACAACCCATTAAAGGACCATTATTTATTTCATTATCAGAAGTGAAATATAATGTTTGTTTATCAGCTTGTATGTGCATTCAACTGGATATGACTGTGTTTATGATTGTAGCTATGAAATAATTTTAGCTGCACATCTTGCTTACCTACTATGGTTATGCAAACAATTATGATCTTCTGAGGCAAAGGAAATAGAGTTAATGAAAAATTAAAAGACATGTTGAATCAAGGTAGCTTATGACTTGAAAACAAACCCTATTCTGAAAAGTTAATTAGGAAAGAAGAAAATAAGGTGGTCACTTTTTTTTATAAGAAAAGAAACCTAACTATCATCTTCCCGGAGCAGATAGCCATTTCTTGGGTCATCAGTTCCAATGAAACAGGATTTAATGTTATTTAAAAACAACCTTCAAACTTTAGAATGAATTGGTATCCACAGAACTTTTAAGATAGCATAGAGTGTCAGTCTATACCACATTACTTACCAACAAGGAGGTCACATGTAACTATGAACCTATCCTGTACATAACACAGGCCTATTTAACCCATGACAGGACTGGCTATTTTATAAATATGTGTTATTTCATTGCTGCAGTCTCAAATGTCTTGCTGTTATTCTCATTGTTTTCCAGGCTCCTGTGCATAATAATACTATAACTATTGTCTCTGGGTTTCCTAAGGCTGTCATGGTTGCTTTTCATGACATTGTAGGTCTGAGAGGCACATTTGGTAGAATGTGGCTCAGTTCAGGCTTGTTTGATGCTTTTCTTGAGTGTGGATTAGATTATGTGCTGTGTAGGAGGCATAAAACTTAGTAAATATTTACATTGTATATAGAGATTGAATGTGTTATTTTTAAAAGCAAATATTGTAATCATCAGAAGATATATGTGTTTTAGTCCTAAAAGGGGAGTTTAAGTGACAGGCCACAGTGTCTGTTTACTGTGTATTCATTTACTTCATATATAAATTTGTTTCTTATTGGCCTTTTCTGGGAATATCTACAAGGGGAAGATCAATGAAATAATTTTAGCATTATCAGTCTTTACCAGTACTTTGGTTACTATCAGGTTGTAAATTATTTTTGAATGCTCTCCTTAATAATACCCACTCTGTATAGTTGTTGCCTTTCGCGTAGTGTCCTGGATCTTCGTCTCCGAAACTTAGGAACTCACTCCAAAATACCATCCTCAAAAATAAAGAACTAGTCATTTGGACACACTCAAAGTGGATCACCTGGGTACCAGGTCTATTCTTTATTACCCCATGATCTCTCACAGTCACTTTTTGAGGAAGTTAATCAAACCAACTGCAATACGGTGCTCTCCATTCCTTTATGTCCCTGTTCACCTCTTGAAGACTTTGAGTACCAGCAACATCTGAACACTGAATGCCTATTGGTAGTTTTTTACTTGCGTGTTAGAAGATTTTTCTCTGGCAATGTGGTAATATATATATATATATATATATATATATATATATATATATATATATTATAAAATAAACTTTTAAATATTATATCTATAAGAATATTTATATAAATTTATATAAATAAAATTCAATAAAAATAGTTTCTCACTCCCACACATGCTATGAAACATGCTCAAAATCCATAGGTATATAAATCAGCAAGAATTGAATATATACATCATTGCATTTCTGTAGATCCGTCTTAGACTGTAAGATGGTCACGGAAAAGAAACAAAGAAATCTCCAGCAAGACTCAGATCATTATGATAAACTAACGTGAACTTCTGCATTCACAGAGTGTTCTACAAGCTTGTATATTTGTTTATTTATAACAACTGATAGAGCATCATTTTGGAAGACACCACAGTGTTTTCAGAAGACAGTGTATGAACAACAATATATAATGCTGAAAGCCATAATGAAATGACCACTATACGCTTGTTTATGTAAAGTGCTGCTATTTACTCTTCTGTTTCAATGAGGTCATCACCACCCTAGCCCTTTGTTGATGCTATTCTTGGAAGCAGGACATAACATTTCATACTTAGAGTACATGTGAACTTAATTATCAAGATTATTTATTGGCTTTCCTGAATCAGAAATAATTAAAATATTTCATGTATAACCAAATATTAAGTCATCCTATTATAGAAATTATAATTTTAAAAAGTTCTTATTCTTGTCTGCTGCTGGACTTTAGGTAGTGCATAGGAATAAACTTTGATGAAGTGGAGTTCAAAGGTGACTCCAGAAAAATCCCATATTAATATCACCATGCCCAATCTTTTTATGATCAACTAAATCTAGATAATTGTAGAAGCTATCTAAATTATTCATCTTAGGTGGATCAATTTTAATATTCTCTTAAATGGCTTCTGACTAATATGTACAACAATGATTTTACATTCATATCTACTCCTGGAAATTCACCCACAGGATTCTTCCTAGTTGTACATGCCTTTAATCCCAGCACTCAGGAGGCAGAGGCAGGTGGATCACTATGAGTTCCAGGCCAGCTTGGTCTACAAAATGAATCTAGGACAGCCAAGGCTAACACAGAGAAACTCTGTCTGGAAAACAAAACAAAACAGAACAAAACACATCCTGTGATCCTGTCTTAAATTTTTATTGTCCTTTGCAATCCCATGGAAAAGTAACCATTACACTTATAATCAAAAGTAGCTTCTCATGTATTCTTGTATCTGGACATTTCTATGGAACACAGAAGATAATTTAAACCATCCAAAGCCCAGCTGATTTAGTGGTATACTAGCTACTTTTATGTTCCTGTGAAAAATACCAAGGTACACATATAAGGAAGAGTTTATCTTGGCTTACATTCCTGGAGGGATGAATTCATCACAGAGAAAAAGCATAGCATCAAGCAGCATGCGTGACAAAATGTAGGCAGTACACTGGAGACGGAATAAAGCTACAAATCTCCAAAGCCTGCCTTCAGTAATATGCTACTTCAGCAAGACTGTATCCCCTGAAGGTGCCACAAGAACCCTAGATAGTGCCACCAACCAGAGAGCAAATGGTTAGATAACTGAGCCTATGCAAGATTGTTGTAATTCATACTGAAAATATTGAGGTTATCAGGCACAGCTTAGTTTGGGGGCCAATCAAGTCTTAAAATAACATATCAATAAAGTGCTTTAGTACATGTTAAAATTAAAAAATGAACACAATAAATTCTGGGACCTCCCCAGTGCTTTCTCTCCCAGCCTGGTCAAACAGCATTCTCTTGTTTATCACAGGTGCGAAGTGAATGAAAAACAAGAATATGACTGTGGAGTGTGATGTTGCTGGAATGTTGGTTCCTGTGTGGCTTCTCAGTGCCCTCTGGCTTTTCTTATGTTTGATTCTAGATATGACACTTGTGTTTTATGATGGATTGATGTTGAGTCCACCAAGCTGTGTCACTTTTCTATTTGACAGAACATAGCTCATGATGTATAGATCTGACCACACAGGATAAGTGTTATCTCTTTACCAGACACTCACTGGCCAACAAGACTTGTTAGAGGCTGTATCTTATTTTGAAAAATGTGATGAGTTATTTCTTACAGATCATATGCTCTTAAAAGCCATGGGAATTAAATTAGGAGTTTCTTATCGAGACCTTCTATAAATACCTTGCTATTATTCACAGTAATTTGAAGAATTTATGGACTTCCAGATTACCTGCAGAAACGCTTAAACATTAGCATGGATCTTTTCAGTAAAAATATTTGTCCCGGGACTCATATAGACTTTGCTGCTCTCCTAATCACCATGCAAAGGCTAAGACTTTTCTTTCCTACTATGACTGGTGCTTCTGTTAAACTCCTGAATGCTTGCTAACCCTTGTGCTTATTTCATAGCGGTAGAATGTAGAAGGCAGTCATCCATCATTTTAATTAGTTCCTTAAGAATGTCAAATAGTGCACCTTGGTCATCTTCACCCCCCTCCTCTACCTCCTCTCAGATCCATGCACACTTATGTCCTCAACCTATGTTTTATGTCCTCTTATTTTTAAACCCCTGAAGTCCAATTTATGTTATCCTTGTACTTTTGGAAATGTGCCCTTCCAATATCGCATGGTATGTATGCCAGAGACCACAGGCCTAAGGAAAACTAACTTCTCCATTTCTTGACACCTTGAATAACCAAGGTGTCCTCAGCTATGAGTAGAATTCTGTGCAGGCTTCCCTCACTCCATGCTGAAATTGTGTCTACCTTAAACTTGTACAATTCTTGTGTGTGCTGTCACAATGAATGTGAATTCTTGTGTGAGCTGCCATGTTGCATCCAGAATATTTCTTTGTCATCATCCACTGCTTCCAACTTTTACAGCTGTCCTGCCTTCTATAACAGTTTCTGAGTCTCAAGAGGAGGGGGTATGATACAAATATCCATTTACTCTTGAGCATTCCTCAATCTCTTCTTGTCTGCAATTTGGACAGTTGTGACTCTTTTTGTTAATTGTTTGTAGTACAGTTATACCTTAAGATGTTATTCAAATCTTAAGAGAAATGAATTTATGAAACTCACAGACACATGAATGTATCTGGTAACAATCATTCTGAATGAGACAATCGACACAGAGAAAGCCAAATGTCAAATACTTTCCCTATTTGTGGATGTTGGCTTTGAATCTTCTGATATGTGTGTTTCATTTGGAATCCCAATAATCATCAAAAATTATTTATAGGCGATGTCTGGGAAATTTAATTGAAGAGACATAGTATGTAGTGATATAAATGCTTTAAAGTAATAATGAAACAGGAGGCATTAAATTGTGGAATGGGAAAGGGCAGATGAGTCATGAAGGGAGGATGGATAGGTGTAACTATCACTAAGGACATATTGAAAAAGTCACAAGGGAATCCGCTATTGTGGAAAATTCCTAATATATAGATAAATAATTCAAATGTAGTTACCCTGAAATATGGTAACAATGCCTCTTCTAGACCCTGTAGACCAACAAACAAAAAGCCTAGTGCCAGGAATGAATTGTATATTTTGGAGTTGTTGGACAGTGAGCTCCCATAGCCTCCCAACATTACAGGCTACTGGCAATGTTCATGGTTATTTTCCATCACTTGATGTAAATCCTATTGCTGAAGACATAGAACAAAGAGAGATCGCCTGAAAGCTTTATCCCTACTTCTACTTGTCATTGAAGGTGCTTTGCATGCTCCCACAGGAGACTAGCAAGCATCAATCTTCTCAGCTGTGGACCCTGCTAGCTATAATAATAACAGCCTACCAAGACTGTTGAATGTTGTAATAGTGGGATGAATATCATTAGAATAACCAGCTGTGCTTTGATTGGCTTAAGGGTCATTCCACAAGAGGAAATCCATACCTGGAATCATTATCAAGGTAAAAACCTTATCAGGGCAAACATCTATGTCTAGATAGGTCACAGTATATCAGAAGGAAACTACTTCTACTTTTTTGTATGTGGACATAACATAAAACTGATCCTTAATGACTTGTCATTACACTCATAGAATAATACATCTCCCATCCTTCAGTAAAGAGCTCTCTTTGTAGTAGATGGTGGTCATTAATCTTTTATTTTGATGATATGTGCTAGTATATTACATACAAATAAAATTTTACATTTTTTACCTTTTAAATATATATGCTTAATCTTTAAAGTGCATGTGTTGTACCAAATCCTCCAAAATATTTGTTGGCTACTCAGTCTGAAATGTCACAAAGCTAGATTAATATCGCCACTCAAACACTTTTCCAGATACAAATCTAACACATATCATGAGCTTCTAATTGTGGAATAGTCATTCTGTAGTGATAGAAATTTTGTTTGGATCAATTGCTTTTCTATGTACTATGTAACACACACACACACACACACACACACACACACACACACACGTGCGCGTGGGAGTTTATCAACAAAATACAAAACTGCTGAAACAAATCTTTTTTTTTTAAGATTTATTTATTTATTTATTTTTTATTAATTTATTCTTGTTACTTCTCAATGTTTATCCCATCCCTTGTATCCTCCCATTCCTCCCCTCCCCCCATTTTCCCATTATTCCCCTCCCCTATGACTGTTCCTGAGGGGGATTACCTCCCCCTATATATTCTCATAGGGTATCAAGTCTCTTCTTGGCTACTTGCTGTCCTTCCTCTGAGTGCCACCAGGTCTCCCCCTCCAGGGGACATGGTCAAATGTGAGGCACCAGAGTACGTGAGAAAGTCGTATCACACTCTCCACTCAACTGTGGAGAATATTCTGACCATTGGCTAGATCTGGGAAGGGGTTTGGAGAGATGGCTCAGCCGTTAAAGGCTAGGCTCACAACCATAAATATGAAACAAATCATTTTAAGACTGATATATTCTTTAATCTGCATTCCATCCTTCCTTATCACAAAATGTTACCCTTTCTTGTCTTTCAACACAGCGTACTATGCTCACATGCACATTTATTTACAAAAATGCCTGTATATATTATAGACTGAGATCCATATATGAAAGAGAGCATGTGATTTTTTTTTCTCTGAATATCTGTGATTAGATTTTTTTTACACTTCCTTGCTGTAGTTTAATAGAAAAGCAGTGAAGGAAATGCAAATTAAAACTACTTGAGATACTATCTTACCCAAGTAAGAGGAGTGTCATCAAGATAGTATATATATAATACATATATTTATATATATATCTATATATTTGGATATTGGTGAGGACTTTTTCACTGCTGGTGTGGTTGTAAATTAATAAAGTCATTACTGAAATAATTCTTTAGCTCCTAAAAAATTAAATATGCAACAATAATATGATATAGCTACTTCATTCTGAGGCCAATAGCCAGGGACCTCCATATATACTACTACATAGATGTCATCACCTTCATGGTCTTTGCCCAGAACTGTCAACTGTGGATTCCATGCAGTTATGTTTATAAGTCAATTTTGTTATTAGTTTTCACTTGTTTGTTTTAAGAAAAAGATCAATAAATGGAGGTATCATGAAAGTTATCATTTACATCCTTAAGTTATAAAGCTAGAGTTCATCTCTGCTACTATCTATACATTTTGAAATCGATTTTTATACTCTGGTCACTGAGATGGTGTATGGTTTCAGAAGATTCTGCTGTACCATATGCAGTAAAAGAACTCTGATGCCTGAAGTCAATGAGGCATGAAAGGGCTTCTTTCTTAACTGTTGACTATAATCTTTGCATTTGTCCATTATGAAAACAAAGAGTAAGTACTACATAGGTCAGTGGACACAGTAGATCATTACAATCTGTGTCCCAGGCAACTACAGACACCTGTTATACATGGAGACCAAGGTGACTCTTTCATACTGTACCGTTTGATGTCAATTTACAGTATGAAATGTTGGTGTATTACTCTTTCTAAGCATGGGAGAACCCAAAGGAATCACACACTATGCCTCCTTGCTGTGGTAGTTAAACTAGTATCAGTTGATGATCTGTCTACCACCCGATATCCTGAATAATTAATAGTGTATGTCTACTTACGTGTGACATAAGTCGAAGAAATGGGGAGATGAGAGCTTTCTTGGTATAACAACTCTGCAGAGGTCAGGCAGTTCTCAAATGTTCCGGTTCTCCACATTCTTTTTCTTTTCCGCCACTACACTGAGTTCTGTCCTTTCTGCCAATACAAGGTGTTCTGAGAAGGTGAGCCCTAAAAGAGGTCATGTTCACACCTGCTTGAACCTTGGAAAATACAAATGTTTCTTCTCGGCTTGTAAGCTCCTGTTTATGCATTTTATTTATCCAGTTCTAAATATTTAACAACTTAAACTGATACCATCTCAAGCATTTATATGTAAAAAATGAAATCATTATCCCATAGAACTTTCTGGAGAGAAGGGTTGATATTCATTTTAGATGTGATTTATTCAGTCATTATTAGTTGGTCAAAATCTGTCTACATGATGCATTCTTTTTAGTTGTCATATTTTTTCTGTCTTCTCATTGCTTTCCCACTGTATGCCATAGTCAGCACTGTGCTTAATTCTGTATGGGGCATTGCTGTATCCAAGCTTCTAAGAAATACACCCTAGGAATATATTAGCATCATCTCTGTGAGGTCTGGCCAGAATGTTAAATGCGGGATTTTGGAAGAGTGCTATAGCTGGATTAGCTCTCCTGTATCCAATTCTGTAATCCATCTCCCTTAATCCACCATCCTAAATATTCAGTCCCACAAATTCTCTTGGCTATTTTTAGCACATAGTAGCAAAAACATATAGCTTCCAGCGGTTCCTAGAATATATTCTGATAGCACTTTTATTAGTCTGTTGAACAGAAGTAAAGTCTATTATTAGCTGAGAAGAAGGTGTGCAGAGGGTAGCTCTTTATGTTGCCTTAGCCAGGACAGGAGAGTCAGCTTTTTAATAGAGAGAGTTATCAACTTCTATAGGTCCAGAATGTACAGAAAGATGTGCCATCTCCAAACTCTTGAGAGCAAGAACCTATGAAGATGCATTGCAGGTCTGAGTCCCATACTTTAAACTGATGCTGCACAGTTGAGGCAGCAATGTTTTGAGGTTGGTAATTTCAACTTGTCTGGAGATCCATCATTCATTTTATAATTTCTAAATCTTAATATCAGATCATCCTACCTTTTGGCTCCCAGGTCTTCTTTGACATTCACAATTTGTTTGATATCAATACCTATCTACAGCTTATTATCTTGATTTAATGTTCTTCATTGAAACAGTTTTACTTTCAAATATTTATCTACTTTTCTCAAACATCTGAGTTATGCCACCAGTCATTGCTTTCTTTTCTGCTCTAGTTACTTCATGCTAGGACATATCAGTAACAGTATCCTATCTGCCCCTAGTGATGAGTGTCTCAGTGCCAACAAATCAATGTCCTCTCATTCAAATTTCATGTTAGAATTCTTAAATCTTAGTCATTTTCCTGGAAGTATATTCTGCTTGAAAAATAACCAGGAATTTTATTGGAAATTCTGTAAGGGCAAACACATGTAAAAAGAAGATTGCAGAATTGAACAAACGGAGCACACTGAACTATATTGCTACAATATAGCAGGATTAGGGAAAATTAATCTCATTAAGAGTCCTGAAAATAGACTTCCACTTTGGACCAGGAAGCTTTTTGTAGCCTTTTAATTGTTCTTCCTCCCATGCTTTCTGTCTCAGGAAGGCATTTCCCATAAAGAGATGGAGCTGGGTACATCAATTAGGCAACATTCTTGGAAGCTATTGAAATGAGTGTGTATATTTGAAATAGGGTTTGCATGACAGAAATCACCTGAATTGTTTAATTCTGTGATAGGAATATTGAATAAGTATAGCTAGAAATTGATTCATGGAAAATAAAATAACAGAAGTTGCCAATATCCAGGTAATGGGAAAAGAAGGGAAGAAAGTAAAAACTGATGTGTAGTGAAGGCATAAAAAAGAAAATTCCCTTTTCTGAATATGTGATAACCAAAAAATGCCCCTGGTTTAAAACTAGTGGTTTACAATTTTTTTTTCTTTAAATGCTTATATGGAGAAGCACTTACTAGTAAAGTTGCTTAATCTTCTATGCCTGACCTTGGGGAATGTAATCTATTTTTAATTGAAAAGTAAATACTGGAAGGATAAAGAATTAAGAAAGAAACAAACTAGATTACTTTTTGAAATAGTGGTCATTAATCAAGGAATGAATTGTTGAAGGTAACATGAACTAATAATTTTGGTACCCAATTTTTTTCCCACGAGACAAAAATTATGATGGATTAAAAATTAGCATAAAAAATTCAAAAATCTGAAGAATCAAAACTACTAACAGAAAACCCTGAAGTTATAAGAATAAAACTTGGCTCTCTAAAAAGGCTTTCTGTACTCTTGTGAGTCTAGTTACCTGATTTGGGTTTTATTATTGGGTAAAGTCTGGAAATGTGTGTTCCACAGGCCGACATAAAAATGACATGAAAACAAGGAAACATGATGCTGGCTGTGCCAGAGAAGTATGTGAAGCTTATAAATCAGAAATAGAAAGAGATACACACTTACATGTGTGTAACGTTCATAAAATTAAATATTATTCCTTAAAAACAACAAGAGGTGGTTGTGGTTGCACAGGCTACAAGGATTTGCTGGAGTTGGAGGCAGGAAAATCACACATTCATGGCCAGCATGGGCTACGTAGTTTAGGCTGAGCATGGTGGCACTTGACTTTAATTCTATGACTTTGGAGGCTGATGCAGGTGGATATCTGTGAATTTGAGGTCAGCCTGGTCTACAAGACAAGGTCAGGACAGGCAGAGAAACCCTGTCTTGGAAACAAACAAACAAACAAACAAACAAAACAAAGCCAAACCAAACCAAACCAATTAGAGCTAAAATCTTAAGACCTTGTGATAACATGGACATTAACTAACAAGAAGGAAAAAAAAAAAAAAAAAAAACAGTTACTTGAAATAGCTTTTGGCACCACACAGAGCCATTTAAGTATCCCAAAAGATTTAAGTCCATATTGAGAATTACAAATGAGTTGCTCAAGATGACAAAGGAAAAAATAAAAAGTAAATAGGTTGTCATTTGATCATAGTTACCATTTTTCTTCAACTTTTGACTTCCAGGTGTGGAAATATAGATTCATTAAATTGATGTATAAAACAATTCAGATGCCTCATAATCTGATAGCTTTAGATCACAAATATATTGGCCCTGGGGATAAATAATGTCTTCTCTCAACTGCCCTGGCTAAACTGATTCAGTCTCAGCTCTATGTGGATACCTATCATTTCAGCTAAGAGTTTGCTCTGATAATCCAGCCAAGCATTCAGCACTGCTTGGCAAATACTTGGCTCAGTTGTGTAAAGATTTGGCAATCTATTCCTCCACACTAAAAAAATTATATCCATTTTGGTGAATTAAATGCAATTCAGATTTCTGAATCATCATGAGTACAGAAATGAGGTGTCAGTCATTCATGGTATCCAAACAGTGGAGACACCATATATTTGGTATACAAACTTGACCATCTTCTATGGTCCTATTGAAAGTATAATTGGAAACAAATCTATAAGGTGAAAAGGATAACTAAGATATTTGCTAACTATCAGGTCCAAAGGAAACCCCATCTCCTCCAAATTCTGGATGTTTGACAAAAGCTACCTTTCCTCGGGAACTCATGAAGCCAGTTACCCTGTACCAAAGGCGCCATTATCACTGGCAAAAGGAGCTGATGGCTATATGTGGTGACTATTGACATACCAAAGCCTCCTAAGAATCACAAGTACCTAACTCTTGTCACCTTCTCCCCTACCTTAAACTTTCTCTAACTCAAGGAACTTCCCTCCACTCAGCGGCTCATATATCATTATAACCCTGCTAATTCCATTATGCACTCCGCCCCCCTCCTTGGTTCTCACTTTGTCTTCATCTTTTGTTCTCTCAGCCTCTCTCATCTCTTAGCCAGGCCCAATCTGTTAACTATGCTCAGTTTACTGCCTTCTCCCTCTACTCCGAACTCTTTCAGCTGCCTCTGACACTTTCTCTCCTTCCACGGTAAGAATCTTCACATGACCAAAACAGTCATGTTGTCAGTTTGCACACTAACTACTTATTTCACTTTCTTAATTCATCTGATATGGAACCAGAAATCCATATTCCTGACCATTGTAGGTTGACTTTCTAGAATAAAACCTGCAAATACAAATGGTTAATCAAGCACATCCTTGCTTCTGAAAAATGTCAGAGAATGTTACAGACGGAAACAGCACTGGCCTGATAGATGAGAGATTGGATATTAATAGTGTTATATTAGTCATTTTCTATTGCTACGATCACATACCAAGATCAAGAAAGCTGATGGAAGAAAGGGTTAATTTGGCTAATAGTCAGAAAAGGATTTAGACCAGAGTTAGCAGGTGGCTACAGCAGCAGCAGCAGAGGGCTCATGTTTTGATGCACAGCAAGCAAGAAACAGAGAGAGAGATAAATCAAAATGGTCTAAGTCTTTTGAATCCTCAATGCCTGTATTCAGTGACATACTTCCTCCAGCAAAGTTATACCTCCTAATCCCTTCTGAACAGTTTGTAGATGAGGACCAGGTATTGAAATGCCCAGATTTATAGGGATCACTTAAATCAAACCACCAGAAGTGTTGTTCTCTTGTGATAGTGACACGTGCACCTCTCTATGACAACAGAAATAACTATCATTTTTAAAACTTGATTCTGAAATTGCAAATGTCTTTGTTCCTAAAAACTGTGAGCTAAATGTCTCGCTAAATTATAGTAACCATACTAGAATAAATATTTTATGATTTAGATGGAAATATGTGATTTATTCAATATCTTGTGGTTTTAATTTCTTTTGTCTTAATGACTAAATTTTAGGCTTATTTTATTTAAGATTTTATCAAGCCATTTGTTAAAATAGGTAGCATTAAAATCATTTTAAAGAAAATGTTTTAGGATAATTATCACAGAAGATGAATGTGAATATTATTTGGGTTTACTTTTGTTCAACTTTTCATTAATTTGTAAATACATAATTTTTTAAATAGTTTCAGTATCTTTAATGACTAAATTAGGAGTTGGCAATAAATATTTTTATTTTGTGTGTGTGTGTGTGGTATATGCATCTTTGAAACTTATGTGAGTTTGAGGCATAAAGATAAAATCAAAACTGAAAAATGGTATTTATTCTATTTTAGGACAAACATTGAAGTGACTAGATTCCTGCTCATCAAGTTTACATATCAGAACATCTAACAGAATGATGAATGCCACACATGTGAGTTTAAAATTTACTTCTATATGTTGTCACTGTGAATATATTTTTTACTGAAGCATTTGCAAATCAAGTTTCTAGGAGCTGGGAATACGTTTTGGTTATGAGCATGCTTCAAGCACAAACAGAATGTCTGACATTTAGTGGGACTTCCTATGACTACCTAACAAAATGTATTTTAGGTTTCTGATAAGATGACCTCCGTATTTACACAAATTTGAACACATTAAGGTCAATGTCCCTGACGGGGATTTCCTCCCCCTGTATATGCTCATAGTGTATCAAGTCTCTTCTTGGTAACCTGCTATCCTTCGTCTGAGTGCCACCAGGTCTCCCCCTCCAGGGGACATGGTCAAATATGAGGCACCAGAGTATGTGTGAAAGTCATACCTCACTCTCCACTCAACTGTGGAGAATGTTCTGCCCATTGGCTAGATCTGAGTAGGGGTTTAAAGTTTGCTGCCTGTATTGTTCTTGCCTGGTGCCTTAGTTTGAGCGGGACCCCTGGGCCGAAATCTACCTATCATAATGTTCTACTTGTAGGTTTCTAGGACTAGGACCCTCTGGATCCTTCTACTTTGCCATTCTCCCATGCTTCTCTCATCTAGAGTCCCAATAGGATGTCCTCCCCTCTGTCCCAGTTTCCTGGTTAGTGAAGGCTTTCATGGGACATGCCCCTTGGGCTAGTATGCAGAAATAAGTGAGTATATACCATTTGAGTCTTTTTGCTTCTGGGTTAACTCACTCATTATGATCATTTCTAGCTCAATCCATTTATCCACAAATTTCGGGAATTCCTTGTTTTTAATAGCTGAGTAGTATTCCATAGTGTATATGTACCACAGTTTCTTTATCCATTCTTCTACTGAGGGACACTTAGGATGTTTCCATGATCTGGCTATTATGAATAAGGCTGCTATGAACATGGTTGAGCAAATTTTCTTGTTGTGTGCTGGAGCATCTTCTGGGTATATTCCAAGGAGTGGAATAGCTGGGTCTTGAGGAAGCCCTATTCCCAGTTTTCTGAGATAGCACCAGATAGATTTCCAAAGTGGCTGTACTAGTTTGTATTCCCACCAGCAATGAAGGAGTGTTCCTCTCTCCCCACATCCTTGCCAGCATGTGGTGTCACTTGAATTTTTGATCTTAGCCATTCTGATGGGTGTAAGATGGAATCTCAGGGGAGGGGAATAAGGGGAAAATGGGAGGGAGGGAAGAATGGGAGGATACAAGGGATGGGATAACCATTGAGATGTAACAAGAATAAATTAATAAAAAATTAAAAAAAAAGAAAAGTCATGTCATTCATCACACTTTTGGAAGGATCCTTCATGATTGCAGTTCTTCATCATATAAATGTGATAATTAAATAAAACGATTAAATGTAATTATTATGTAATTAAAATGATATTAGAATGCATACAAACTATTACTATCAAAAGAATAAAAGAAAATATTCTATATTTTTAAAAAAAAGTCAATGTCAGTTCTAAGTACTATATGTTGAGATATGAACTTTTCTCAAGTAAGAACACAGTTTCTGAGATTATGAATGTTTCATTTTAGGCTTTTAAAACTCAACTTCCTGCCGTTTTTTTTTTCTGGTGCATTTTACGTTTTGTTAGTTTGTGTTCTGTGAAGTTACATATATGGATGCCTGCACAGTAAAAAAAAAAATATATGGGTCCAGTATCCTGGTCCACATTTCTAAATTGCTGTTTATCTGAGTTAAACAATCAGAACTGGCAATATAAATAAAAATCCAGGAGCACATGTGTAAATGGAGGGTTGCATCGAGCTAGACTCTGCATAGTAATTAATGAAGAATCAGCATTCAAGCAGCCTACTTTCCAAAGACTGAAAGGAGTACCCATGCTAGCTTCTTTAAAAAGAAATTTCAGATGTATAAAAATGACATGTTGTAAGGATTTTGTTTCTGCACCACAATTAACACATGGGAAATCCTACCAGTAAATACATTCCCAGATGAAGTGCAAAGCATATTAGGAATGGCTATGTAATCCATGAGTAAATGAAATTGTAAAAGTCATTTCTTCTCGGAGGAGAGCACAATCTAACATTTCCATCAACAAATGAACAAAATATGTCTGGATCATAAGAGCTAACGAAGAACTGAAAAATCTTACAAAGAAATTGTAGAAAAGGAGACGTGTTATCAAATAGACTTGTCAATGAACAAAAGGAAGAGTCTGACAGGTGGAAGGTGGCAGGTAGGAAAAGGCAGCAAAGCTCTTATTAGCAGGATAAGCAAGGCTAATGCTAAAAATAAACTAAAATGAATGAATAAGAAAATAAAAACTACCGGGGCCAGGAAGTTGAAGAGTAAGAGGACCTAAAGCAATGAGTGCATCTAGAGCATGTATGTACATCTTTTCACCTGGGATAAAAGTGTGAGGGGTTCAAAGTCCTTGAGCTAGGAACGAGATAGGTTGGAATTTCTGTCTCAAATGTTTCCATCTTAATGGTTCATCGAAGGGAACAAAATGAGAATGAATTGGAAGATTTTCGCAAAGGCTATGAGAGAGCTATGGCAAGAAATGGAGGGAATTGGGTCTGGAAGTGTCGCCAGGAGGAACTGAGAAGTGAACAAAATGTGAACCTATTTTAAATGTGAGGCAAACAAAATACCCTAAAGTCATAGCTATTAAAGATAACAATATGTGGTTTTTTTTTTTTTCACAAAAGTTTGTGGTGCTAAATAAGGAGCCTGGGCTCTGTAGATGCTAAGCCATTGTCTTACTTATTTTTCTATTCCTTTGCAGAGACACTGTGATCAATGTAATTTATAGAAAAAAGTGTTTAGTAGGAGGTTTGCTTATAATTCAGAGGTTTGATTCATTATTGTCACTGCCATAAGCATAGCCTTAGAAAGGCAAGCAGGGCACTGGAGCAGTAGCTGAGAGCTTATATACTTCAGACAGTTGCCAGAGAGGCGGAGACTGGGAGAGAGATTGGGCTAGACATGGCCTTTTGAAACCTCAAAGCATACCACCGTGACACATTTCCTCTTACAAGGTCACACTTTCTTCAACAAGGCCTCTTAATAATGCCTGAACAGTCCACCAACTGGGAATTCAAATATAGGAGGCTGTGGGGACTATTCTCCTTCCAACCACTGCAACCACTGACGCACATTTAAAGCCCTGAGAGATCTATTCCTATCCCAGTAGCACTGAGGCTGGAGTCAAAATCAAGTGGAAATGACGCACACACACGGAATGATTGTCAAGATGGGTTTTAGAGATGTTTAGATGAAAATCAGTACAAAGCCTACACATGTACACATACATAATCCTAGTAGTTATCATCAGGGACATGAGTCTTAAAGTTAGGAGATATGATGAGGTGGGGTGAATACAGATAATGAAGAAAACAGACTGACACTGAACTGTGAGGTACTCAACTTTACCAGATAAAATGACAAAGAAATAAATAGAGATGGGGAATAATCGGCAATCAAGAAAGAAGTCAAAGTGGTGGTTTGTCGTCAAATGAACGAATGACGAAAATTACGTGAACTTAGAGTTTCTAATTAGGGGTGCTGCCGTTTGAATAGGAATGACCCCCATAGACTCCTGTGTGTGAGTGCTTGGCCATAGGAGTGGCACTATTAGGAGGTGTGGCCTTTGTGGAGGAGCTACGATTTTGCTGGAGGTGGTATGTCACTGGTGGGTGGGTTTTGAGGTCTCAGAAGCTCAAGCCATGCCCAGCTTGTCATTTACTTCCTGCTACCTGAGGATCCAGATGTAGACAGAACTCTCAGCTACCTCTCCAACACCATGTCTGCCTGTGTTCCACCATGCTTCCTGCCATGATGATAATGGACTAAAACTCTGAACTGCAAGCTAAGCCCAACTAAATATTTTTCTTTACAAGTGTTGTCATGGTCATGGTGTCTCTTCACGACAACAAAACCCTAATTAATATGGGAGGTGGCAGGATTTTGTACAATCTCAGAAATTAAATTAAGTGCATGATCTCTTTCATATGGGGAATCTGGATTAATAATAATAATAATAATAATAATAATAATAATAATAATAATATATGTAAGTAGGTGTGCATGTGGATTCAGTATAACATGAAGAAAGGAGAAAAAGAAGACTAAATTGAAATGAGAAAGGACTTAATAGAGGAAATGGACATGAGTCATATAAGAGAATATAAATCGACTTGCTTTCCTACTTTTAATTCTGTTCAGGGAATTTTGTTTTGTTACTAAAAGTGTGTAATATGTATTTGATATTGAAAAAAAATACAATGATAAAGCAGTGGCACCCAACTATGTCAAGTTGAGGTAAGAGTGTCAGGAATCAATTAAGATCGAAATAGCTAAGAAAAAGTGATCTGAAAGGGAAAACAAGGAAATGTAAGCCTCCAATTAGAAAATGGAAATTGAGATTATACATGAAAATGAGGGAGGGGGGTTTAAAATTTAATAATGATATCTGGTAATTTATAAGGAATAATAAATACTATTAAGTATGCACTTAAAACTAACCAAGATACTCACTCATCACTGCACATATATAGTGTAAATGAAATTTCCTCATCTGGACAGACAACGATTCTTTGAAGAACAAATTACTACTTAATAAAATCCCAAAATAAGCATAAGAAGCCTTTTTTGCCCTGCTGGTAGAGACTGGTCAAGAGATGCCCAAAACATCATAGGCTATTGCTTTTGTATTTTGTTGTCTCCACACCAGTCATGGTAGATAAACCCTTGTGTCTAAAGGCAGTATGTAGTTCAGAAACAGAGCCCAGAAGCCCCTGAGCCAGAACAGACCAGAAAAGTACTCTCTGAACATTAGCTTCTATATAGCATAGGAAGATATGCAAGCTTCCAAAGTAGTGAGGTAACCAACAGTCCTAACCAGATTTACTGCATATGAACCACAATTACCAGCATGGTACAATATTCATGAGGAGGCAGTAGTTAACTGTAGACCTTGGTGGTAACCTAATCCAAAGCTCTCTAATTGGACTTAAGGCCTCCCTAACTGCAAAAAAAGTAAACCATGCCTGCTATGGAAAACCTAGTCAACCACCCAGGGCTAGTGAAGTCATGTATTTTGGAAGAGAAATTTTAACTGGGAATTTACCAAACCAGGATAATCCGTTGACAACAATCGATAAACATTTTCCTTATACCAACAAATAAATATAGTCTTACCCATCATCAAAGTAATTGCTCTTTGCAACAGATGGAAACTACTATAGAAAAGTACAGCAATCAAATTTCAGAGATGTTAAGTTCAGTCTCAACTGATGCACGTACAACACAACCCATGTACCTAAGGCTCAGGGGTCATTACAGAAGAGAGGGTGGAAAGATTTTAAGAGGCAGAAAAACAGTGAAGTTTGCTGTGATGTTGTGTCTCCTAGGAATGTCAGAACATGCACTCATAAATTCTCTCTATTGTGACTGCCTAAACATAAGCTGAACAAGAGTGACAAAATAAATATGCTAATGTGTACAGGGGATGGTTCATGAGTCCTAAAGCCTACCAAGGGACTACAAGTAACTAAAGAATGCTGGAAAAATAGTCTTCCCCAGGAAGTGCAACTGGATATCTGATATCAAATGGTCAGCCTTGAAAACATACTAATGTGAGCATTATACAAACAAAATGCCCATTATATATGTGTATATATGTATATGTACACACACACACACACAATCAAACAAACTTTATACAGACTGAGGACAGATGAAAATGAGTAGAGAAGGAAGAAATGATGTAATTACATTATAATATCAAAAACTTTAAAAACTAAAAAGATTTCTCTTCTTTGTACAAGCCCTTTGTCCTCCTGCCCCTTGTCCCCACATCTGCTCTCCACCCTCATTTCTCCTCATGTTTGCTCTCCTACCCTGTCCCTTCTCTTCAACTGCTTCCACTGTCCATTCTATTTCTTCTTCTGAGTGAGATTTAACTATCTGCCTTGGGTCCTCCTCATTACTTTCTTCTTTGGTTCAGTGAATTTTATTATGGTTATTCTGTACTCTGTGGATAAAATCTTCTCATCAGCACCTACCATGTCTATAATTCTAGGTCGGGGTTACCTAACTCAAGATGATCTTTTCTAGTTCCATCCATTTGCCTGCAAGTTTCGTTATTTCCTTGTTTTTAATAGCTGAGTAATATTCCATTGTGTAAATGTAGCACATTATTCTTTGGTTGAGGGACATCTGGGCTGATTCCACCTTCTGGCTATTATGAATAAAGCTCCTATGAGCGTAAGTGAGCAAATGTCCTTGCTATATGGTGGAGCATCTTTTGGGTATATGGCCAGGAGGGGTATAACTGAGTCTGAGGTAGAAGTATTCCCAATTTTCTGAGATACCATCAGATAGTTTCCCAAAGTGGTTGTACAAGTGTGTACGTCTTTGCCAGCATGTGTTGTCATTTAAGGTTTTTTTTTTTTTTTATCTTAGCCATTTTGATAATTATAAGATGGAATCTCAGCATCATTTTGATTTGCCTCTTCCTGATGAATCAAGACTGAGCATTTCTTTAAGTGCTTCTCAATCAATCAAGATTCGTCTGTTAAGAATTCTGTATATCTCAGTGCCCCATTTTTAATTGGATTATTTGGTTTTGTGGTGTTTAATTTCTTGACTTCTTTATATATTTTGGATATTAGCCCTCTGTCTTATATAGAGTTAGTGAAGATCTTTTCTCAGTCTGTAGGCTGTTGTTCTGTTCTGTTGCTAGTATTCTTTGCCTTACAGAAGCTTTTTTGTTTCATGAGATCCCATTTATTGATTGTCTATCTTAAAGACTGGGCTGCTAGTATTCTGTTCAGGAATTGGTGGAGACATCTCTGAGACATGTTAGAGATCGATGGCAGGGTAGGCTCTTTGTAGGATATCATAGTGACTGTAACTGAGACTCATAGTAGCAGGAGTCATGAAGACTGAAGAGGCCACCTTCTAACTAGACAGAACTCCTAATGGATGGATGGGCACACTAACACACCCACAAAAACTTTGACCCAAAATTTATCCTGCCTACAAGATGGGCTGGGATAAAGACAGAGCAAAGATTGAGGTAATGTCCAAGCAATTCCTGGCCCAATCTAAGACCTACCCATGGGAGAGAGATAACCCCTGACACTATTAATGATACTGTGTAATGCTTGCAGATGGAGTAGCTGTCCTCTGAGAGGATCAAAACACATGCTGAGACTCAGGCCAAACACTGGGCAGAGAACAGGGTGTCTTGTGGAAGCATGGGGGAAGGGGCAGTGAAGAATAGAAGAACCTGGAGGAGACAGGAGCTCCACAAGAAGTGTACAAAACCAACTATCCAGGGACCAGGGAGGCTCACAGAAAGTGATGTGCCAAGCACGTACCATGAATGAATTTGACCTAGTCCCTTTACAGATTCATAGCCAATGGGTAACTGGGCCATCATGTGGGTCCACTAAAACAGTCAGAACTGGGGCTGTCTCTGACATGGGCTCTGTTGGCTGATTTTTGATCACTTCTACCTGGCAGGACTGTCTCGACAGGCCACCTGGGAAGAAGATACTCAGTCCTGATGGCAGTTGCTGCACTGCTGTGGGTTGATGTGGGGGTTGATAGTTGGTGTGTAAGTCCCTTTATCTGAGGAGTAGGACAGGGAAGATAGGATAAAGTAGGAGGGAGATGGGACTGGAAGGAGAGGAGGGAGGGCCTACACTCGGGGTGTATATAAATAAATAAATAAACAAATAAATAAATAAATAAAACAAAACTAAAAAGGTACAAAGAGCTGGAAGAAAATTAGAAATCAGAAAAGATGGGTATCCACTAGATGCAAAAAGAAAAGTGTTTAAGAATTATTAGATTTCACTTTTGAAAAATCAATCATATAGTCTTTGAGGTCAGTAAGAAACAAAAGTGCTTTTCCCAGTTTCTGGTTGCCACAGTGCTACAGTCTAAGATCAACTTGTCTAGATCACATCTATGAGGGTAGTACATAATTCTCTATGTGCCTCGCTGATTTCATTTATCATGATCATATCTATTTCCATCCATACTGTCACAAAAGATACATAAAGCAGTTTTATGATTCAATAGTATTTCATTGTGTGTATGGAATGTATTTTATTTTAAAGTACCTTAAATGGACACATTAATATTTTAGTGTCTTTAATTGTGCTATTTTTCCTGCTTCGTAAATGGATGGCTATATTTTTATTTGACACAATGTCCCATAAATTATGCAATTCACCCTGTAAAGAAGTTGATTCAATATTTTGTGTAATCTCACTGGATAGAATATTTAAAAGAGAGAGGGATAAATATCTAAAAAAGGAAAATCGCAGACTAGTGAGGGAAGAATAATGAAGAGTTATATAAGAGCAGAGGACAGAGATGTCCAGTGTGAGTTTGGTTAGGATATGTAGCACTAGTTGGTATATTGCACGTAGATTGATCCATCAACCTTCAGCTGATGGTGTAGGAAATAAACAAACAAACAAACAAACAAACAGGAAGTCATATCTCTGTAGTGTGAATTTTCTAAATCCAGATGATACTATGACATGCTGATCCATTTCATTTCTGCTTTAAGATGTTTCTTGACTAGTGGAAAGCCACCAAGGTCCTCAAATGAACCCTTAACTTCTTTTTATTTTTCTTATTTCATCAAAATTGACATCTTTGTAAGTGTTGGAAGTGACAATGGTTGCCCATCTCCCTGTCCTGCAATCTGACAGCCCCAGTTCAAGTCATTTTTTATTTCTCTTCACTAAGTTCTCACTTCTTGCAGATAGCCATTCAGCTGCATCTCTCCACTGTACCCCTCCTTTGTGTCTCCATGGCTTTCTATAGTACTAAATTCCTATTTCTATAAAGATGCCAGTTATGTTGGAATAGTACTCAAACAAATGCTTCATTTAAACTTAGTAGCTTCCTTGAATTGTGTTCATTTTTACCAAGATATATTTATTGTAGTTGTTATCAAACATAATAAGGACATTTTCACATAAGTATGTAGGGATTATGATTATGTTTTCCACACGGTCCATTCCTCTTCTTTTGATACCTTCTCTTCCGATTAGTCATCATCATTCTGCTGAAAGTTTTGCTTCTCCTTTCATGCAATATACTACTATGTGATTTTATCTATGAGTACAAATATAGGATTCACAAATGACAATAAAGCACAGTATTCATCTTTCTGAAATTGACTTAATTGGCTTTATATGATAATTTCTAGTTGGCTCCATTTTTCCTGAAAATTATATAACTTTATTCTTTTATATGATTAAATAGATTTGCACTACAGACACACCATACATTTCCTTTATCTGATTTTTTTATAGATTTCAAGATCATTAATCTCTTTAACAACCCTATCTCTAGATACAGTAATATCTAGTACTAGTGATTATAATCTAAGCATTTACTTTTGATTAGGAGTACAGTTTAGCACATAACAACAAAAATCAAAACTTTTAACAAAATACAGAGAAAAGGAATAACACCATATCCTTATTTTTAAAACAATCAGAAAGAAACAATTCATGACTGAAAGAATTAACTGGGAAAACAAAAAGGAATGAACCTTGGCTAAAGGGAGTGACTACTACAAAGGTGAGCATGTTCTGTGTCAGAAACCTGTTCTTCTGATGATGGTAAGAAGAACACACCAAAAATGGATGACAAAAGGCATTCTTTCCCTCACAGATATTAACAGATAAGTATGCTCATGTCAAGAAAATATACATATACACATACATACACACAAATGCACAAACATACACAGACACATATACCTGTACATGCACATACAAACACTCTTCAAGTAAAATGAAAGATATGACAGGCATGAAAACTTTAGAGTCAATATGGTGCAAGCATTGACATAAAGTCTGAATACGTTATCTTGGATCTATGTGTTTCTGAAATGTAGCAAAAATAATTAGCAGCCTCTAATGAAGCAACATGTTCTTTTAAGTCTTCTATAAATTTAAATTATTTTAGAGATCCTGATAATGGCATTCATTTAGAAAAGATTGGTTGGATAAAGCAGAGGCATATTGGACATGTGTTTAAAAAGAGTAAATCGAAGGAATTTGAATAAATATCACTTATAATTATTATGACTATAAATTCAAATGTATCACTCTTTCTGTCTGTGAGTGTGTCCTTAATATGGTAATAGATGTCAAAGGAAGGGAAGAGAAAGACTGCAATCACATTCAATATGTGATAAGAGGATTCCATCTTTCAGCATTTCAAGCCTTAGACCTGTATTTTATTTCAAGTTTGGCGAACAGCAATCACTTCCCATTTGTGATTAGTTTCTGTCTTTTTACTGAAGAGAGGGTTGAGACGGGGCTTTAAAGGTTATTCTACACCAGACAAAAGGAGGACATGAAAAATAAAAGGCTTTTCAGATGATCTAAAGAGCACTTGAATCTGCCACTTTGATATCATTAGCAAATTGTGATTGATTAAGTATCATAGTTAAATCTCTTACAAGATTTGTGATAGGAAAGAGAGTGTAGAAAGTATGGGTATTCCCAGCATGGGGCACTATTTTTTCAAATTCACAAGTGATATTTTTCAGATTGCATAATCCTATCTTTTATTCTTGAAATTATGAAGTTGGTTGGAATCCTGAGAGTGGTTGTTCCTGAATCAGTGTTCATGCAGGTGATGTCTTGACATTTCCAGCTGGGAATTAATATTAATAGCCTTGGGTTGATGTTAAAGACCCCTTCATAGGCGATGCGTTTTGAGTAAAAACAGGAGCCAAGCATTGCCAATTCAAAGCCTTTTCCTTGCTATAAGATTGTTTCATTTCAGCTTCACAGATTGAGTAGACTTCTTTCTTGGTAGAGCAGAAAAGTATCATTTGATTTAATATTATTTTTTAAATGTACACCAAAGATCTCTGGACATTCATCAAAGTCCTTTTCCTGTCATGCTTGTATCATTAGATCAAATTGGCTTGTTATCCAAAAGACCTTTTCTTACATCCTGGTTTGTTCTTGCATTGTGATTGTGAGGACCGTGTGTTCCAGGAGATAAACAAAGATTAGTGTATTACAGTGGTCCAGAGAGTCATGGAGCCTATGATGAATGAGGAGAAGCTAATTACTGAACATTAGCCATGTAACAAAAGGAAGATTCCAACACCCAAATCCAGTGTAGCCTGCCACTGTTTGATTTATACTAACACCTTGTCCTACTTCTTGGAAATGAATGCTCCCATCTGCTGGGCCTTCTTGTTGTTTTACTATAAGCCATCTCAGAATTAAGTGCTTGACTCATTTTCAGATTTACCAGCAGAGTACTTATTAAACTTGGTAGTTCTTTCCCAATTCAAGCATTTGCAGGTTCAGATCTCCATCTTTTGGAAATCGAATTAGGCTACACCGTTCAAAGAAAATAATCATGAATAAAGGTGATGACATGGAGAAAACACATGCATATAAATCTTACATTAAAGGAGTTGTTGCTTCATAAGAAAGTGAGCTTCTGAATAGCATGGGTCTTTTAAATAGTGGTCAGAAGTAGGCACAGAGCTGAGTAACTCTGATATCAGACGGCAATGACACCATATATTTTTATGGAGATTATGAGAAACTAATGCATTTTTTCCTCCCAGATGTCATAGTTCTTACATATCTTTTGGAATAGGACATATGACTTCTGAGTAGCTCAAGAAAACCCCGAATTAGAAGTAGAATGTATTATTTAATAGTGATACAACCATTTATATGGCTCATAATGATAGCACAACTAGGGTTTTAGAGACATGTTTTAAAAGGAAAGTTTAAATTAAGTAATAAGCAAAATTAATATTCAACTTTATGTATCAATTAATAAATTAAAATAATCATTTCAATTTATTTCCTTACTCATACTGCTAACCATCTGTATTTCACAAGTGTAATATTCTTTATTTGCAGCAGCTGTAAACTACTCCTTTTTCTAATGGTTATTCAATGTCATTGTAATTCTTTACTCTGATAGCATGATAACAGTCTGTATAACTCCAATTCATCAATTTATTTATTTTATAATTTTTTCATATTAAATCCTGATTGTTATCTGTTGCCTTGCACCTTCCCATTCAGACCTTCCCTCCTTCTTTTGCCTTATTCCACTACCCTAGACCTCTGACAGGACAGGACCTCCTCCTCCACAACCTGACAGCAGCCTGTCAGGTCTCATCCAGATATCCTGCGTCCTCCTTCCACGTTGTGCCTGCATGGTCTTACCTCCAAGGGGAGGTGATCAAATTGAGGGCACTAGAGTTCATATCAGTGGCAGTCCCTGCTTGCCCCACACCCTGGAAAATGAGCTGCAATCAACTGAGAGACTCCAATTCCTCCTTACCCATTTTTTTGTATTTATTTGTTTATCTCTTTGTTTATTCACTTTATTACCTGTGAGTAGCTCACTCCCTCTTCACTTCCCAGTCCCACCCTCCCTCCCCACTCCCCTTCTGCAATTCCTCAGAATAGGCATTCCTGCCCCTCATCCCAGTTCATCAAGTCCCATTAGGATTGAATTTGTCTTCTTCCCCTGTGGTCTGGCAAGGCAGTCTTTACAGGAGGAAATGATCAAAAAGCAGACAACAGAGTCCATATCAGAGACATCCCCTGCTCCCCTTACTAATGAACCCACATGAAGCTGGACTTGCCCATCCAATACATCTATGTAGAGGACCCAGGTCTTGTCCATGGTGAGTGTTTCAGACTCTACAGGGTCCTATAGGACCTGGTTAGCTGGCTGTGTCCATCTTCTTGTAGAGCTCTTGTCACCTCTAGGTCTTTTTATCCTTCTCCTCACTTTACCACGAGACTCCTTATGCCCTAATGGTCTTCTTGTGGTGCTCCTGGACACTCTGGATCTTTCTAGACCCCATTTACCCTACCATTCTCACTGGGAGTCCAGGAGTCCAGCAGTGATTCAAAACATCTGTCCAGATCCCTCACTGAGTAGAGACTATCACAGGACATTTATGTTGAGCTAATATCCATTTATAAGTGAGTATATACCATGCATGTCTGAGTCTGGGTTATCTCACTCAGGATGATTATTTCCAGTTCCATCCATTTTCCTGCAAATTTCAAGATTCCCTGTTTTTAGTAGTTGGATAGTATTCCACTGTGTAAATGTACCACAATTTCTTTATCTATTCTTCAACTCAGGGACATCTTGGCTATTTTCAGATTCCGGATATTACTAATAATGCTGCTGTGAACATAGTTGAGCAAATGTCCTTGTTGTGTGGTCAAGCATCTCTCAGGTATATGCCCACGAGTTGAATAGCTTGGTCTTGAGGTAACACTATTCTCAGTGCCAGATTGATTTCCAAAGTGGTTGTACAAGTTTGCACTCTGGCCCACAATGGAGGAGTGTTCAGCTTACACATCCTTGCCAACATGATCTGTCACTTCAGTGCTTGATCTTAGCCATTATGATGGATAGAATCTCAGAGTGGTTTTGACTTGAATTTCACTGATGACTAAGGATGTTGAGCACTTCTTTAAGTGTTTCTCAGCTATTTAATATCCCTATGCTGAGAACTCTGTTTAGCTCTGAATCCCATTTCTTAGTTGGTTTATTTGGTTTGGTGGAGTTTAATTCCTTCAGTTCTTTATATATTTTGTATATTAGCCCATTGTCAGATGTAGGATCAAGATCTTTTCCCAGTCCATAGGCTGACATTTTGTTCTATTGATAGTGTCCTTTCCCTTACAGAAGCTTTTTAGTTTCATGGGGTCCCATTTTTTAATTGTTTACCTTAGAACCTGGGCTGCCAGTGTTCTGTTCAGGAAGTTGTCTCCTGTGCCAATGACTTCAAGACTCTTCCTCATTTTTTCTTCTAACAGAGTTAACGTGTCTGGTTTTATGCAGAGTCCTTTAATCCACTTGAACTTTAGTTTGTACAGAGTGATAAATATGGATGTAAGGAGCTATCCAAGCATGTCTTAAGCCATTCTTGAAAGAACCCAATTATACCTACATTTTGGAACTCAGCTTATTTTCAAAACACTTGACGTTCTAAGTGATTCATATGGGGAAAGAACCTTGTTTTATTTCTGTCATTAACACAATTTTTCTTCATTTATTTATTTTTCTTTTCTCTTCACTCAGGGCCTCTTTTGGGCATATCACCCTAACATAGGGTATTTGGCAAGATTGTTTTGCATTGGAACACTCACATAAACCTTCTTGTTCATCTCCCTCTAAGTTTCTTAGCACATGAACTCTGCATTGATGTCACCTACTTTTCTATCTCTCATGCTGAAAACCTTCTTTACCTGATTGTGCAGCATACATCTCTTGAGCTTTAAACATGGATGTATAGCAAACTCAGTCACTGTGTGTCATTTATTACTTGAGGCATCATCATTTGAAAGAGCGTGTTCCAATCTCCTAATGATTAATTATGAGTGATACATATATTGGGAGTTGAAGGAGTTAATTTTACATAGAAATTACACTAATAAGGTGACAATCACAAAGAAAGGACTAGAGGATAACAGGCTGCGAAAAATATATGCATCACTTTCCACACACAGCTTTTCCTGAAAAAGAAATTCAGTCGATTATCCCTTCTAAGAACATAGGAGAGTGAAGAGTTTAAGGAGAAAAGTTTCATAACAGAGCTCCCCTTTCACATATTATTGAAGTTTCTAAGCACTCCCATGATGTAAAGAGTCTAGAAAAATAGGCTTCTGATGAGAAGAATGAAATAGCTTTTATAAAAACATGCTTGAAAATAAACAACATGAATGTACTCTTGAGAAATGACTATTCTATGTGAAAATATGTGCACTTATTACTGGATGTTGCTCCTAAAACCATGAAGTGATTTTCATTCACATGCCGAGGAGCAAATGTTAGAATTTGCAGTTCGTTTTGGAGATAATATGGCAACTATCACAAATTAAGGAATGTCATTCAAGAATTTATTGTGCCATTGTTAAGTTATTAGCTAGGTACTTCTAGAATAAAGAAAAAGAAATATGAAGCAGGAAATGTCTGGGTGAAGTGTGTGTGTTAGGCTGTGAAAGAAGAAAAGAGAGCATAACAGTACTATAGCTAGAAATTAGGTGTGTTTGTGTTTGGAACGCAATCAAAGAATGTATTACATTTCTGATATCAGAGAGCTGTATTGTGTGTCTGAAAGCATAGTGGACTAGAAAACAGAGAGAGAGAGAGAGAGAGAGAGAGAGAGAGAGAGAGAGAGAGAGAGAGAGAGAGAGAGATTCTACCTACAATGTTTCTGCTAGTTGTACATCCTACATTTCCAGGGCTTGTCAAAATAGTGCTTAGATCTGGTAATTAACTGTTCAAAACATAATCCTAATGAGGCATTTAAGATTGATATGTTGTTCATTTGTTTGTTTTGTCCTATTTAAATTTGTTTACTTTTATTTATCTTATTTATTACTATTATTATTGTTGTTGTTGTTATTGTTATTGTTATTATATTGATGCATGTATTTTTTTCAATGAGAGAGAATAAGAAAAGGTGTAGATTTGGGTGGGTGTTATAATGGGGAGAATCCATAAGGTGTTGACAGACATGAAACTATAATCTGCATATATTGTATGAAAAAAACTATGTTTAATTAAAACAACTGAGTAAGTAAAGCTATTCAATCATGCTACGCTAAGACTCCAAAGGCTTTTCACCAAAACATAAGGTAAAATGTATTTAATTCACTTTCAAAAGCCCCATTGTCTTAAATGTTCCAACATTTTTCCCATTTATAATCCAAAATCTTCTCTAGCAATGTGCAGCTTTGTTCATCTAACATACTGTGTAAAGGACCACACCCATTTTCAAAAGGAGGAAATGAATGCAAAAAAAAATGGAGGAATGAGAACAAAGCAAGACAAAACTCAGAAAAGCAAATGTTTAACACATGCCATGATGGGAACTCCTGTGGGAGTGGGCAGTCTTACCCATGGTCTTGCAATTTGTAGCTTAGTGTCCTTTTATTGGGTATGTCGTCTTCACTGCCTGGAGGTTTTAATGGAGGATGCTAAACATTTCCTGGCAATGCCTACTATGTGCAGGGCTTGGGCTTTATCTTTCTATCTTCTCAGGGTTTCCCACAGTGTATCTGACCCTGCTGCACATTGACTAGACTCACAAACTTTTCCTGGTCAAAAAGCAAGCAACACATGTTCTCACTGAATTGTGGATTCTAGCTCCAAATCTTCATAAGTAAATATATAACCTGGAGGAAGTAGAACTAGTGAAGTAAGAAGGTCGTTATGAGGGGGAGGCACTAAAAGGGGCGATAACAGGATATAGGCATATGAAGGGACAATGTGGTAAGTGGAGAGTGGATGTTTTATTGGCCATGGAGGAGAAATATGAGAGAGGAGGAATAAATAAAATTAAGGATGTTTGGGAGAGGAAACATGTTGCCATATATTCATCTAAAATTATACATAATTCATATAACTGCATATATTTTTTCAAAGAATTTATGACACTTGGGGGTGACGATGAACACCCTACCCCCAAGGGTCATGGATTATCCAACAAAACTCCAGCTCAGACACTAGAAAAGTCCTTTCTTAGTCAAGGCAGCACAGGAGAGTCCCAATACAGCATAAACTATGGCTAGACTATAGTTATTGCAATTTTTTGCCTCCCTGAAGCTGAAGTTAACCTCATAAAGTTTTGACATAACACTTGGAGGATGCCATCTGGCACTTTACTGAGCAAGTATTATTCCTAACTGCATTCCCAATACGTACTGTTATATCCATAGAGAAGTGTATCTCTCATATCAAATCAAAGAAGATTCTTTTGGCAGTAGATGTAGACCATTATGGAAAACCACAATTGCTCTAAACACATGGGAAACTTGACTGTGGCGTAACTGGCCCCAAATGATTTATCTACAACATAACTCTCATAACTTCATTAGAAGAACATCACAGAAAAGGGTATGGGAAACTTCTAAGAGCCAGAGGACCAGGTAGTCTTCTACAAGCTTGTGCCTCCTAGAAATGACAGGGAAGAGTCACCCATAGTTATTCAACAATACAGCTGCCTAAATAAGACCTGAATAAACACAATACCAATAAAATTGCTAGGGGCCTTATCCATAGACCATACTCCTAAGAAAAGAAGGATTGGTCCTCCCCAGGGATGAGCACCCGACTTAACTAATAACAAGTAGATAACAGAAATAATATACACACAAACAACACTAAAAACAGCAGGAGCAGTAACAATGTTGCTTGAAGCATGGCCCATAATTTACCTTCTTCTAAGACAAAACATGAAATCCTCGGCTACCAGATCAAAGAGTGGCAGGAACCATTAGACCTTGCTGCAACATAATGGGACAATTGATTCTGGGAAAAAAAAAAATTCTCTAGCTGGTCCTATTTGAACAAGTTATCCTGATGGTTAAGAATGTTGAAACACTAGGGTAACAGAACTAGTTACCCTGAATGTGCTCTCTAATTAGGGAAGTTTCTTCAAAATGACTTTACAATTTTATATGCCCGAGCTTATGTCTACAGAGGTGGGCATTTCTAAAATATTTTAATTGTCTAATGTTTCCTATCATCTCGGTGCAAAGCAGAGCATGGCTTGTTTTTAAAGGTAATAATCTCCTTAACAAGTATAGCTTCTTTGCTTGCTAAAAAACGCTGGATTGGGATTTGGACTAAAATGAGTTGAGACTGAATTAAAAAGTAATGGCATGATTATTGAAGCATGTCTAAAGCAAGGTTTTAGTGGGAATTACAGACAAAAAGCAGAGTATAAAGGAGTGAAAACTACAACGGTAAATGAAGAGTTTTACTTCTAGTCAGTATGTTATTTGCAGCCCTCCAAATGAAAAGGCCCAATATACACTTGTGAAATTTTAGATTTTCTAAAAAGATTGGTAAATTATACTCTCTATATTTTAGCTTCTAAAGTTATTAATCAGACTATTTCTCATTTTGTTGACATTTTATTTTCCTCAATTATACAGTTTTTATTTTTGATAACTTGGGCATGTAATATTTTCTAAGTAGGGATATGGACAGGATCTTCCTTTTAATACAAGGTGGGCCTTAAATTTGAGATTTTCATGACTCAGTCTCCAAATGTTGATACAAGTGAGGCACAATACCCAATTAATTTTTTTTCATTTAAGAATTTCAAAAGCTGAGCTGGGTGTGGTGGTGCATGCCTTTAATCCCAACATTTGGGAGGCAGAGGTAGGCAGATCGCTGTGAATTTGATGGCAACCAGGTCCACAAAGCAGGTCCATGACAGCCAAGGCTACACAGAGAAACCCTGTCTTGAATACCAAAACAAAAAAATGTTTCAAAAGTTAGAATGGCTAAGAGTAAAGTAATACTGATAGAAAATGATAGAGAAGATATGAACAAAGGTGGACCCTTGCTTACTATTAGTAGAATTGCAAATTGCTACCACCATTCTGGGAATTAGAGTAAAGAATTCTCAAAAAGATAAAACTAAATTTAACCCAGCTATAGCACTTCTTGTCATGTGTCCCAAATCTTGATATCCTATACCGCAGATACTTGCTTAGAGGTATTCATTACTACTCTATTAAAAACAGCTAAGAAAAGTGAACAAACAAAATTTTCAGCTGATGAATATACATGGATAATTTTATATACACAGGGTGGAATAATATTCAGGTGTAAAAAAAATATGAAACCATTACAGAAGATGGCAGCTAATCACAATGTAGAGAGCAACTAACTAACTGATCTTGGGGCAAATAATGCCAATAGATATTTACAAGACAATCACCAAACCAAAGCTTAAGGAATATCACAGAAGGAGGGTGTGGAAAGCTTGTAAGAACCAGATAACCAGGAGTCTGTCATGGGATTGTGTTCCTAGTAAAGATGGAGAAGCTTCACTCATCATAACTAAACAGTATTGCTGCCAAAATAAGGCATGAAAAATTACAACACCAATGGACAGATTAATGTGGTGGGGAGAAATTTCATGGGGTTCAGGTCCTAGGTAAAGAACTAAGGACAAACTAATCACTGCTAAAATTAAAGTTCTTCAGGTAGGTGTCCCTAATTAGTTAAATAATATGAAGTAGCTTTAAAATCATGTACATATAATAAAGACCTATCAGACTCAACAAGTTGTATATATGTATGTATGCATATATATATATATATATATATATATGCTATATACATATGTGTGTGTGTCTGTGTGTGAAAATAGTACAAAAAATAGAGACTTGTGAGGGAAAAAAGGGGAAAATAGGAAGGTTATGGGGAGGGACCACATAATTGTATTTTACCTTAACAAATATTACATAAAATAAAAATTATTTGGGTAATAAGGAAAGTAAATAAATAAATAAATAGATCAGGTAAAATGTTCTAACACCTTCTAGTACTGTTACTCACATGCCATACGGATTAGCTTTATGTCAACTTGATACAAGCTAGAGTCATAGATGAGCTAGTTTCATTTGAATAAATTGAATAAATTCCTCTATAAACCTGTAGGTCATTTTCTTTTCTTTTTTCCTAGTTATGTATTTATGTATGTATGTATGTATGTATGTATGTATGTATGTATGTATGTATGTATTTAATCACTTTACAGCCTGATCACACACCCCCTACCCCTTGTCCCACCCTTATGCCTCCTTCTTCATTCCAGGTCCTCTGTCTTCTCAGAGAAGAGAAGGCCCCCAAGGGGTACCATCCCACCTTGGCATCTCAAATATCCTCTCACATTAACCTCTGACAAGACAGCCCAGCCAGGAGAAAGGGATCTAAAGGCAGGCAACAGAGTCAGAATTGGCCCCTACTCCCATTGTTAGGAGACTTACAACTTGATTAAGCTGCACATCTGCCTCATATATGTAAGGGGTCTAGGTCTAGATCTAATCCAGTCATGCTTTTGGTTGATGGTTCAGGCTCTGTGAGGCCCCATGGGCCCAGGTAGTTTACTCTGTAGGCCTTCTTCTTCTTCTTCTTCTTCTTCTTCTTCTTCTTCTTCTTCTTCTTCTTCTTCTTCTTCTTCTTCTTCTTTCTTCTTTCTTGATTAACCTGTTTTTTAAAAAATATTTATTATAATTTATTCACATTACATCTCGATTGTTATCCCCTCGCTCTTGTCTTCCTATTGTCACCCTCCCTCTCTCTTCCACCCTATTCCCCTCCCCTAGACCTCTGACAGGGGGGACCCTCCTCCCCCACTGTCTGAACTCAGCATATCAGATCTCATCAGAATAACATGCATCCCCTTCCGCTGTATGCCCACAAGGCTGCCCCACCAAAAGGCAGTAATCAAATCACTGGCACTAGAGTTGGTGGCAGAGGCAGTGCCTGCTGTCCTCCACCTGCCAACATGGAGAATGAGCTGTTCATCGGCTATGTCTGAACAAACGTTCTCTTTACTTGGTAAATCAGTTTGTTCCATGGGTCCAAATCTGGCAGACTTGATGAGGTCTCCTTGTGGAGGTTCTGACCCTCTGATTCCTTCCATCCCACAATTCTTCCATGCAACTCTCAATACTTCATCCAGAGTCCAGCTGGGACTCCCAGTTTCTTCCCTGATCCCCTGTTGTGGGCTGTCTCTCAGAGGCATTTATGTTGGGCTAATATCAACTTAAAAGTGAGTATATACCACACATGTCTTTCTGGGTCTGGGTTAGCTCACTCAGGATGATGCTTTCTAGTTATATCCATTTGCCAGCAAATTTCAAGATTTCCTTGTTTTTTGATAGCTGAATAGTATTCTATTATGTAAACATACCAGTTTCCTTATCTATTCTTTGATTAAGGGACATTTGGTTGTTTCCAGATTCTGGCCATTACAAATAATGCTGTTATGAACAAAGCTCAGCAAAAATTCTTGTTATATGGTGGAACATCTTTCAGGTATACACCCAGGAGTGGTATAACTGGGTCTTGAAGTAGCACTGTTTCCAATTTCCAGAGAAAGCACCAGATTGATTTCCAAAGTGATTTTATAAGTGCTGTCACTTGAGTTTTTGATCTCAGCCATTTTGATAGGTTTAAGATGGAATCTCAGAATCTTTTCGGCTTACATTTCACTGATGACTGAGGATTTGAACATTTCTTCAAGTGTTTCTCAGCCATTCAATATTCTTCTGTTGAGAATTATTTGTTTAGCTCTTTACTCCATTTTTAATTGGGTCATTTTGGTTTGGTGATGTTTAGTGACTTGAGTTCTTTATATATTTTAGATATTAGCCCCTAGTCAGATGTAGTGTTGGTGAAGATCTTTTCTCAGTCTGTAGGCTGTTGTTTTTTTCTGTTGACAGTGTCCTCTGCATAAAAGAAGCTTTTCAGTTTCATGAGGTCCCATTTATTAATTATTGACCTTATAGCCTGAGCTATTGGTGTTCTGTTCAGGAAGTTGTCTCGTGTGCTAATGAGTTCAAAGCTCTTCACTACTTTTTCCTCTAACAGATCTTGTGTGTCTAGTTTTATGTTGAAGTTATTAATCCACTTGGACTTTAGTTTTGTGCAGGGTGATAAATACAGATTTATTTGCGTTTTCTAGATATAAACATCTATTTAGACTGATGCTATTTGTTAAATATATTATCTTTTTTTTTACTGTATGGTTTTGGTTTCTTTGTAAAAAATCAAGTGTCCATAGATTTACAATTTTTTTCTGGGTCTTAGATTCAATTCTGTTGATCAACCAGCCTATTTCTATGCCAATACCATGCTGTTTTTTTACTGTTGCTCTATAGTACCGCTTGAGATCAGGGATGGAGATTCTTCCAAAAGACAGAATTGTTGTAACTATTCTGGTTCTTTGGTTTTTCCATTTAAAATTGAGAGTTGATCTTTCAGGGTCTTTAAAGAATTGTATAGGTATTTTGATAGAGTTTGCATTGAATTTTTAAATTCAAATTATCCCACAAAATAGAAACAGAAGTTATATTGCCAAGCCACAGTCACCTCGATACCTAAACCATACAAAGACTCAAACAAAGAAAGAAAATTTCAGACTAATTTCTCTTATGAAGATTGATGTGAACATACTCAATAAAAACAGAATACAAGAACACATAAAAATGTTATTCACCATGACCAGGTAGTCTTCATTTCATCCCAGGCATGCAAGGGTGGTTCATTATATGGAAATCCATCATATAGGCAAACTGAGAGAAAAAAAAAAAGCACATGGTCATCTCCTTAGAGGCCAAAAAACATTTGAAAAATCCAACACCAAGTCATGTTAAAAGTGTTGGAGAAATCCAGGATACACATACCTAATCACAGTACAGGCAATATACAGCAAACCTATAGCTTCAAACTAAATGGAGAGAAACAAACCAATTCCACTGAAATCAGGGATAAGATAAAGCTGCCCACTCTACCTGTGTCTCTTCATTATAGTACTTGAAGTCTTAGATAGAGCAATAAGACAACTAAAGGAGAAAAGGGTATAGAAATTGGAAAAGAACAAATCAAAGTATCACTACTGGAGGATGATATGATAGTATACACTGGTGACTCCAAAAATTCTACCAAGGAAATCTCACAATTGATAAACACCTTCAACATAGTGTCTGGATAAAAATCAACTCAAAAAAAAAAAAAAAAAAAAAAAAAAAAAAAAAAAAAAAAAACCAGTAGCCCTGCTGTATTCAAGTGACAAACATTCCGAGAAAGAAATTAAGGAAACTACACTCTTCAGAATAGCCACAAATAATATAAAGTATCTTGGTGTAACTCTAACCAAGCAAGTGAAAAACTTGTATGAAAAAAAAAATCATGTCTCTGAAGAAAGAAAATGAAGGAGATATTAGGATATGGAAAGATCTCCCATTAGGAGATCTTAGGTTTGGAGAATCTACATCTTCTTGTGGTGTCCTTGACCCCTCCAACTTCCTCTAACATTGTTTCCACTCTTCCATAAAACTCACCAAGTTCAGCCTATTGTTTGGCTATGGGTTTCCGCATTTGTTTCTATCACCTACTGGATGAAGTCTCTAGAAGAAAGTTACACTAGGCTCCTGTCTACAAACATAGCAGAGTGTCATTAACAGTGACAGGGGTTGGCTCTCTTTCAGGAGGTGGGTCACAAGTTGGGCCAGTCATTTGTTTGCCATTCCCTCAATCTCTGATCCATCTCTATTCCTACACTTCTTGTAAACATGACACTCTCTCCCTCTGCTGGGTACCACACCTGGATATAGGAGGTGGCCACTTCAGGCTTCCTAAGCCCAGTTGTTAGAAGTCTAAGTAGGGTCACCTCCATAGACTCTCAGGAGCCTCACCTGTCCTGTAGATGAACCCCCTACATCGGATTTCCATTCTCTCTCCAGGTCTTCCCCTCTACTCCTTGGTCTCTCCACACCTGAACCTTACCTCCATGTTGCCTTCCACACTCCCTTTCCCACCCAGTTCCCTGACACCATGTACTTCAAATGTCTATTTTATTTCCTCTTTGAAGTTAGATTCAATCATCCTCCCTTGGTGCTTCCTTGGCTTCTTTGATGGATTATAGCATGGTTATCCTGTACTTTATGGCTAAAATCTGCGTATAAGGGAGTCTATACCATGTGTGTATTTATGGGTCTGAATTACCTCACTAAGGATGATCTCATCTAGTACCATCCATTTGGCTGCAAATTGCATGATGTCTTTGTTTTTAATAGCTGAGTAATATTCCATCTTGTAAATGTTCCACTTTCCTTTATTCATTTTTCGATTGAAGGACATCTAGGTTGTATTCAATTTCTATTATGAAAAAACTGTTATAAACATGCTTGAGCACATGTCCTTGTGATGTGGTGGAACATTGTTTTGGTTGCCAAGGAGTGGGCTTTGAGGTAGATCTATTCCCAATTTTGTGAGAAACCTCCAGATCATTTTCCACACTGGTTGTACAAGTTTGCCTTTTCACCAGCATTGGAGAAGTGTTTTGCCTTGCTCCACCATGTGCTGTCACTTGAGTTTTTGATCTTAGCCATTCTTTGGATTATAAAATGGAATCTCAGAGTTGATTTGATTTGCATTTCCCTGAAGACTAAGGCCTTTGCACATTTCTTTAAGTGCTTCTAGTCCATTCGAAATTACTGTTTTGAGGATTCTTTGTTTAGCTTTGGACACCTAATATTAACTGGATTATTTGGTTTGTTGGTGTTTAATTTCTTGAATTCTTTATATATTTTGGATATTATCCCTCTGTCGATTGTAGGGTTGGTGAAGATCTTTATCCAATTTTTAGGCTGCTATTTTGTCCTATTGATGGTGCTCTTTGCTCTAGGGCATTTTCTTTTTTATTTTATTTTATTTTTTTTATTAATTTATTCTTGTTACATCTCAATGTTTATCCCATCCCTTGTATCCTCCCATTCCCCCCCCCCATTTTCCCATTATTCCCCTCCCCTATGACTGTTCCTGAGGGGGATTACGTCCCCCTATATATTCTCACAGGGTATCAAGTCTCTTCTTGGCTACTTGCTGTCCTTCCTCTGAGTGCCACCAGGTCTCCCCCTCCAGGGGACATGGTCAAATGTGAGGCACCAGAGTACGTGAGAAAGTCGTATCACACTCTCCACTCAACTGTGGAGAATATTCTGACCATTGGCTAGATCTGGGAAGGGGTTTAAAGTTTACCTCCTGTATTGTCCTTGGCTGGTGCCTTTTCTTAATTAGTATTTGATAGAGGGAGATGGGTCCAGTCCATTATGTGTGGTGCCATTGGGCAGGTGGTCATAGTCCTATAAGAATGTAGGTTGAGTGAGCAAGACACAAGGAGCAAGCCAGTAAACAGCACTCCTCCATGGCTTCTGCATCAGCTCCTGCCTCCAGGAGCTGATTGTCCTGTTTGAGTTCCTTCCCTGCCTTTCTTTGATAAAGAACTGTGATGTGGAAGTGTAAACTGAACAAACCCTTTGTTTCGCACGTTGCTTTAGTCATGGCATTTTATCACAGCAATAATGAATTTAAGGCACAAGAGGAGTATTTTAATTTGTATTTTATTGATGAAATATAATTGGTAATATAAGTACCCTGATATAATGAACTCTGTTCAAAATCACATCCTGTAAGCTCTAATCATGCATAATATTGTACTTTGTGTTTTGAAATGAGTGATAAATATAATCAACAGTTCATATTCCCCACCTTACTAGTTACTTAAAATTAGCTCTGATAAAAAAATTTAAGAATATATATGTATATTTCTTCAGCAAATAATTAAAATGTTATTCATGCAAAGTATGATAAATACATAAATGCTGAGTAATACTTGTTTGATTTCCATAGCAGAAAACTTTTTCCATGTCCAGTCTCAGTAACTAAAACCCCAAATAAGCACTGATTTAAACAGTCCTTACAGCTTTATCTCTTTTTCTGTTTCTAGAATATTGAGATTAGAGACGGTACATATTTTAGTGACTGTCTTATTTTCTTCTGCACTAGTTACTGTGTTGTATTTGAGAAATATGTCATGTTCACTTTTGTTTACCTGAGTATATCATGTTACTATATATAACTATGTGCAGATTAATCATTTTTTCTTCTGTTGATAGGGGTTAGAATTGTTTCTTGTTCCAAGGTATAGTGGACAAAATCTGTTGCGATCACTCTTTTGTATGTATTTTGGTGAATGGGTATGTTCATGTATAGCTTTGGGCAAAATTGCTAAATTTGCAAGATTACAGGTATGTTCATTTAAAAAGAAACCACCACATATTTTTTCAACATCATAAAGATAGTCATCATGTCTATTGAATGTTCTAATAGCCCTGCTGCCTTTTTTTTTTTTGACTTAGTTATGGATGTGTAATATATCTCATTTTGGTATTAATTTCAATTTCATTGGTAAAAAATGAAGTTGAGTAACTTTTCATAAGCTTATCGATGAGGTAGATAGTCTCTTTTGTAATGTGTCATTTAAGGCTTTTGACAATTTTTCAAATGGGTTGTCAGTCTTTATATTCCAATTGTAAAACTCTTTTATACATCCTGGATAAGAGTCTCTAGTTATATAGCGTTGCAAATTTCTTCTTCGACTCCGTATCTTGCCTTTTCATTCTTTTAATATTGTCATATAATGAACATAAACTTAATTAGCACAAATTACAAATCTGTTCCATTATGATTAGTGCTTTCTTTTATTCTACTTAAGAACTCTTTGCCTGTCTCAAGTTCATGAAAATTATTTTCTGTGTTATCTGTAGAATATTATTTTTCAAATTGAGATTATGATCGATCTGGCATAGGTCTTTAAGAAGTTATAAAATATTGGTCAAAGTTCTTTTTACTTATCATTTGAATATCAAATAGACTGAGTGCTATTTATTGAGAGTATTTATTCGCTAAGATGGAGACTGCCTCCAGGCCTGGTGGCCTAAATCTTTAATCCCACCATTCAGGAGGCATACGCAGGTGGATCTCTGTGAGTTCGAGGCCAGCCAGGTCTTCAAAGAGAGTCCCAGGACAACCAAAACTATTAACCAAAGAAACCCTGTCTCAAACCACCCACCACCAAAAAAGAAACACTGCCTTTTTCTCTAGCAAATCAATGAAAATGTGTAAATCAAAGAATAATATGTGACCTGTTTTGTTTCTTTAATATTGTTTTACTTAACTGTTCCTTTTTTTAACATTCTTTGATCACTATGTACATCATATGAATTGTGATATTTTGTTTTAGTGTTGAAAGTTGTCTGTGCTACTCTTGATCTGAATTTTTTTTTAAAAATTGTGGAAATTGTTAAAAGTAATCCTTAAAAATTATTCTTCTAACTTGAAACTTCACAAAATATATAGCTTCTAATTCTCTCTTATTTTTCTTTTGATGTATACTATATTTGTTATTTCCTACTTATAAAATAATTACCCTATATCTAAAATATTTGTTGAACACATTAATATTTTATATACTCACTATGCAACCTATTTCTTACTTCCATGGCCTCTTATTTCCAAGATGATTTCATTTCTAAATTTTTATTAGTATATGAAAAGTTATAGTGTTCTCATAACAGCCCACTGACATGTATAACTTGATAGAGAATACCATTTTTCTTCTGTCCACTAAAAGGTATGACGATAATTTTTAGTGGAAAAGTAACTTTTATTCACCAGATGTAATTGTCATCTCAGGGATTACTACTGAACAAACCCACCCTTTTTAGTTCTTTCTGAACTATGGCTAAAGCCAGCTGTTCTGGCTCAAACTCCTCTCCAAGCTGACGGATTCAATCTGGCTTCTTTCTCTTGGCTCCTCACACCAACTCTGGCAGTTTGTTCTAATCTTCATACTATCTGGCTTTACCTGCCTCTATACGAACTCAAGAACAAACTCAACTCCACTACACTGCATTAACTCAACTGAGGTACAGCAAACTCAACTCTACCTACCTGAACTGACTGAGCTGAACTTAACTGCCATAAACTGAACTGCTACTGTCTTGCCTTTCAAGTGATGCTCCACTGACTGCCAAATGATTGACCTTAACTCAATTCTACTGTACATCTTCTCTACTGAACTCTCTACTGTCCCCAACTCTACTGCTTTCTTAACTGTACTTTCTCATCTACTGAACTCTCTACTGTGTTGTCTTCTCTACTCTCATTTGTGCCCTACTCTACTGTGCTCTCTTAAATAGCTTCTCTTTCCTAGGCTGTTCTTGTAAGAGTTGGGTGTAACCTATCCTGTCAAATCTTTCTTTCTCTGATTCATCACTTTGTATGCTCCTCAATTAGATGTCACTTTGAAATATGGCTGTTTGAAAACTAACTTTGCCTTCATTGTTTGAGATTAAAGGTGTGTACTAAAGGTCTGTTTGTACTTCAGGCAGACATTTTCAAAACATGTTCATTTAGTAAACAACAATCTCCCCAGCCATAGAGTTTTTACCAGGTTTATTCTAATTGGGCAGGGATCAAATAAAATCAGTAGATGTTTGGTTACCCCAATAACATCCACACAAGTATTGCACTAGTTACCCTTTTACCACAAGATAATACCATTGATGATGGTTTTCCTTTAGAGGCCTTCATAGTACTTTCAAGTAACATGAACCACAGTCAACCTGAAAGAAATTTCTGGGATAAATCAAATTTGTTTTTTTCTATGTTCTACCACCAAATGTACGGTATTCTCAAAAATAGGGCTTTACCATTTTTTCTTATCGAAAGCCAAAATGCTGGAGCAGAAGCCTACACTGTTTTGAGGAGTACCTGGGCACCCCTTAAGATATTTCATTAAGAAGAATTCCAGGCCTAGAATTGGGCTTTTCATTTCGTAACCTATGATTTCAGCGAACAACACTATACAGTGCAATGGTACTAAGATCAGATTAGGCAAGCTTCACAGAGAAAAATGCCTGCTAAATGCAGTAAGGGTCATTATAAAGATAGAAAAGAATGTATCTACCCAAAAGACTAATAATTTTAATTGTACGTGTATATGTATGTGTATATACACACATAGAAAGAACAAAAGGGAAAAAAATGGAAGCAGCAACAACAAATACTGGGAAAAAAGCAGCAAGGCTATAATAGAATATTTAAACATTTTGTGTCATGGTCTAACCTATTTTAAATCAACCACCTCATTAACAACAGGAAATATTTATATCTAGAATAGTCCAAACTGGTAATAAACAAACCAACCAACAAAAACTCATGTGGTTTTCTTCATGTCTATATAATAAAATAGCATAGTATATTTTTTGAAGTTCTGATTCAGTTGTCCCATCCTAACTGTGACGGATGGGTTCTAAGGCTCACAGTGTGTACCTGACCACCAGGTAGTACCAAGTCCTGTGTCTGAATGTTATTTTCAGTGTTGACTAAGCACTTCTTTTGCAGTGTAGCTATAATTTTTAGTTTGAGATAGCGACAAATCCATCATGAACTTTTTTATTTCTTACAAATTCATAAAAGATTCATTTTTACTACATATATGATAGGCTTAACCCTAAGCACTTTTTAAAATCTATCTCTTTCATTAAATAAGTTACTTTCCCCTTCAATTTAAAAGAAGTAGTTTATGAGGTCTACATGACCTGTCTGCACAGCCAGCATTGCTACCCTTTGCTTGGGAGCATCATGAGATCAGATAAATGCCACTTGAAAAACAAACATTTTGTTAACTGCAGCAGTTGTTGGGTAGCTAATGAGGGCTTTAAGTGGCAAATACTCAGGCACCTTCAACTATGCAAATATTTGGAATAATTATGGTTTATTCTTTGGGTTAGATGAAGTAAGATATTTCATATTTTGTCGTGATTTTGAAAATTGTGTGCAATCAAGAACTTATACGGTCTTTACTTTTTACTATTTCACTTAAAATCATTGGACACAATTGGCTCGTAGGTAACTAAAACCAAAGAGAACAAAAGCATTGTTCTACAAGGGGCACTGAAACTAAATGAATTGTATTGAGGCCATTATGGACATAAAACAAAATCTCAGAATATAAAATAGTTTTGTTTGTGTCATTTCACTATATTACACAGCTGAAAATAAAGCTGTGATCAAGGTGGAATTAGCAGTTTACAGGACTCAGGGTGGCTTGTGTAGGAAGTGGGAACTTTTATGAATAAGGAGACTAATGAGGGAATTTTTCTGGGTCCTTCATATTATCACAGATGCATGGGCTTACACAGGTGACTGAACAGTGTACACCTAAAGGAACACACACAGCCATGCAAGGACAAGTGACACTGTGCATGATGACTATGATGAAGGAGTTGTTACCAGTGACAACATTCTTTGATTAAGTCATTACTTTCCAAAGCAACTAGATCAGTACAACAGGAGATTCTCTCTACAGAGATCCTTACAGTTGCAAGATAAAATAGCATTATCTCTGGATCAAAAAAAAAAAAAAAAAAAAAAAAAAAAAAAAAAAAAAAAAAGCAATGTATTTTGGTAGCACATTATAAATCCATTGCTTTGTTTGTTTGCTTGTTTGCTTTTGTAAAGGAAAAGGGATGAGATTAGAGAGACGCCTCAGTGCTGCCTAGCCATTGTTTCTCTTCAATAGGACACAGAGCTTGCTCCGCAGAATATACACCATTGGCTCACAACAGCCAGAAGCTCCAGCTCCCAGGGACTGACTCCCTCTTCTGGTCTGCAAGTACTCCTGCATTCACATACACATACCACTCCCCATGCCCCAACACCCCCACAACTACACACAATTAAAAAGGAATTAAATGTTTTTTCAAATAAAGATAAAGTGCACTCAGTCTTGATCTGACTTGATGTGCTGAGGTGGGTTTGGGGAGGTCTCCGCTCTTCTGAGGGGTTGAAGTGGGGGGATGGCGGAAGAGAGCAGGAAGGAACTAGGAGGATAGGAGGGGGGGCTATGATTAAGATGTGAAATGAATAAATAAATTAATTAATTAAAAAAGAAAACGAAAAAGCAAAACCCACAAATCAAAGCGTGCACACATGTGTGCGCGCACACACACACACACATACACACACACAAACCTAAAAAATTATCTAAATCTCAGTAAGGCCATTGTCTCACAGTAAATGTTGGCTTATGATATTCCTTTCCCACTTCAAGACAGCATTACTGTAACCTAAGTATTAAACATAATTTCTGTATGAATAATATTTCATTTACTCTCATAGATAGTATGAAAATAACTCAACCCATCGTAGTAAGAATAATAATACAATCTGCATTTATGGGTTTAAGTTTGAGAGCACTGGATCAAACATCTTCTCATTTCCAAAACTGACCTATCTCTACTTCTAAGGCTTGGAAATTAACTTCCTCTCATAACTTTTAACCATATATAACTTAAGGTATATAAATCCAATAGATATATTCACATACTTAGTTAAATATATTAAGAGTTAGCTTTTCTTTTCCAAAGTAATCAGCAGGCACCATAGGTCTATCTGTTTTGAGAATGGGTGAGGTTGTATTATGTTATATCAATACTGAAAGTTTGCTTTAAAATTTGTTGCTAGTAAAATGAAGGTGTAAGAATTGGCAGAGCCAACTCCTGTAGTATGTTATCACCATACTGTCAAGCAGTGCATGGGTGCCAACTCTGACGACACTGGGTGTGTTATAAATCAAGCATGAGCCATGGGTTTCTTACAGCAATAATACATTTCAACTCTTACCTTATTACTACATTTCTTGGACACCACAGGATAATATATTTTAAGGTTCAAGTGATGCAGCCAAATGCAATGAGAGTTCAGAGTCATTTCCTGACATTGGTCTACTAATCACTGGTGTATGAGTATTTGAATGTCCAAACCCGTGTCTATCTGTAAGGTGTGTTAAGCTTTGCCTTCTTCTTGTGTAGGCTTCATATAAGATCTCATAAAAATACGCATTTAGTATAGAAGAATTCCTTTCTCTTGAGCAACTGCTATAAAGTCTGAGGATATCGGTATAATGCTGCATGAAATATGTGTGCACTATGCTGTTAGAACATTACATATGAATTTTAAAAGAAAAGGTATGTTTCCTTTAAAGAGATCCTTTAAGCCTACATTGCATTTAAGGATCTAGAAACAGTGACGTATACTGACTTGTGTTTGGTCTGAAATCAAAGCCACATCATATATGCTCTGGAAGAAGAAGAGTCAAATGATCTTTTTAAAAGTAGGCTGTGTGACAATAGGAATGTACCAAAATATTTTACTTATCTTTTTATGAGAAGGTTAAATACTTCAGGAAAAGGATAGGATTTTTTCTCATGTTGACTAATCCAGACAAAAACGAACAGAGATTTGCTTTCTTCAGCATTTATTGATATTAATTGCTTTATTGAACTAGCTGTGGGAACTGGGATTTCCCAATGCTAGCATAAAGGATTGTTATTTATAAGCTAACTGATCCCACAAATTCTGCACTTAGCTCAACATTTCCGTTGGAAATACGTAAAGAATCCTTTAAAAACTGTTATATCTCAGCTTTCTTACTGCATGTGAAATCACATGAGCTAAATGATAAAACATTTTTCAGGAAAAAAAAGCGGGGGAGAATTTTAACATCTCATATACTATGCCTCAAATCAAACCCTGAAATGCAGCTTGTTATTACATTTTTCTTCTATTTATTTTTAATTCTTCCCTTTTGGCTCTGTCTTACAGGTGTCCCTAGTTACAACCATCAGTAAAAAGAAAACACATATGTAGCTCATAAATCTGTATTTGTGCTAAAGTATGGGAGAAAAGTATCATCAGTGCCTCTTTCCAGTTTCCTTCCTTTGAGCACTTAGAAGCTCTCTACATGTTCTGAACTGAAGTCAAAGAAACCAAGCATGGTCCCGTGTGATAGGTGACCAGGAAAGTCTCTGCAAGCCATTTCTAGTTGTAACTACAGCAGTTAAGGCAGAAACCCCCAGGCTTCAGGTTAGAGCACAAAAGGACCTGGTAATTGAGATTTGATAAAGTAATGAGCTGCCAGTCACCTTTATTTGTATGAACTTTTCAAAGCCCTGATAGGTCATTGTAAAATATAACAGGAACATTTTTGTTAGGGATGGCCTAACCTGGCACGAAGGAAGGTTTTAGTTTTCTAGGCCTTTACTTTTGTGCAGATATTCAAGCTAGCAAGGCACCAGAGGTAACACTGAGATAAACTGGGGCCAGGGTTCAACCAGATATTTGCTTTAGTGTCTGTTTTTTCACATTTAGCATGTCAGATGTTTCAAATCACATCACATTGAAATGTGGTATGAAAATTTTATTGAAACACTTCTCTCTCCGATTTGCTTTGAATATTAAGAGTTAGAGTTCTAACATGATTCATTTGACAAAAACCATACCACAAACAAAAGCACTGGGGCTATTGCATAAACTATACCACAAATAAAAGTATTGAGGCTGTTGCATATTATATTTTATAAATCAATAGTTTATTTTTACATTGTGCTTTTCGAATTTTGCTTTCCCTTATGGTAGATGGATACATTTGTTCATGAGAGAAATGTGTTTTCACCGATAAAAGAAGTCATTATTATCATTTATTTTATAAATATGAGGATAGTTTCTCTATAGTCAAAGTTAAGGAAAGACATGTATGTTCTGCTATCAGAGTAGCCTAGACTTGCTTATGGAGTTCATCTGGAAATGTTTAAAATCAAGCTCAAACTAACCTAGAAGCTTCTTTTCTGCTGACGAACTTTCATAATATGGAAAGCACTATGCTAGCTTCTGGAGAGAGCATTCACTAAAAACCATAAGTACCCAAATATGAACCCCATGATCTTCAAAGACTGACAAGCCATTCTCATTGGCGTTAAAGTGGCACGAATGTTATGGGTAACCAACTACTTTCTGATTGGATTTCAGGTCTACTCTACAGAAGGAAATTCATAGTGAGTACTGTAAATCTGAACAAGAGTCAACAGTTGTGAAGCTCATGAGTCTAAGGGGGACCATCTACTACTACTACTTTATTAACTGGGGATGGTACCTAATGTCTTCTAAATACGTGTCTTTGTAAACATAGATTAGTACAGCTCTTGGTTCCCACACATATATATATCACATTTACAATTTACACAGTGATAAAATGACATTTTTAATAGTATTTTAAAACAAGAAGTAAATAAATCAAAAGTAGAATTATACTATAAGTTTTCTTTTATATTTTATATTTTTAAATGTCCATAATTACCATCTAGAATTTAATGAGTGGAGAAAACATAGTTTGCATAATTTTTATTGTAGCAAAATTAAAAGAAAAAGCAAAAGACCTTTCAATGGATGCAGTAAACAAAATAGATTTTCTTCACATAAGCAGAATTTTCTTGTTATTCTTGTACTTATTACTTTTAAAAGGCATAGCCGGGCGTGGTGGCGCATGCCTTTAATCCCAGCACTCGGGAGGCAGAGGCAGGCGGATCGCTGTGAGTTCGAGGCCAGCCTGGTCTACAAAGTGAGTCCAGGATGACCAAGGCTACACAGAGAAACCCTGTCTCGAAAACCCAAAAAAAAAAAAAAAAAAAAGGCATCATTATTTAGAAAATAATTTAACACTACATTCCACGTTCAGTTTCATAGGTAGTTGTAGGGAAAATATTCTTCTCATTACTCTAAAAATGATGGAGTTAACAGATACCTCATTAAAATGGGAAGATGATTAGTTTGACTTCTTTAAAATTATCTTTCTGAGTATGTAATGGCATTAATTTCAATATTCTTAAACCCCAACCTTTTTCCTTATGAGTAGAAATGATAACTAAGAGTACATGTGTGATTAATTCACTAAACGATATGGAATGGCTGAGTAAGAGACTCAATACAATGGCAGTAAAGAAGCGATGATACATTTGTTTAACTTTAGTTTATTATGTCTTAACCTAAGAAAACGTACAACCCAAGCTATATATAAAAAACAAAAGCAAACCCTAACAAAACAAAACAAATGAACAAACAAAACAGATCCCCAAATCACTAGCAACCACTGCATTATCAGATGACAACTGTTTTTCGCAGTTATTCAGTCTGATTCAGGACCAAGAAAAGGCCCTTTGTCTTCTCCTCCCACATGGCAGGCTGCACAAACGCCTAGTTCTGTGACTTTATTGTTTCCTGCACAGTGACTTTTAAGGTCTGCCTACCTTAGTCACAATCTCAGGATTCCACCCTCAGGCCTCCTCCACTTCCTTTTTAGATGCCAATTCCTGATACATGGGCTCAAGGAAATAACCCATTCACTGGGCCTCCGGAGAACACACAGGGTTTGTGACTTCTGAGTTATCTGTACTCCACTAAGATTGAAAAAAAACTAAAGCACAATATCATTTTTTTTTATATTTAACCATTTAAAGTCCAATAGGAACTTATCATTTTTCACAGAGAATTTGTAAATAGGATCTTTATTGATATCACCCTAACCCACGCTATCCTGTTAGAAAAGTCCTACTGAAACAGAAGTCCTCCATTTCTTACCAAATCATGCCTCATCCTTTTACTATCTTTTACTCTGTCACTACGGTTTTGCCTCAATCTGTTAATAAATTAACCAATTATGTTTATAACTTCTGTGGATGTATACACTTAGATAATTAAAATTGTATTAATTTTGAAGTCATGAAATTATATTTTTGAAACATAGACAGTGCTGTTGTCCAAACTAACTGCAAAGATTACATTCACATAGTATCAAATATTTCTTTAATAAGCTAATATAGTTACTTCTGCCATAACTTCCATGAACATATGTAATATTATCTTCCTGATCTTTATATAATGAAAGTTCTTTGCTACATTCAACACTAAAGATATCAGTGTGTGAATATAATACATCACAAAACATGCATGAAATAACAAAATAAATGTCCTTAATGTGTTTATACACACTGATATGTTGTGTATAAATATGTATATAAAGATGTGTGTAATTATATTTAAATGGCCAGACATCTCATGTAGATCCTTGTAAATTTATTACAAGAGAACTGCGCCATCTGTGTAATATTTCACCGATGATATCAATGTGTTTAATAAATTTCTATATTTTATTTCTAACCCTACCTTCTTTCCTTTAACATTCCACAAAGACCAGGAAAGTAAAACCTGATTTAAACATCATGGTACTTAGCACATACTAACTACATTTGAGTGAAATTCAGTGTGTTAATACTAAGGGAAACTCTCTTTGCTAATTTTTGGTAGACAATGTCATGTGATCTGTGTGATCTTGGACCCATGACTAGAAAATGGTCCTAGAGACAAGGAGGAGCCTCAAATCCTCATCCTGGAAATTTTTTGGTTCTGTATTGGTAGGGAAATGTTCAAAAAATGATTTTCACTGCATCTTTTCTCTCACTTTCTTCAAAAAGTTATTCATTAGCAAGTCTTTGATTTTTATTGAGGAAGGCTATAAATAAGCCTCTCCATCCCTTTGCTTTAATTAAGATTTGCTACTTAAAACTTAACTTTTTTACATATCCTGATTATGTCCAAGCAATTTGCAACATGACATGCATAGGATTTTCTGTTTGTTTGTTTGTTTGTTTAATTTCTGAACGGAGCTCAGTGTAGAAACAGGAAGAATTGTACACATTACTGCTACAGTAAGCTCTGAAGCTGGAGGCAACTAAATTCCGTAAAGAAGAGTCCTGTGGTGTCACTAGGTGGTCTCAGTGACTCTTGAATATCAGAAAATTTTTACATTTATAGATTTTACTCCAATTAAAAGGACTAGTGAAAGCCTTTTCAGTGTCCTGCATCTGTTGGAGAAAATAGTTCTCCACGAGTCACTACAAAGGAATGTCAGCTGAGAATCACATGCCACTATGAACACTGCACTTTTTGGTTCTGTATTTGTATTTCATCTCTAAGTGGAGCTTCTCCTCCTGGGATGCAGCCCAAGCCTGCACACGTGCACACACAGCCTGCACAAACACACACAGAAGCCTGCACACACGCACACACACATATTTTCTTTCTCCTGCATTTGCTGTAAATCTTTAGATAATGTCACATACATAGCTTGTGATGAAATCTTGTTAATGTGTGAATAAATATAAATTAATAAACTACACATAATTCATAACTTTGAAGACAAAAAACAGGGAGCACTTTTATGCAGAATATTGTACCCAGAGTCAATCAATGTTGAAAACTTTTATTGCAAACATTTAAAATTTGGAATGGGTTATTTTCACTTTAAAATGAGTATTCCTAATAGTAATAATTGACTAAAAATGTTGCAAAATGCATCTCATGTATTGGAAATAACACTGGATTCAACTGAACAGGAAACCTTGTAGAATAATAAAGATTCATCTGGGCTTATAAGCTCTATTGGCTTTGATTCTACTGCTGATAACTACATTTCTAAAATTTAGTTGTTAATCTTATCTGAGCTGTTCTGCTTTCAGCTTCACGAGAACTGCAACACTAGTTTTATGAGCAAAGCTTCCCAGGACACTTGAGTCACCAAGTCCTGACGGAAGTATAATCTGTGAGGACATTGCCACTGGCTGCCAACGCAGGGGAAGAACAGTCTAAATCGTTAAGATTCAGTCATCCCTAAAATTGCAGCTTGATCTTGATTTTTTTTTTCTTCTTCTTGGCCATCTGTCCAGGATTCTTGTTGCTGTTGTGGTTTGGTTGATTAAAAAATGCTTTACTGCAGTACTCACAGCATCCCCATGCAAAATAAGGTAGTAAAACAAGAAGTTGAGTGCATAGAATTTATGGTGAAGATGACACACTCGTGGAGACTGTGTGATTCGTGAAAACACCAGTCAGTTTTTGCTGGTCCCTCACTAAGAAACGCATGAGCAGATTCCATTAGCTTGAAATTTTCTCAATCAGTGTTTCATAAACATTGACATGAATACAGACCCCCAAGGGATCTCAGGAAGCTTGGATGTGACTGAAAAATCTCACAGGGTGTGAGGTCTTAGATTCTGCATTTCTGCTCAGATCCCAGGTGATGCTGACGTTGCCAGGTAAATGACTAGACGTGAGCAGACTGTTTCTAAACTATTCTTCCCCAATCTTTGTATCCAAATTTACAGAAATTTGTTCCTTTCACTTGAGTTATGTCTGTGTTTGTTCTGCCAGCTCCTGATTTCTAAAGAAATAAAATTGGAGTAATATAAAAGCTGGACTCACTAAAGTAAGGAAAAGAACTTGAAACATGCAGAAATCTTAAATTTTAGGTGACTTTTTCAACTACTGAATGAAAAACTCAAGCTTCTGTCTAGCAGGATCTTTGAGACTTCAACCTTTTCCAGTTATTGAGCAAAGCACTATGCCCCACTTTGCTCCCTGTCATGAGTCTGTGGATATCCCACAGAAGTGTCTTTTCACATATCCATTAACAAAGGATGAATTGTCTATTAAATAGGAAAGCTTTATCATTCATAGTAACAGGAAATCCCAAACTCACAGTATTATATACAATAATATCTGAATACACAATCAGACTCTTTGAATTATACTGTAGGATCAACAAATACAGCAAAGAGCCTACAAAATCTGTTTCTCTCAGGGCATTCACAATGCAAGTGAGCCATGATGAAGGAGAAAATATGGTTAAGCTCACTTACTAGGCACATAAGCATATCTAACCTTTAATCTTCAATTTCAATTTTCCAATTTAACGGATGACATCTAATAGAAAAGAAAAATATAATGGTCAATGCAATGGAATTAAATGCACAGCCTCCAAACTTGCTATAGAATTTTCTTTTTATCCTCCGTACCAGACTCTGATGCAGTTTTACTTTTGAACACAGGAAGAAACTGTCACTTGGTAAGTAGTGTTTCTGAAGTCTGTACATTGTCCAAAAGTGTATGAAGATCCTGGAACGGCCTCTGCTCTTGGACTATTGGCTAAAGAAAATAGTATTGTAGTGCTTGTGGAAAATGCTACCACCACCTACTGGCATATGTTGTACATAAAATTAAAAATGCTTTTAAATTATTTTGAACAGGTCAAATAAAGGCAGAGACCTAGAAAAAAGAGGAAAGTCATATTATTTGTCACTCTATTTCCAAATTTAGCCAAATGAATTTGTCCCCTTCTTAACAGAGTGACATAAACTTCTAATTACCTGAAGAAACAGAAAAAGAAGTCGGGGAGACATTAAATTCTTAAAATATTACAAAACCATAATGACTCCCTCTTTACGTTTTAAATGTGTTTAAGAAAATCTGGTATTTTTTCACAGGTTGATTTTCTCATTTCTGTTTTATTAAACTCAAGAGAACACAGGAGGTTTACTTCAGTGAGGAAAGTTAACAAGAAAGACAGAAATAGCATTATTTAAAATCATAACCAACAACAAAACTATTCAATGTAACAATTCTGATTAAATGAAATGATAAAAAAAATTATATGCCCACTGGAGTTTTTATTCCACAGTTAATTTCATTAACTTTTATGTCAGCATTAAGTCATTGTTTTCTTTAAAACTTTCCTCAAGAAGCATGTTGTTTCCTGGGTTATTCTTTTGAAATGTATCCTCACACAGCATTGTCTTTTGCCCTACAAATTTCCTATGTTTAAAGAAAGTATCTCTTGCATAGAATCTATTTTCTTGTTCAATAGTTTAATATTTTGCATCAATGAGCTGTAGACCCATGAAAGGATATGGGATTAAAGGCATTAGTTCTCTTTCCAAAACTTTACTGTGACACCTCTATTTGTTAGCATTTAAAATGGACAAATCATCCCTTCAATGACAGAGAATGAGGATAAATTTGATGAAATCTAATGGCATAGTTAAAAAACCTAGAGGCTTGGCCCTATTAAATTTTAAATATTAAAAGAAAATACTTCCAATAATAAATTTCATTTATACATTCAATGTTGATTTCACTTTTCTTTATGAAGACTAAAATATTATAGAAAATAATATTAGATTATTCCTCATCATGCTATTTAAATAACCACTAGTCACCATTTCCCTAGTGGTGATATCTTCTTGAAAAACTATTGTTCCCTACAATACTGTTTTAAATTAGGATTTGTTGTTTAATAGTAACTTACTGCCTTTGTAGAGTAGTTTGACAGTGTGTAGTTTTGTTTATGTGGCTCCTTATGTACCTCAAGACATACTGTCTTCTTCATTTCAGGGAGAAATAGGCATCACTAGATGTTCAATCTTCATTAGCAAAGCTGATTCATTGGTGGGTGGTCACAACAGACAAACTGCTCAATCTTTTTGCACTTGAAATAACATAATGGAGAACTGCAGTAGACAAGTCAGATGAAGCCATAACAAAAAAGAACAAAGGAAAAAGGACGCATTGCTTTAATTGTGATGAACTTGAAAGAACAAGATGGAAAGTATTTCAAACTGTGGGCAGAAAAGTTCTTCCTAGAAATACTGAAGCCACTCAAATAAACAACCATCTTATAAAGAGAAGTTTAGTTTTTTGTGATTGACAAGGTTTACTTGCTTAATGAGGCAATGTATCACTTATTGTAAAAAATTAAAAATATTACTCACAACTTTATTACAGTTCAAGTAACTTTATCTCCATTCTCAAAATCACAAATAAGATTTACCCAGACATATATTGTTCGCATGTTTGCAAAATGATGACACTTTTTAAGTAGTAGTTAATGACAATTTAATTTCTCTTGGGGGATACATAAAATTTTATAAATTAAGAGGTAATACTGAATAAAGTCTGTGAGCATTTTAAAATAGAGCTGATAGTAGAATGAACACCAGTTTTGAGATGCTTTGGTCCTGCCAACATAAGGCAAGGGTTTGCCTCCCCTAGTTTCTGAGGTAATTTATTGTAGTTTTAAGTGGCTGTTCATCCACTTTTATTTTAGTAATTATATGCTAACAAATTCTATACTAACAAAAATAAAAGTATATACTAACAAAAAGATTCCTTTTCTTTTATTCAAAAGAAATAAAATATATTTTTAGAATGTCCAAACAAATGTAGTAATGGCTTGGCACAGAGTGATGAAGTTACAAAAATATTAAAGAGAATATAGATAGTTTTAAACAATTTTAATCAGTGTGCAGAAGTGATTAAGTATATAGAATAGCAAAAAGTGGAAAATACATCTTTTGACTTTCCATGTGTACCTGCCATTTGCAAATAAGGGAATATAAATTTAATAATATCAGTCTGTGGAAGTTTTTAATGTGAGAGAAGGGGACAGTGGTTTAAATGTCCACCAATCCACTTCAAGTGAAGAAACTTATATTAAAAGATGTAAAGAAGGAGAAGAAGGTGAAGCAAGAGGAGGATGAGAGAGAAAAGATGGAGGAGGAGGAGGAAGGAGGAGGAGAGGGAAGGAAGTGAGAGAAGAGGAAAAGAAGAGGAGAAAGAGGAGGAAGGAGAGGAGAAGGGAGGAAGATGAAGAAGAGGAGAGGAGGAGGAGAAGGGGAGGAGGAGGGGGGAGGAGGAGGGGGAAGGCGGGAGGAGAGGGGGAGGAGGAGGGGGTTTTGAGGAGGAGGCAGGGGATATGCAAGCACTATTTTCTTTACATAGAATGCTACTTTACAAAATAACGAAATTGGACCCAAGATAAACTTGCTTGAAAGATGACATTTTTATAACTTGGATAGTTTGTATAAAAACTACCTCACTTTTGCTTGATTTATGTTTGGTTTTTTGTGATTTCATGGATGTAGAACAGACGAGTGAAATTAAAGGAAATTTTAGTGAAGAGCACAGATGCTGATGATAAGTGAACAGGAAATGTCATGAAGCCTTATCCAATATGGCTGTCAGAATTTTCGTGACGAGAGTGAAAAGACAAACAAACATAATGCAACCAGCTCTAGTTGAATAAAACACATAGCCTGCATTCCGTCCATGTCAATGTTCCTGAATAAGGCCAAAGGAAGTGGACAGCTTTTTAAGACCAGTACCATTTATTAAAGATGCATTTGACAGTTCCTTCAAAACATGTGGATAGCATATCTCCAAATTAACTCAGTTAAGATATTTATTACGGAGAGAAGTACACACTTAAGAAAGGGACAAGTATAATGCAAAATCAGATATGTTAACCATAGTCCTAGTTTTTCCATTTATACGTCAACATATTATTTCCCTACAGTCTTTTTTATAATTTTGATATTAAATGCTGTTCTGACATTTAAGTTTACAATGCTGATTTCTAGCTGTTGATAAATATGAAAGCATAAGGTTTTGGGTTTTTGTTGTTGTTGGTGGTGGTGATATTTTTGTTATTGTTGTTGTTGCTTTGGTTAGATTTTTGTTTGTTTGTTTTCTTTTGTATTTTGAGAGAGGGTTTCTCTGTAGCCTTGGCTGTTTTCCTGGACTCACATTGTAGACCTGGCTTGCCTGGAATTCACAGTGAGCTGCCTGCCTCTGCCTCCAGAGTGCTGGGATTAAAGGCATATGTAACCACACCCAGCTAAAGTAGATGCTTTTAAAATGAGTTTGGCACACCTAGATAAACCTGATCCTCTGGCCATTCTATTCTTAAACACATTATTGTAGTGATTTTTCCTTTAATTTGTTTTAGAGAAACTGATAGATATTTTAAATCCTTATCCAAAGAAGCACTTGTATTCATCTGAGCATAGAAACAGTTAAAGTACCTATGAAAACTAAACATTTGATTATTTCAAATATTTCCAACAATTTTCCATTTTATTTTTGGGTAATTGTTATATAGAAACATAAGTACAGACTGGGACAAGTACTTTGCAGGCTTATTAACTAAGTAGTGAAGAAAGTCAACTCAAATAATGGTTTAATCTTCGGAATCATTAATCTGTACTCCTTTATGCCGTTCATAATTAGATAGAAGAGCTGGTTGCTCCAGTCATTGAAGAAATGCACTCATTTGTTAAGATGGTTCCAAGCTAAAATCATTCCAGATTGTTCGCTTGTAGCATTCCAGTCTGAGGCCTATCACAACTTTGTCTTCATAATAATCATTACATTCAATTCAAATGCTAGTCATGGGAATTGTTACTTGACATTTATTTATTTTGCATTTTATCTCAAACTGATTTTAATTGGGGGGGGGGGGAGGAAAGCAGGAAGGAAACCAATCTGCTGTGTCAGCACTTACTTGTTTACAGAAAATTTCAGCTGAGGTGACCCTGTTCTGGTGGGAAACTCTGATTAGAGCCCTTTCTGCTTCAGTGACAAGTCCGCACACTTTTCTTTTTGTGGAAGATATCACAAAACTTTTAAGGGAAACAAATTAAAATAACAGGCATTATTAAATGGTCAGATGGAGGACACACTTGAATTTAAAAATATCTAATAATTTTAAGGTAGGAGCTGATTATGATCAAATCGCTTGTCATTTGATACATTAGTGTAGCACATTTGTTTCAAATAAAATAAAGAGAAATTTGAGAAATCATAAGCAGAATTTAAGTACAGTAATAGCAACTATGAGATTAATATTGAAGTATAAAACACACATGTTAAAATCATATTAATAGCCTTGTGCCTTGGAAATTTTCTCTTTTTTTTTTTTTACATTATTTTACTTTTGAAATAGATCTGATAGACTGGAATGGCTGTCTAACACCAATTAGACTCCAAATTCTGGGTTTTATTTTATTTTATGTTTTTGAAAATAAGAAAGGAAACAATCGTGAATTGGCATGGGTAGGTGGTAGGGGATGTCCGGGGCGGGGGCAGTACAAAGAGCAAAGACACAAACAAAATATAATATATGACATTCTCAAAGAATGAACAAAAATTCATAAAGGTAATATGTAAAATGGAATACTACAGACTGGGCACATGTAAATGTATTCCTTCTGGGAAAAACAGTTCCTTCCCCCCATTTTTTTCCTTCTACATATTGTGTTGTTTTAGTTTGAAACAGCTTCCCCCAGTCCCTTGCTGTTACACTTCAGTTCTGATGTGAGCAAAGTGAGGATACTGGATAATTCCGGGAAAGACAGTTGTTTTTCAGGGATTCTCTTCTTTGACAAGTAAAATAGAGGATCTTGAAGCTCCCTCAGAAGGGGAAATAAAACAGACACAGAGAGAACTGTGTGAAAAAGAGGGTAGGAAGGATTTAAGAGTGTGGCTCGATCAAGTTGGTGGGCTGGAGAACAGGCAGGTATGTTGGGAGGTGAGAGGGCTGGGAGAGAGAAGGGAAGCCTATGCAGGGGAAGGGGCATCACTAGGACAAACTGTAGACCCTGTGAGAGGTAGCCTCCTGGGAGGATATGCAGGTGACACTAGATGATACTCCTATCAGAGGGGGATATGGAGATGGAAGTGGCCTCCTCTATAGCCAGGAGGGACTTCCAGTGGAGGGAGGGACAGCAACCCACCCACAAAACCTTCGACTCAAAATTTACTTGACCAACAAGGTGTGTTGGATAAAGATGGAGCAGGGATTGAAGGAAGGGCCAAACAATGACTGTCCCAACTTGAGACCCACCCAATGGGAGAGAGCCAATCCCCAACACTACTAACAATATTCTGCTACTCTTGCAGACAGGATCCTAGCATAACTCTCCTCAGGGAGGCTCCACTTAGTAGTTAGTGGAAACAGAAGCAGAGACCACATCCAAACATTAGGCAGGGAGAATAGTGTGAAAGAGTTGGAGAAGGGATAGAGGAACCTGGAGGGGACAAGAGCTCCAAAAGAACACTGACAGAGTCAACAAACGTAGGCCCATGGGGGCTTACAGAGACTGAACCACGAACCAAAGAGCATGCACGGACTGGACCTAGGTCACCTACAGATATGTAGCTAATTGGCAGCTTGATCTTCCTGAGGATCCTCCACCAATTAGGGCAGGGGCTGTCTATTACCTGGACTGTGTTGCCTGGATTTGAATCACTTTCACTTTTCGAGGCTTCCTTGTCCAGCCTCAGGGGAAAAGGATGAGATTAGTCCTGATGCAATTTGATGGTGATGGACACTCCCCTTTTCTTAAGAAAAGAGTGCAGGGGAAAGTGGGGGAGAGTTGAGGATGGCAGTACACAGAGGAGAGGTTGGAGGGGGCTGCCTTAGGGATGTAAAGTAAATAAATAAAATTTTTTAGAGAAGTAAAAGAAAATTAGCTAGTAATTGTAACTTCTCTTTGTTTAATTTCCAAAGGAGTTTCCCTAAATAAAAAGGATATTGTTTTACTATGTTGTTTATCTTTGTTTAAACACTTTTCATTCTTTAGTGCTGATTTCTGGTGTAACAATTTTGGTACACCTTAGAAAGGGAAAGAAAGAAAGAAAGAAAGAAAGAAAGAAAGAAAGAAAGAAAGAAAGAAAGAAAGAAGAGAAATAGGAAATAAATAAAAATTTAGAAAAAAGCTAGAAAGATTCTGATTGCCTTTGAACTCAAAAGCAAGTATATGAATTACAGTTAGAAGTTATTAAAGTACATAACATTAGACAGTTCCTGCATTCCACAGGAAAAGATGACCCTGAATATCCCCAGTTAGTTCTCCTGTTGTTGTTGTCTGTTGGTCAGTTTTACCATTTATCGATTTCATTTGCTTGTTTTGCAAAGGTGTAAGCAGGGCACATTGCTGCATTCCTCAGGAATAAGCAAGGCTTAGAAGGTGCAAAAGGACAAAGCCAGCATCGACTACAAAGTGAGATTATGTCAAGAAATAAAACACAAAAACCATTGTGTAAATCTATTACAGTTTCTTTATTCATTCTTCTGTTAAAGGACATTTAGGTTGTTTCCAGATTCTGGCTATTATGAATAAAGCCGCTATGAACCTATTTGAGTAAATGTCCTTGTTGAAAGGTGGAACATCTTTCGGGCATATGACCAGGAATGGTACATAGCTGAGTCTTGAGTTAGTACTATTTGCAATTTTCTGAGAAAGTGTCAGATTGATTTCCAAAGTGGTTGTGCAAGTTTGCACTCCTATCAGCAATGGAGGAGTGTTCCCCTTTCTCTACATTGTTACCAGCATGTGCTGTCACTTGATGTAATTTTTTTTTCTCTTTCAAGCTTTAGGGTTTTTTCTTTTTGTTTTTTTTTTATATAGATCTTTATATTAATACACATATATACAATAAACTACCTATAGCAAGAAGAACCGTGAAACAATCAGGAATTATATAAATGTAATATTCATAGTGTTTTAGCTATTTGTATTTGGCAGGCTTAAAGAAATCATCTTTCCTATCTTGGTGAGTCTAAAATTCTGGATATAAACCAGTATCCATATATCTCACTATTATCAACTTAAAACATCTATCTAGACCTAAAAACATCTTAACCCCTAAACAACTAAGCTTAATTGTAAAACTAGTCATTCTGGTAGGTGTAAGATGGAATATCAGAGACATTTTGATTTGCATTTCCCTGATGACTAGGGACATTGGGCATTTCTTTAGGTGTTTTTCTACAATTCGATATTCCTCTGTTGAAAATAATTTGATCAGTTCTGTCCCCTACTCAGCTATTAAAAGCAAGGAAATCTTCAAATTTGCAGGAAAATGGATGGAACTAGAAAAGATCATCCTGAGTGAGGTAACCCAGACCCAGAAAGACAGGCATGGTATATACTCACTTATAAGTGGACATTAGTCACATAATACAGGATAATCACCCTACAATACACAGACCTAAAGAAGCTAAATAACAAGGAAGGTGCTAGGGAGAATGCTTAATTATACCAGAGGCAGTTGAAGAGAAGGAGCAGGACAGAAGCCTACAATAGAGGTCCTCTGAAAGACTCCATCCATCAAGGGACCAAAGCAGATGCTGAGACTCACAGACAAACTTTGGACTGGGGCACAAGGAGTGTTGTGGAATTGTTAGGAGATAGAAGGACCTGGAGAGGGAAGGAGTTCCACAACAAGACCAATGAATCCAACAAATCTGGGCCATTACCATGGAGTGGGGGTGGGGAGTAGCTACAGAGACTGATGCACCAACCAAGGAACATGCATGTTGAGGACCTAGGTCCTCTGCTCAGATGTAGTTGATAGGCAGCACAGTCTCCTTGTAGGTCCCATAATATGGAGAATAGGGGCTACTTCTGGCATGGACTCTGGTGCCCACTCATTGTTCTCTTCCCCCTGGTGGGGCAGCTTTGACAGGCCACAGAGAAAGAGAATGTATGTAGTCCAGATGAGACTTGATGGGCTGAGGTCAGATAATAGGGGAGGAGAGATGCCCCTTTCTAAGGATTGTAGGAAGGAGGAAGGGAGTTGAGAAAGGAAGGGTAGGACTGGAAGGCCATAGGGAGGGGAATAAAATTTGGGTGTTAAGTGAAAAAATTAAAAATAAAAAATTTAAAAATAAAAAATTTAAAAAGAGATCTTACAAATTAAAATATTTTTTGTGAATAAAAAACATAAAAACCTATTGAGACTTTAGTGGCGAGAAGATGGACTATTTTAGTAAAGATCTTAAAAGATTGAAACTATTGGTCCACAAATTTCTGGAATTCCTTGTTTTTAATAGCTGAGTAGTATTCCATAGTGTATATGTACCACAGTGTCTTTATCCATTCTTCTACTGAGGAACATTTAGGCTGTTTCCAGGTTCTGGCTATTATGAATAAGGCTGCTATGAACATGGTTAAGCATATGTCCTTGTTGTGTGCTGGAGCATCGTCTGGGTATATTCCAAGGAGTGGAATAGCTGGGTCTTGAGGAAGCCTTATTCTCAGTTTTCTGAGATAGTGCCAGATAGAATGGACTCTGGTGCCCCATATTTGACCAAGTCCTCTAGATGGGGAGGCCTGGTTACACTCAGAGAAAGGATAGCAGGCTACCAAGAAGAGACTTGATACCCTATGAGCATATACAGGGGGAGGAGGTCCCCTTCAGTCACAGTCATAGGGGAAGGGGAGTAAGGGGAAAATGGGAAGGAGGGAGGAATGGGAGGATACTAGGGATGGGCTAACAATGGAGATGTAATATGAATAAATTAATAAATATACTCTAAAAAATATTGAGACTGACTAATCAGAGCATTCACGTCTTGGGGAGACTCACTTTCCTTTTCTTAGCAGTTGTTAACAGCTTGTAGCTCTTCATATAGGGATGGGACCCTGGGAGATGGGGAGACATGAGAAGGGTAGGGAGGAAAAGCAGGAAGGAGGAAATTGTATTTAAATTGCAAAGACAATTAAAGACTAGGAAAAAAATGTTATAGAGGTATATTATTTGATTTATGTAGCCTTGTACTTGCTTAGTACAAATTGCCCACATTTCAGACAAGCTATTTTGTGTTAGTAAAACTTCCTTATGTCTCATATTTGTTTACAGACACATGCAGTCACATCCTGCAGACAGGTAGCACCTAATAGAGAGGTGTACTCGTTCTTTGGGGGCTGAGCACTGTCCCCAAGTTGTCAAACTCTTACTTGTCATATTTACCACACATGCTTTTCCCTTGACGGATCATAAGTTTTGCCAAGCAGAATGGCATCTGATCCAACTAACACACACTTTCTCTAGTAAAAGATAGAGGCATTGCCCTTTCTCCTTTCTGTTTTGGCAACTTTTCTATTCACTTCAGAGTGGTATGATATGGGGACGGTAGCAAGCAGAAGTGTAAAATGGGCCCCTGAAGACCAGTCTTCCCTCCTCTCATCTTGATACATGCCTTGAAATGTTCGAGACCCTCTGTGTTTTTCTAAATCTTGTTAACATGATCTTTAAACGCCCCCTTTCTTCAGTAGTGCAAGCATTTAGCTTTGTGCAAATCTGCAGGCTACACCACAGATTGTGCCATTTTAGCAGCGGTCAAATTGCCTGTTATGACCTTCTAAAATCTGTGGAAGTCATCATAGAGTTCTGACCATTTCTGGAATGCCACATTTCTTTTGGACATTTTTTTTTAAAGAAAAAAATGTATTTGAAAAGAAAAATGTTCCCAATTATCTACAGTTCCCAGAATACCTTGTAGAATATTCTGTCTCTATTGATCATAAATTGGTATGACTACCCTGCTTCCCTGCTTCCATTGGCAGAAACCAGAAGGAAGAAAATAAATACATTTTATAGTGTGAAAATTTATAATTATGAAAAAATGCTATAGTGCTTTACCAGTATTTTCAGTCTCTTAGTACAAAGTAAATCTGAAATTTGGTTTCATTGAAAGGACTTTATTAAATTAAGAAGATGATTAATTGTTACGATGGGTATTGTTTGAAACAATAAAAAGTGATGGCACATGTTGTAAATAATAAATAATAAGCCCAAGATAGATAAACAGTTTACTTCAAACTCGTGCAGTTCTAGAATTATTATTTGGCACAGACCATACATTTTGGGTGACATTTTAGGTACAGTTTCTCTTCATTAACCACATTTTAGAGAATTTCAATGCATCCCCCTGCTTATTATTAACATATACTTAGCAGAACAATATAGAACACTTCAGAATTAGAACAAAAGGTTAAATGAGAGATATAAGTTGCTTTCAATGTGTATAAGTGCATGTAATTCTATAGAAATTCAGCTTTTTTTAATTAAAGTAAAGTAGAGTTTATGTAGCCTACCAATGTTACAACCTTCCTCCTTTTACTTTAATTACTGCAACTATTCTCCTTAATGAAAGCAGATAAAATGTATTTGCAAAAAAGAGAATGTAGTATTAACCAGATTTCTTTTATATAAAGCTAAACACACATTTATTTGGTGGAAAGGAAACGAGAAGTACTTACAATATTTAAACTCTGTATGGGCTGATTCTTCTAGTAGTCTACATTATAGATAGATATTTAGTAGATGTTTAATTGGATTTTTGCCACTTTTATGCTTTAAAGATACTAATGCCTCCATTTTTGGCCCTATGCCTCAGTGTCTTCCTTTTGGTAAGGACTTCTCAAAGCAGAGGACACTTCATAAAACTCTGTGGAAATTTCTGACAAACCTTTGCTCCTATTGAAGAAACCAGTGCTTGACATCAATGTGTGTAATTTACAATCTTACTAATTTTTACTGTATTTTAGACTGCTACCAAGACTTTTGTGTATGTGTGTGTGTGTGTGTGTGTGTGTGTTTTATTAAAAATTATCCTTTTTTTTTTTTTTTTTTTTTTTTTTTTTTATTAATTTATTCTTGTTACATCTCAATGTTTATCCCATCCCTTGTATCCTCCCATTCCTCCCCCCCCCATTTTCCCATTATTCCCCTCCCCTATGACTGTTCCTGAGGGGGATTACGTCCCCCTATATATTTAAAAGTCTATTTCATAGTAGGATTTGAAGGGCTAAATGGAACATCTGGGTAAACCAGCCATTCTATTTCTGAGAGTATCACAGGCTTTTGGGAAACAGGCTGTTACTGATTTCCCAATGAAACAGATTCTACTATAAGGTCCAGGAAATCCTGCCTTTATATGAAATTAGGATTTCTTTGCGTGTGTGTGTGTGTGTGTGTGTGTGTGTGTGTGTGTATTAATCAAAATTATAGATTCTTCCCTTTGTTATTAGTCAACCATTTACTAGAAACTGTCTGCATCAGTATATCAGCCCCTTTTCGTGACTAAGTCTCCAACTCCATGAGGGATGCACTTGACCCTGTCCTCATGGTCCACCACACCCTTTCAGGCTTGTTGGCTCCAGGATGCCAGTGAATAACCAGCCATTCTTCAATAGTGTCTATTTAAGACGACAGGAGGAAAGTAATCACTTGGAGCTACTCGTACCAGCCCATCTCGCCCTTGCCCAGGCACCTGTGGAGTTTTGCGTTTACACTGACTGAGGTCAGCTGCATTTGGGGTTACTCAAAGGCTAAAACAACAGCATCTGATGCCCATAGAAAAGAAACTCAATCCTTGCCCAACACCCCATGCAATAATGAAAGGAGAGCTCGAGTAATTAAACAAGAGGTAACAAAAGGCTATTAAAATTAGATAAAGCCAGAACTTAGGAAGGAAAGAGTTTCAGTCAGTGTCAGTTTTCTTTAACCCCCCCCCCCTTTTTTTTTCTTTCAGGGCTTCCCCAGAGGTTTTGCTGGACTGGGACCCAACTGGTATTCAGTTGCTACTGTGGATTTTGCATCTTCAGCATGGCATGTGGCCTCTATGCCATGTCTCCATACCTGACCAGCTGCAGGGACTCCAAGTCCAGAAACTTAGATGCATAAAGTAATAACTACAGTAGGAAATTTTGAGATTATTCTATAGTAGTGTAATTTTTGGTCTGAACACACATCTGTAAGCTTTTCCTAAGAGCTTGAAGATGCTAGCTAGTGCCATTCCTTAACACCTATTCAGTAAGTGCCTTTTGACTTGAACAACCCAGGCAATGCCATCAACACTGCAGAATGCCGGTTAGCACATACACAGCAGAGATTTTGATGTTTGACTTTTGGGTTGAGTAGTGGGAAAGCAAGCTATAAATTAGAAAGCTTTTTAAATAGTTAAATTCCCACCCAGGGATTAAGGTCAATGGTAGAGCCCTTGTGTAGCATCTGTAGTCTCAAACACTATAAATTCTACAGGAAAACGGAAAGAAAAGAAAGAAAAAGAGAGGAAGAAAAAAAAAAGGATGAAAAGAGAGAAACAATGTTAAATGCTTCTGTTTCAAAGTGAAAATAAGCCCCAAGGGACTGTGAAACGTAAGAATCTGTTTGTCTTCGTGAATGTGATGGGCTTTGTGTCATATCCATGTACCCTCATGCAAAAATAAATTACTTAATATAAATTTCAATAGACTTGTAATGATGGTTTGCATTCAGAAGAATGCAGTGCCTTAATTCTTTACTTTTTTGTCTTCTCTTCTATGATTTATTCACAGACAAAACCAGAGCAATCTCACTGATCTTTTCCTTAAAGTAAGATCATCTGATGTATTTCTCAATGTGTTTATATTTGAGAAGTGCCCTTGTGGCAGGAAGAGACTCTCTTAACCCTTTTTATTCTCCTCTCCACAGAAGTCCTGGACTTCAGAAAAGCATTGTTCTCTCCCCAGTTGAATTATAAATAACCACGCAATTTTCTTTTCAGCCTTGTTCTGTGTGTCATGATACCGGTTCAGAAACCAGATTTCCCACTTGTTTCATTTATAATCTAGAGCTTCCATCCTTGATGCTCATTAACTCCCACCCACTCCCAAATTCTAGCACTGAAGTCAAAGCCGGCCACCCCCAGGGAATACCACAACTCCATTTCTGAAATGTATTTGATTCTCTTTGGCTAATCTTGCAGTCTTTCGTGCCTTTCCTTTCTTCCCCCTACACTGCTGCGTGCTTTAATTTCACGTTCAGTCAGTAGTTTAAAAACTTTAGCTTCTAATAACTGGAAAAATGGTTATTTAAAGATAACTGCAGCTTGCTTTACATGCCAGGCTATCATATGCTCAGTGCTTTGAAGCTGCAAATTAATGACGATCAGAAACAGTGACTATCTTTCAGAGAAAACTGACCTCTTTCTAATGGCACATCGCTAATGTCATCTGTCTACTGCATCTCATTATGTGAATTTCACGGAGTTAAAAAAAAAAGTATCTTAAGGCTGTGCACAAATAAAAAGGACCTTACAGTATTAAGCACTTTGAAAATATTTGATCTCTCAAAATACCTTCCTTAGATACTGCTCCCCCTTTTTGTGCACAGCACACTGCTTATGTCATCTATTCTCTGTGACTAATTATGTTAATTTTGTGCCATAAAAGTAACTGAAGGCTGTTAAGAATAAAAGCTTTGGAGTGGCCTTATTTCATAAACACCCTTTTGAACAGGCACATTCAGTCATATTTGCAGTAACAGAAAGGGTCTTGTGCTAAAAATACAACAAAGGCTCTTGAATATGGCCATTTATTCCCACTTTATTAGGTAATTTATGAAAAAGTATGAAGGGAAGCCTTTTTGTTACTATAATTTGCATAAAGCTGGTGCCCCATTAATGAGATAACTTCCTGCCTTTTGTGTATGACCAGCTGGAAATAGAAATGGATGGACTTTTCTGCGGCCCAATTACTTAACCTGCTGAGTTCAGAGTTGGAAAGTAAACAGGAATCCTATTTGCCAAGGAACTTTTTTTTTGTTTCCTCTAACTTGATTTAAAAAATAAAAATTATTCAAAGAAAGATGAACCATAAATGTTAAATTTAACTAGATTTCACTCACACTTTATTTTAGAATATACACCAACTACTAAGAATATTGCATATTCAGAACTCATGTTTTTCTCATCTTCATTAAGTCCTACTATGCTTTTTCTTTTGTTGGATTAAAAAAGGAATATTTTATGGTTTCATTGAGTGTATGGAGAATATGTAAATAAGACGATGGAAAAATGCATTACAAATTCTAGAATTAGTTTTTCAATATCGAACTGCACAAACCCATCTACTTATGCAATTCACTACTAGAAGTTATTAAAATTTTTTATCATCATAGCAACATCTTATGCTCCTGAAAATTTTTACTGAAATGAAATCTATCAGGTATATAACAGATCCTAAATAGGATATAGTGTGGCCATATGGAAAAGAAATTGTGCACATGTATACTAGTGAAAGAATAAGATGAGGACAAGGAACAGGAGTAAATATGAATTCACCTCATAACATACACACATGCTTATATGCATACATGCAATATTAGAAAAAGATAAATCAAACCTTATAAAGAGAACAACAAGTAAGAAAATATTCCTTGTTATATGTAACATCACCTACTTTAATCATGGAAAAATGATAGTTTTACTAAATTTATTCACTATATTTTTCTCTCCATTTTTTAGTTTCAAGTCTATAAATATAGCTCCAAAGATTCAATTTAGAGTTTGTTAGTGGAAAATAAAAGGAGGTTAAGAAGAGAGCAATGAACAAGTGTCCTTTCTTAGGATTCAGAAAGAAGTTAACTAAGAGGATGGCCAGACCCACAGACTTGAAAGTTAAGTTTTGACTACTCCAATAACATAAATGAATTATTTCATCATTGAAGCAGAAACCCTGGTTTTTCTAAAAATGAAAAAAAAAAAAAAAAAAAAAAAAAAAAAAAAAAAAAAAACCTTTGTGGCAGTTGGAAGAAGTTGTATTTACCAGAGTCACAGGAATGGCTGCAAAACCTTGGGCTTGGGAAACCATCTCCATTGAGATGTGTTTGTGTATGTCAACCCTGGGGACACATTGGCTAATGTAAGGTTAAGCTTAATCTTACTTCCAATGCACTTAGAGTTTATTTTGTGTACAATCTTGCTATAGTTCTCTGCAAAGTGGGACTTCTACTGTGTCTTTCCTTTCATTCATTGGTGGTCTGTCCTTTATGCCTTAAGAGGGGATGAAGGCTACAGTGCAGCTCCTGCCCTTATATAAGAATGTTGTGTCTCATTAACAGTGTTTACCTGACATAGCTCTATAACTTCTCATGCAATACAGAAAATAAGGTAAATGAAGAGGCTTTCCCGTGAGAGTACTTTCTTGGGGAGTTTCAGTGTGGGTCTGGGCAGGTTATGTTTATGTTGTTCAACTGATGGTTTTAAAGAACTAAAGCCTAGTAAAAAATAAATGCTACTCATTCCATCACCACAATTTTCTTTGTTCTGTTACAATTTAGGTTTTTAAGTTAGATTATGAGTAAAGATCTGGAATTAACTTGCTGTGGAGAATAACTAAAAGATCCCATAGAAACTTCTGTAAAATTTGCCACAGAATTGGTTAGTCTTAAAGGACTTTCTAGTTTGCTTTTCTCTTATTACCTGTAGAGAGAGACGTGCACCACACAGATAAGTCAAAGTTTCCAATTCATTTGCAACTGACCTTGTGACAGAATGTGTCACTTAGATTTTCATGAGAGTTACTCACTTTAGCCACTGGTAGGGACATAGAGGAAGGAGCTAGTGTAATGAATAAAACTTTCAGGCAAAAAGCAAAAGCCTAGAGCAAAGTTAGCTAAACTCAGTGGAGAGAGTAGCCAGGGCAGCAAGGTAAACACATAGCAGAAACACTTACTTTTAATTATTTTGGATCCCTACTAGTTTTACCTTATGGTACCTTGTAATACATTCATATTTTGATACTTTCCTGTATTCTGACTCATATACAGACCTGAAAAATTAGTTAATCATGAAAAGGTTGAAAGTATAGTGCAGAATTTTATATTAGTTAGGTAATAGATATTATTGAGTTTTAGAATAATAATCATGCCGCAGCATTATGACTTATGAAATAAGCTCATTTTGAAGCGTAAAGATCTTATTAATATAAAGGCAACTATTTCTCCCCCCTGTCATCTTTCTGAAATCTATACAATCTTTCCCATAATAGCCGAGAAGAAAAGAAATCACTGAGCACAAAGTTAAGTCTCAGTAAAGAGCAGAAGCATCGAGGAGGATGCAGCGGCAGTGAAAGTCCACAGATGCTTTCCACATCCCTACTGGAACTCCACGGCCCTTTTTCTTCCCCTTGCTCTTTTTCCCCCTCCTTGTCTGTTACAAGTTATGATGTGTGGATGAAGGCTTTTTCCCATGCAGTAATGACTGTATACTGAGATTTCAAGGGGCTGTTCATGACAATCCCATTTTCTGTGTAATTTCATGGTTGTCTTCTTGAATGAAGATATTGGCTGCTCTGAGGCAGGGGGTCAGCCTCTCTTGCTCCCTTTCAGTATTGTTCCGGAGTATGTTTCCTTTCAGCTGATGAAAAGTAATTCATCATTTACACCCCTGAATTCTGCCAGCATTTTTTTGAACAACTTTTCTTTCCCTGTGGTACCTTAGGCCCTTGAAAGAGATAAATAGGTTCAATACAGCACTAGGCCCGAGATCCTGGGAGCAGGTTAGGCCTCCGAGGCCCGGAGCTGCCCCTTTCTCATGATAGAGTTTGTCACCTTTCTACCTCGAGAAGTCAAATCCTGTCGACTCAGCCATCTTTCAGGCTCTCTGAAGTGGCTTTGGCACCCACTGGGGCATGTGAGCTTAAAATTGATTTTTTTTAAGATCTGTCAAGTTCCCTTAAGGGACGGAGTTGACAGCCAGCAGGCCTCAACTATCACAAAGCATTCAATGTGTAAAAGACACCTAAGGAACTTCCTTTGAGGGGCCAAAGGGCTTCAGACTTTGTGACACATTGAGAGGGTGTTGTTGCTTAGAAACTGGCTTTTGGCAATAGGATTTCCCTGCAGCTCTACCACATTATGAAGTGTGTTAAGGTGCCTCTCTTCTCAAGGCAGAAGACATCACCTATTACAAATGCAAGACACTTTATGAAAAATATGCTAAACAGATCATTGCATGGTTCTTTGGCCCACAAAGCCTGGCATTTCTGTAGTTTGCAAATGAGTTAATGAGTAAAAATAAATGTATGCCAGCTCTGAGAAGAAATCAAATTCAATGTTTCAAAGCATTAGACAATCAAACTAAATCACTATAATACCAGTTGTTTGACTTTACAATGAACATCAAGCCTTTATAAATTTAAATAATGTAGAAACTAAATAAAAATGGTCTACTTTTTCTCTCAACATAAACAGTTGTCTGTTGTATCTCTCCAGGAAGATTACTGTCATTGGTGGAGTTTGTCTCCTCTTTGTAGAGAAATGAGGCAGCAGCCACATTACCTAGCTACTTGTTCCTGACCTCATTCTATCAGTTCAGAGGACTGGTAATCCAGTCTTTTATTTAGTTTTGTTTCTGGTTTTACACATTCTATTAGAAGTCTAAATAACAAGAGCCATATTTAGCTGTGTGGTTTTAAAAGCTAAGGAAACCTTCTATTATTTCTAATATTGATTCTGAATGGTCTGATATGGCAAGTCAGTTTTGTTGTTGCTGCTATTCTAAGGTAAGAGGAAAGCAATTTGACCTCTTCACACAGTGTAAGTGATTTTTCTAAGCAACCCTAATGCACTGCAAGCACAACATCCCTTGGAAGAGCAGTGAGTCTTGAAAAGAAGTCAGCAGACAGATTTTCAAATTCATTTCCAATCTGTGTGGCTTGAAGGCTGTGAAACTTTCAACAGCACTATAAATACTGCGCTCATCTCTCTCCGGAGGCTGGATTTTGCTGACTGAATGTGAAAGGCCACTTGTATAACCAGGTATATGTCTGAGTGAAAGGGTTCAATGCCGTTAATCTTCCTTTAAGGGGTCTTGTTTTCACGGGCTGATGTCAAACATAACTGGATTGTGTAACAACAGAGGCAGTTATCTGTCCTTTGTCACAGAACAGTGTTTCCCAAACTTCTCAATGCTGTGACCCTTTAATACAGTTCCTCAGGTTATGGTGACTCCCAACCATATAATTATTTTTCTTGCTACTTCATAACTGTAATTTTGCTACAATGAATTGTACGGTAAACATCTATGTTTTCCCATGGCCTTGGATGACCCCTGTGAAATAGCTATTGGACCCTGACCCTTTTCACCCCAAAGGGGTTGCAAGTCACAGGTTGAGATCCCATGTCATGGGCCGGGCCGTGGTGGTGCACGCCTTTAATCCCAGCACGCAGGAGGCAGAGGCAGGTGGATCGCTGTGAGTTGGAGGCCAGCCTGGTCTACAAAGTGAGTCCAGGACAGCCAAGGCTACACAGAGAAACCCTGTGTCGAAAAACCAAAAAAAGAAAAAGAGAACCCATGTCATAGAGCCTTTACCTAGCAGAAGAGGAAACTTCTGTCTGACTTTTCAAAAGACAAACTTGATGTGGGAGGCAGTGTACTAGGAATAAAACTGTGGTATGATGGGTACTAGAGATAACTATTGGATTTTCTGAGCTATATTGTATTGGCAAATCTTAAAACTTCCAAGAGAAAGCTTCCTTGTATATAAAATGAGATTGGTGTGGGAAGTACCTACCACAGTCATTAAAAGAGAAATAAATCCTATACATTATTACTCATATTGACCAAATATAGACCGAATCATCACTGCCAATGCCAACTAAGCTTAGATTGTGGCTATTCATTATGGGCAGCAGTCATCCTAAGACCAAAACTGTACATACCAATTTCCAGACTTAAAGGATTATTACCTGGGGTTAAATCAGTGCAGCCTTAACAGGTGCAAAGAGATATCCTAGTCAGAATATTAAAGGGATATGAAGGAGAGATAAACAGGTTTTTTGTTTAGATCACAAGTGGGGGGTGAGAAAAGACTTGTGAGAGAGGAAGTAATATTTATACCCTTAGACATTGAATCACCATGTGGGGGAGACTGGTTATTACCCAGGTGAAAAAAACATCCTTGAACAAATTCTGAGAGGAGGTATAAAAATGAGCCAAAACCAAGAGGCAGGGCCTTTGGATTCTTCAGATAGTTTTGACTGTTCATCGATCCACTTCAAGTCGCTCCTAGAGAGAACCACTAAGGGAAGACTTTGGGGTTCTGGGCTCTGGCTGAGGTTCCAGGTTCTGGTTGCTCCATGTTCCAGAAGAAGAAATCCTTCTGACGGTGCCAGGAGAATTGTTCCTGGGAATTTATATCCTTATGGTTTCATTATTTTATTCATTAATCTTCTTTTCCTATTGTTTAGGTTATTCGGGTTATAAGTGAAGTACTCTCTGTTAGTAAGTTTGTAATAAAATATATTTGTGAGAAAATTGAGCCTACAGGGATACTGAGATATTGTTCAAACATTAATTGGTATGAGCCTATTAGTACATGTTCTGAGTTAAACACGAGCAGGTAATGAGAACTGATGGTGGTGTTCTTCTGCTCATCTTGCTGGACAGATGTGCGCTACTAGCCTCACCACGAGTGACTGACATATCCCACAGCTTGTAAACGTTGTTCCATTTCAGCAAGGAGTCAGCTGGTCAGCTTTGCCAGTTTACCAATAATAGAAAAATCTCTTGATGATTCTAAAATCCAACCTGAGCTTAGCATAATTGCCCCAGATTAACAAAAAGCATTAATGACGTATTATTTTCCCATAAAATGTATTATGTGCAAAGACCTATTCCTACTTTTGCAGAAAAAAAATGTATCAACAGGAAGTCATTCAGTTGTCAAAGACAAAATCAAGTGGCTGGGGTTGAGGAGAAACAGGAAGCTGAACGATCAAAAGCCACTGGATTTTTATCTCCCTGTTTCTTTCTGATAATCAGTAACTCACACAGGTTTTCTTGACAAGTTGCATCGTTTTCCATCTATCCGCCATCTCTCTCTCTCTCTCTCTCTCTCTCTCTCTCTCTCTCTCTCTCTCTCTCTCTCTCTCTCTCTCTCTGTCTCTGTCTCTCTGTCTCTGTCTCTCTCTTTCTCTCTATCTCTCTGTCTCTCTGTCTCTGTCTCTGTCTCTCTGTCTCTGTCTCTCTGTGTCTCTGTCTCTCTGTCTCTGTCTCTCTGTCTCTGTCCCTGTCTCTGTCTCTCTGTCTCTGTCTCTCTCTCTGTCCCTGTCTCTCTGTCTCTGCCTCTCTCTCTGTGTCTCTGTCTCTCTCTTTATCTCTGTCTCTGTCTCTCTGTCTCTCTATCTCTCTGTCTCTGTCTCTCCCTGTGTCTCTGTCTCTCTCTTTCTCTCTATCTCTCTGTCTCTGTCTCTGTCTCTTTCTCCCTCTCTCTCTCTCTCACACACACACACACACATGCACACACACACACACACACACACACACACACACACACATACACACGCACACACGAAGTACGTAGGGCTAATTTTGGAGTTTACCTTTCCAGGGAAACTTGAAGCTATGCCTACCTTTCCACTGTAACTTTCTCGAACTTAATTGGTCATTTAGAAACAAAGTTCTGTATTTCTGTAATTTCCTTCCATTCTCCCTTTCTAGCAGGAGAGCATTAAAAAAACAAGTCCCAAGCAGAATAAACGTTTCTATCCTCTTGCTGACCTGGGCTCTGTAGCTATCAGGCATTTACCTAACGTACATTTGCTGCATGTAAATAAGTGAGCTGTTCTCAAGGATTTGGCAGTTTAGAAAACTTGGTAGGAAGACTTACATTCTGATGTGGAAAGAGGATGTGCCTGCTCCACCTCATTCCCCTTCCCTGTCAAGAATTCAGGAGGGAAACTTCTATCTTTGTTCTTATAAAATATGATTCTTTATGTCAGCCTGCCTACAGAGAGCACTGAAAAGAATAGCAGTAAGATGGTTGTTAGATTCTTGTGTAAGTGCACCAAACTGGTGAGAAGAAATAAACGTTTGCTCTATCTTGAACATTTTTACAGCTGTACTATCTCTGATTAAGAAAAACTGCAAAATGTTCAGTGCTATCCATGGATGCATCTGTCGTTCAGGGGTCATCATATTACAGTCATTATGGTAGGGGATCACTTCCCTCCCTGGTCCATTATAACTGACCGTAATGTACCATAGAGGCTCAAGATGTTCTCTTCTTGACTGAGCCTGCAGAGTATCTATTTCACAGTGTATTCCCCTTAAAGGGAGAGGCTAAAAATGGCAATAGTTGAGGCACTTATCTGTATATAAGCATCAAAGACAGAATGGGAGTAAATGATGCACTTCATAGAGTTGCGTTACTTCTTCAATACAATTTGTTGCCATAAAAAAAAGAAGGAAAGAGAGAAAGTAATTTGGCAAATTGACTCTACTGGCCTGAAAAAGTTAATATGCGTTTTCCAGCTTCAGACAGTAAGCCGTTTGTAGAGGCAGTACCTTCGCTTCTCCAGAGGCACATCACCGATGCAAAGGATGTCTGAAATAGATCTTCAAGGGCTCAGAGGATGGAGTAGGAGGAGTTTTTCATGTCGGTACTAACTACAAAATAAGTTTGCAACATTTTCCCATGCTTTTCACCCATTGCCCAAAATACTACCCAGAAACAAATTGCAAGACATGCATTCTTAACTTCGCTGTTGCTATAGGGGTGGCAGTGTTCTTGCTGCGGCTACTTCATCCACACAGGTTGAGGAATTAGGCAAACGTTGTATAGCTTAAAAAGAAACCAACCAAAGCAAGACTATCTTGTCCTTCAAAAATTTGTAAGTATCGATTAACCAGCTTTCATCTAGATGCAATTTTCATTATTTAATCTGTTTCTGGATATTATATAGAGAGTTTTGCTTAGGTTTATCTTTTGAAGTTATTCCATTTTATGTCATAACTTTAAATGGATATTATTGCACCATAACATTTTAATTGAATTGTATTTTTCTCATAAATTCTCTGCATTTTTGACATTTGGTGAAACATGTTTCCATTTTTTACTGTTTCCAAAATATTTTTCATTAAAAAAAAAAAAACCTACCCTGAATTCATCTGTTTTCATGATAAGTAGATATCTATGTGTTTCAGGAGCATATTGCTCTCAAGCAGTAAATGTCTACCTTTGTGTTTTCCAGAGTCACAAGTTATTTTCTTTACGTCATCATTATGGTGCAATATTCCTTTTTTGATTCAGAAGTTTCAACTTTTGCAAAAGCATTTTATAAAGAAAATACACACATATACACAGTCATAACTCTATTTTCCTTTGATGTCATGCAGCTATATTTCAACATTCATCAATCACCTCCCTATTCTTACTTCCTTGATTTTTATCCAGGCTATAATGACTATGTCAGCTAAAACACTCATAGCTTTCCCCCTATCACCCTTCAAATCGTTTTTCCTTTCAGTAAACATTGCCTAGCATCTTAAAGCCTCAGCCAATCCCCTGGCTCAAACACAGTACTGCTATTTCAATAATATCATGCTTGCCCATGATGCTCACACATCATCAATAAGGCTTTGATGTAATAAATCCTTGACATAATATCATACTTATCCATGCTTTGAGATATAATCAAAAATGAAAGCAGAATCTTAAGATACAGAGGAAAATATATTACTTGCCAATTTTCCACAGTAACTTTTCATCATTACTCCAAAATTACTTTTTAATGCAAAGAGTAGTTTCAATCACATTGAGGCCCACATGATTCAGATACTATCATAATCACAATTAGATTACATTACTGCAATCACGAATGGAGATCATTAAGAGAAAGAATATAAATTGCTTTAGTTTTACAAGTACTGAGCTAGCAAAATTATAATTAATCTCCATTTATAATCTTTTCTTTCATAGAACTGCAAACCATGCTACTTTTTTTAGGCCATCAATACAAATTAGAACTAAGTAATAAAGCCCTAACTACTATGACTGCACTGCTCACAATCAAAAAGGATTGCACTTTATGTATAGGAAGCTTTGGATACAAATAGCATCTTGGAGGAGATTGCTTCCGTGCAGAAAGCACAACGAAGACAAGGTGCCTTGAAGCAGAGTGCTGCAGAAACCAGCCTCTTGCTCAGAGTAATCCTTCTGTGCACGCCATTTCTTAAATGAGATGCTGAGACTCATATGAGCTGAAGTAATGACTTAATGATGACAGTAAATGCATCATTCTGTACATTCTGAGGTCTAAATATAATTGGTGCAACATAGCAAAACAAAAAGTATGAAAAATGAATAAGTGCATGGCACACAGCCTTTCAAATAAAATTAATTACAATTATTTTTTGTAGTATTTTGAAAAATTAATTGCATTTGGCTATAGTTGGCATTCCACATCGCTTTAAAATCATACACATGTCTTTTAGTTGTTGGTCCTCAAAATTAATCAGAAACATAGTATTTTATTGAGTAAGCACAGTACTACATGCAGACAGTATATGATCTTATAGAGGTGGCTACGATGTGGTTCATGCTCCTAGTAGTTTCAAGACTCGGAAATTTTTTTCTTTCAACTGGAGGCCCAATTTTTTTTCATTTGAACACATGACAAGAACTGGTTTGGTGCCACAACTTGACCAAAAATTAGAAGAAGTTATTCCTATTTCTACTTTCCTCTTTGATGAACCCTTTGTGCATGTGAAAGCTCATGGATTCATGTGTACAATGTTAGCTTATGGTCAGCACTATCAGATTCATAGACGTGAACACATAGGCAAGCATGTAAACAAGTGGAGGAAGCACTTAAGATCTACCCAACACAATTTAGTACGCACATGGCATCAACTGCAGTCACCATGCCGTGCATCCGATACCTTAGCTTATTTGATTTAAAGACTTTATTCCCTCTGTCCTGAGTTCCACTTACTAGTCCTTTCCAGCTACCCTGAAGTCCATTTCTCTGAGTTTATTCATTTTTCCCACGTGAAAGAACTCTCAGTATTTGTGCTTTGTGCCTAATGTTGCATAGAATATCTATGTCATGTGTGTTGTAAAATATGGTAAAATTTTACATTAAGGCTAATTTTCCAGAGTATTTGTACTATATTTTCTTGACCTATTTCTCTATACATGGTCTCCTCTAAAATCCTGCTGTGTCCTTCTTTTGTAATCGATTCTAAAGCCTGGCTGTTATGTGGGAATTCTGCTTTCTCTTTAAAGCATGATTTGATTTCACTATACCCAGAATCGAGTTGAAAGATCCCAGAGAGCATCTACACAGTATTTCCCACAATGGCTCTTCCAATTTACACTCCCACTGATACACATGAGCCCTTTTCTTCATAGCCCTGCAATTACTTACCTTTTGGCTTCTGGAGAATAGCCATCCTAACAAATATGAAATGGTAAAAAATTTTTTGCTTTCTTTTATGTTTGCTTTGTAACTGTAACTTATGAGAGCTTCGGTATACCTGTTGAATATTTGAATTTTCAGAAAAATACTACTAATGTCCTCCGTTCAACTTGTAAGATTGTATTACTTGTGATTATGTTATTGAGTTATGCCAGCTCCTTATACATTTTTAAACATTAACCCCATAGTAAAATAATAATTTATGAACACTCACCAAAATCCCCTAAACTGTAGGCTTACTTTTCATTGTATTGATGGTTTACACTGCAGGGAATAAACAGTTTGATGTGAGGCAGCCCTAAATGCATTTGCTGGGCTTTAGATGGTTGTATCCAAGAGAATCATTGACACACTCATATCAAGATTCTCTGTGGTTTGGTTTGGTTTGGTTTAGTTTTTGTTTTCATTCTGACTTGTTAAAATGTGTTTTATGTAAGTCTTTAATCCATTTGACCTAGTTTTTGAAGATGGTGAAAAGATCAAATTTTACCCTTTTCAAACTGAATATTCAGTTCACTGAACACTATTTATTCTATAGACTACCATTTTCTCAATAGTTTTGCAACTTTACCAAAGATCATTTAACTTAATTAATTATCCATTGATTTCTGGAATATCAATTCTGTTCCATTGGCAACTCTTCTCATGCCAGACCATAATGTGTTGATTTCCAGAACTCTGCCTGAATTTTGAACTTGAATCTGGAAAAAGTATGTCATAACTTTTTGGTTATGGCTCTGGTTTGAAACTTTTTTAGATTCATGTAAATTTTAAGACTGAATTTATGCTTATGAAAATCTTGAGGAATTTTGATGAATGAATGAAAATGACATGAGAATCAGCAAATCTGTAAGTCATTTGTGCTGTATACATATTTAAAAACTATTCTCTTTTCCTGACCCTAATATATGTATATTTTCTCTTCATCCCTCATGTGTGTTTGTGTGTGTGTGTGTGTGTGTGTGTGTGTGTGCCTGTCTGTGTAAGATTATTTAAAGAATAAGACCTCATAAGCTTGAGAGAGGAGCTTGGGGGAGTTGGAAAGAAGGGCATGGATATAATATAAATGGCAGTATTCATATATAAAATCATCAAAAATAAAAATAGATGAATCATAAAAGGCCAATCCCTTATCCCATTCCTAAACTATTTTAAAGTATCATGTGAATAATACCAACAAAAAATTATTGTAGGAATAGATTTAAAGAAGGAGAAGCCTTACACACTGAGAGCTACATTACATTGATGTAGGAAAGAGGGGAAGAAATACATAAATTAAATCATTTCTATTTGTGAATTGGGAGATGGCTGGTCAGGTGAAAAGCCTATTGGGAAAGCATGATAATGTGAGTTCAGATTCCTAACATTCATATAAATGTTACAAGACATATGTAAAGCTGGCACTGTTACTCAGTGCTTGGGGACTGGCAGACACATGCACTCCCTCCCTCCCTCTCTCTCTCTCTCTCTCTCTCTCTCTCTCTCTCTCTCTCTCTCTCTCTCTCTCTCTCTCTATTGGACAGATTTTTCTTGCTTGTTTGTATAGGAGTTTAGGGACAACTAATTGGTATGGGTTCATCCCTGGAGAATACTGGTTTACCTACATTCAATAGTGCTTAATTGCTTATAGATATTTTAGGGGTATGAGCTTGTGATATTTTCCCTCAAATCATGTCAACTAGTATTGCTATTGTTCAGGTCTTGTTTAGACAAACATGTTGTTAATTTTACAAGTGCAGTTTCCCTATAATATGTAGATGACATAATCACACAACAAATATTCTGGAATTCTGGCTTTTATGGTGTTTCCAATCACTCTCCACATTGTTTCTGAGCCTTAGCTGAGGATTTGTGTTACAAACACATCAGTGGGGCATAAGCACATAATAGTCAATGGTTGTCTGTATTTTGTCCAGTTCAGGATCTCTATGTGTTACATAAAGAAGCTTCATTTTTGAGGAGTGTAAGCTGCACTAATCTGTAGACATAAGAATATATACTTAAAAGGCAGTTAGGAATTATACGGATCTAACAAAGTGCTAGTAGGAGTTTGTACTTTAAGATCCATGACTGCTTTAGTCTGCATATTTGACTGTGTTTCCAGTACACACATGATTTCCTTCTTGGTTAAAGAGCCTTAAATTTAACTACACAGCTGCTGGTTACTCCTCAGACACTAGTGCCACTATTTCACTTTAAGGATATTTTTTCATGCTTGTCAATTTTATTGTTCATGTGTGCCAGAGTTCTGTATGGCTATTGATTGTTTTCTCCCTTGGCAGCTTCAACCAGATTTCGGAAAGAAAGAATGATTCCAGTTTTGCTCCATCTCAAGGTTTCTCAGTCCTATGTGTGAAACACATGGTATGTGGTATCTTCAGAAACAAAGACTTATACTCAATCACCGAGACTCAAATAAAGGCAATAGCAACAGCCTGTACTGGTGGGGATTCTCATGGACCTTTTTGATCAGCAGGATGAATGGCCGTTTCTTGTGATTGGTGCTGGGTTTCTTGTTAAATATATGTGGTTCTTCTGAGGAACATTGTCAGGCTAAGTAGCATTTTTTTTTTCACTTAACCTACATCTCTATACACACATACGTGCATTATATGTAATTTTTAGGTAAATATAAAATAATATGATCCCTTAAGGCTTTTTTCCAAAAAAACAGATTCTTTTCACAACAATGTATCCTGCTTATAATTACCCCTTCCTCTACTACTCCCAGTTTCTTCCAATTCAGCTCCCCTCCAGATCCACTCACTTTCTGTCTTTCGTTGAAAAAGAACAGGCTTCTAAGAAACAACAACCAACCATGACAAAATAAAATATAGTAACGTGTAGCAAAAACTATCATTTTAGAGATAGACATAACAACCCAACATGAGAAAAATAGTCTCAAGAGCAGGCACTCTTTCCCATTGGGTCAGAAGTCCCATAGAAATACTAAACTAAAAGCTATTATACATATGCAAAGGATCTGGTACCAGACCTAGATAGGCCTTATGTTTGCTGCTTCAGTCTCTGTGAGCTTGTATTTGTCTTGCTTAGTTGATTCAGAAGGCCTATTCTCCTGGTCTTCTCTATTTCCTCTGGCTTTTTACAATCTTTCTGCCTCTTCTTCCTTGGGATTCCCTGAGCTCTAAAGGGAGGGATTTGGTGGAGACAGCCCATTTATAATAGTGTGTTTCTAGGGCTCTCTTTCCACATAATGTCTCGCTGTGAGTCTCTGCACACGTCCTCATCTGCTTTGAGAGAAGCCTTTCTGATCAAGAGTGGACAAGGCACTGATCTATGAGTAATAGCAGAATAGAATTGAGTCTTTTTATTGACACTGTTTTTTAGGCTTGTAGTGTTGGTTTTAGCACAGGACTCTGGGATATCTATTTTCGGGTTCTTGTTTACCCCAGAAGTGCTCAACATAGGTTTCTTCTCTTGTATTTGGCCCCTTACGGGTTTTTCTAACATCCTCAGTGAAGTAATCTCTCCTCCCTCCATCTACCTCTATTCTGATCTCCCTCTCCCCTCACAAGTTAAAAGTCTCCCTTCCAACTTTCCAAAAGTATAGTACATAATCACAAAGACAAACCACACATGGCAAACAAGTCACATGTGATAAAAGCGTGTTTTTCCATAGAGGCATATAGACAAATAGCATTAGCCACTTGTAATGAGTAATCTGAAGTGAAGTAAACTCAATCCTATCTGCTACACCTGGGAGAAGCATAAAAACATGTTCATTCACAGATTACTGTGGAAAGATAGAAAATTATTATCCAGCTCCTAAGCTATGGGATTTTCTCATAGAACTGAATTTGTGATGTTGAGACTCACAACGAAACTTTGGGCAGAGTGCAGAGAATCTTATAGAAGAGAAGGGAGGTTGGGGGGAATAGAAGAACCTTGAGGGGCAGTAGCCCCACAAGAAGACCAACAAAGCCAACAAATCTGAGCCCTTGGGGACCTGCAGAGACTGAACCACTAACCAAAGACCATGCATAGAGAGGACTTAGGCCCCCTGCTCAGATGTAGCCCACAGGAAGCTCATTCTCCATATGGGTCCACTAGTATGGGGAGCAGGGGCTATCCCTGCCATAGACTCTGTTGCCTGCTCTTTGATCCTTTCCACAGGCAGTGGCCTTCCCCGGGCCACAGAGGAAGAGGATACAAGCAGTCTTGATAAAACTTGATAGGCTGGGGTCACATGGTAGTGGAGGAGGGCTCCCCTTTTTGAGTATTAGAGGAGGGGGGAGTTGGAGGAAGAGTAGGGCCAGGAGGAGATAAGAGAGGGGGCTATCATTGGGATGTGAAGTGAATACATTTTAAAAATATCTAAAGGTATATGAGGGATTCATGGTCCAGATATTTACCAATATATTAATACTTCCTTTTCTTCACACCAACAGGTAGAACTGGCTGTTATGATTTATTTTTATTGTTAATTAATAAACCATTAAATATCATTTAAGCAAGCTATTACATTAACCTGACCTAGTTTTCCTTCTCCAGGAGAAAATTGGGAAAGTGTATGCATCTTTTACTGCAGAACATTCTAGCAAAACATTGTGACTCCTTCAGCCCTGGTCCATCAAGGACAAAGACGAAGTGTGAGAAGACAGTGGAAGCCACCAGAAGAATAGCAAACATCTAGATAAAAGGAAAAGGGAAATATAAGTCATATTTGGAGTTGACGTTACTGTGGGTGATTTGGTATTCCTCTCCCAGCCCTAGAGGTCCTGTCTGGCTAGAAATGGCCTCCTCTGTCTCCATGTCTCCGGCTACTGGAAGTCTTAACTTCAGGTACCACCATATCCTCCCAGTGGCCTAACCCGCCATAGGTTTCCGGCTTGTCTCAGTGATACCCCTGAATTTAGTTTCTCTTCTTTCTCTATGCTCCCTGTTCTCTGCCTCTGTTCTCCCGACATCTGATCCCTGGCCTTCTTTCTCTCCCCACTCCCTCTCCTACCCTGTTTCTTTTCATCTACTTCCACTGTATACTCTATTTCCCATTCTGACTGATAATTACATGTCTTCCCCGGGGGCCCTCCTTGTAACATAGCTTCTTTAGGGCTGTGAATTGTCATATGTTAATTCTGCACTAATGTTTAATATCTGCTTATAAGTGAGTACATACCATGTGTCTTTGTGGGTGTGGGTTATCTCATTCAGGATGCTCCTTTCTATTTCAATCCATTTGCCTGCAAACTTCATGATTTTCTTGTTTTTAACAGTTGAGTAGTACTCCATTGTGTGAATGTACCACATTTTCTTTATCCATTCTTTGGTTAAGGGACATCTTGGTTGTTGCCAGTTTCTGGCTATTATGCAATAAGCTGCTTTGAACATAGTTGAGCAAAAGATCTTGCTTTATGGTGAGGTATCTATTGGGTATATGACCATGAGCAGTATAGCTGAGTCCTGAGGTACAGTTATGCCCAACTTTCTGAGAAATCACCAGATTTATTTCCAAAGTGGTTGTACAAGTTTGCACTACCACCAGCAATGGAGGAGTGTTCCCTTTTTTCCACATCCTGGTGTAGCTGTTCTCTGAGATTTTCCACCCAGCAGTGGATCAAAACAGCTAGAATGTGCTATAATTTGAGCATTCAATCTGACAAGTATAAGGACTCCTGGAATCATTTTGATTTGCATTTCCCTGATGACTAAGGATGCTGAACTTAAAAAAAAAAAAGTGTCTTGGCCATTTGAGATTCTTCTGTTGAGACTTCTCTGTTTAGTTCTCTACCCCATATTTAATTGGATTATTTGGTTTGTTGCTGTTTAATTTCTTGAGTTTTTATATATATATATATATTTTGGATATTTGCTCTCTGTTAGATATACGGTGGGTGGAGATCTTCTCTAAATTTGTAGGCTGCCATTTCTTCAATTGATGGTTTGCCTTACAGAAGCTTTTCAGTTTCATGAGGTCCCATTTATTAATTTTTGATCTTAGAATTTGAGCTATTGGCCCAGGAAATTGTCTACTGTCTCAATGAGTTCAAAGCTGATCCTTACTATTTTTTTTTAATAATTTACTATTCCTGAATTTATGTTGAGGTCTTTAATCCACTTGGATTTGAGTTTGGTGCAGGTTGATAAATATGGATCTATTTGCATATTCCTACATGAGAATATCCAGTTAGACCAGCACCATTTGTTGAATATGCTATCTTTTTTCCATTGTATGGTTTTGGCTTCTTTGTAAAAAATCAGTTGTTCATGGGTGTGTGGGTTCATTTCTGGGTCTTCAATTCAATTCCATTGATCAACAAGTCTATTTTTGTTGCTGAAGTATGTTTCTTGTATGGAGCAGAATGATGAGTTCTGTCTACACATCCAGTCTGTTAGCATGTGTCTTTTTATTGGGGAATTGAGCCCATTTATATTGGCAGATATTAATGTCCAATGATTCTTAGTTTTTTTTATTTTGATATTCGTGATGGTAGTGTACTTTTGTGCTTGTCTCCTTTTGATTTTTGTGGAGTAAAGTATTTTCTTGGTGGTAGTTAATCTCCTTTGTTTGGAATTTTCCTTCTAGTATCTTCTATAGGGCTGGTTTGTGCTTTAATATTGTTTAAATTTGGTTTTGTCATAGAATATCTTGTTTTTTCCATCTATGGTGATTGAAGTTTCACTGGATATAGTAGTCTGGGATGATATCTGTGGTCTCTGAAGAATGGTTTCCCAATTTAAAGAAAGAGATGACCATTACATACAAGAGGCTTACAGAAGATAAAATAGAGTAGACCAGAAAAGAAAATCCTTCTGCCACATAACAATCAAAACAGGAAATGTACAGAACAAAGAAAATATATTAAAAGTGGCAAGGGAAAAAGGCCAAGTAACATATAATGGTAGGCCTATCAGGATCACACCTGACATTTCATCAGAGACCATAAAAGCCAAAAGAGCCTGAGCAGATGTCTTGCAAATCCTAAGAGACAACAGATACCAGTCTAGGCTACTATAACCAGGAAAACTTTCAATAACCATAGATGGAGAAAACAAGACAACTCTCTTGATAAATTCTACTTACCATAGTTGAACCAAGATGAGGTAAATGAATTAACCAGTCCTATATTCCCTGTGGAAATAGAAGCAGTCACAAAAGTCTCTGAACCCTGCCTCCCAAAAGAAATCCCAGAACCAGATGGTTTCAGTGCTGAATTCTACCCGACTTTCAAAGAAGAGCTAATACTAATACTCTTGAAGCTATTCCACAAAATAGAAATGGAAGGAGCATTACCAACCTCATTCTATGAGGCCACAGTCACTTTACTACTTAAACCACACAAAGGCAAAGACCCAAAAAGAAGGAGAATTCCAGACCACTTTCACTTATGAACATTGTTGCAAAAATACTCAATAAAATATATGCAAACTGGACACAAAAACACATCAAAGATACCATTCACTGTTACCAAGTAGGCTTCATCCCAGGTATGCAAGCAACAGTTCAATATGTAGAAATCCATCAATGTGATCCACCATATAAACAAAATGAAAAAAATAAAACAAAACACATGATCATCTCATTAGATGCTGAAAAACCATTTGACAAAAACCAACAGCAATTCATGTTTAAAGTCTTGGAGAGGTCAGGGATACAAGGCACATACCTAAACATAATAATGGCTACATATAGCAAGCTGATAGGCAACAGCAATTTAAATGGGCAGAAACTGAACTCAGGAAGTAATGAAGGCTGTCCACTCTCTCCATATCTGTTCAATGTCATAATTGAAGTTCTAGCTAGAGCAATATGACAACAAAAGGAGATCAAAGGGTTCCACATGGGAAAGGAAGAAGTCAAACTATAGATATTCACAGATTATATGATTTTATACATACATGACTCCCAAATTTTCATCAGTGAAGTCCTACAGCTGATGAAAACCTTCAACAAAGTGGTTAGATAATAGATTAATACAAAAAAATAATTGGTAGCCCTCCTATAGACAAATGACAAACAGGTAGAGAAAGAAATTAGGGGAACAACAACATTCACAGTAGCCACAGATAATATAAAGTATCTTGGGGTAACTCTAAACAAGTAAGTGAAAGATTTGTATTAAAAAATTATATTTATGAAGAAAGAAGTTGAAGAACATATCAGAAGACAGAAAGATCTCTCATGCTCATGGATTTGGTAGGATCAACATGGTAAAAATGACAGTCTTACCAAAACCAATCTACAGATTCAATATAATCCCTATCAAAGTACCTATACAATTCTTACAGACCTTAAAACTTTAATTCTCAAGCTCTCATGAAAAAACAAAATACCTAGGATTGCTAAAATAACCCTGTACAATAAAAGGTCTTCCAGGGGAATCTCTATCCTTGATCTCAAACTGTACAGCAACAGTAATAGAAATTTCATAGTACTGGCATAGAAATAGTCTGGTTGAGTGGTTCAATTTAATAAAAACTCTGAAATAAACCCACACGCCTATGAACACTCAATTTTGACAAAGAAGCCAAATTCATACAATGGAAAAAAAGATAGCATCTTCAACAAATGGTATTGTTCTAACTGGATGCATACTTGTAAAAAATACACATATATCCATATTTATCACCCTGCAGAAAACTATAGTCCAAGTGGATTAAAAACCTCAACATAAAGAAAACTAGAGACACTAAATCTGTTAGAAGAAAAATTGGGAAGAACCTTGAACTCATTGACATAGGAGACAACTTCCTGAACAGAACAGGAACAGCTCAGGCTCTAAGATTAGGAATTAGTAAATGGGTCCTAGGGCTGGAGAAATAGCTCAGAGGTTAAGAGTCTTCTTCCAAAGACCCTGAGCTCAATTCCTAGCAACCACATGGTGGCTCATCTATAATGAGATCTGGTGCCATTTTCTAGAATGTAGGCATACACCCTGGAAGAATACTGTATCCATAATAAATAAATACATTATAAAAATAAATGGCACATCGTGAAGCATAACACCTTCTGTAAGGCAAAAGGACACTATTAAGAGAACAGAAGAACAGCCTACTGACAGGGAAAAGATCTTCATCAACCCTACTTCTGACAGAGGACAATATATATCCAAAGTACATAAAAAAAATCTCAATAAGTTAAATGCCAACAAACCATATAATCCAATTAAAAATGGGGTACAGAGAATGCTAAACATAGACTTCTCAACAAAGGAATATTCAATAGCTGAGAAACCCTTAAAGAAATGTTCAGCATCCTTAGTCATCAGGGAAATGCAAATCAAAACAACTCTGAGATTCCATCTTACACCATTCAGAATGGCTAAGGTAAAAAACTCAAGTGTCAGCACATGCTGGAAAGGATGTGGAGAAAAGGAACGCTGCTTCATTGGTGATCAGAGTGCAAACTTGTACAACCACTTTGGAAATTAACCTAGTGCTTTCTCAGAAAATTGGGAATATGCTACCTCAAGACAGCTATACCACTCCTGGGCATATACTTGAAAGATGCTCCACCACACAACAAGGAAATTTGCTGGACTCTGTTAATAGTACACTTTATTTGTAATAACCAGAATCTGAAAAAAGAAAAACCTAGATGTCCCCCAGCCAAGGATTGGATACAGAAATGTGGTATGGTATACTTATACAATGAAATAATACTCAGCTATTAAAAACAAGGACATTTTGAAATTTCCAGCAAATGGATGGAACTAGAAAAGACCATCCTTAGTGAGGTAACCCAGACTCACTTAGTAATATGTTATTTAAGCTGCATGAGTTTCTGGGACTACTACAGGTTTTTTTCCTATTAATTTTAAAATGATTTTTGTTCTGGTCTGAAAAGAATTGTGTATTATTTCAATTTGCTGAATTTATAAGTTTTGTTTTGCATCCATGTATCCATTTTAGGAATTTTTTATGGACCACAGAATAGAATGTTTGTTTTTTTTTTTTTTTTTTTCTTGCTTGGGTGGCATGTTCTCTAGATAGTTATTAGTACTCTTTGAGCTTTTCTCATACAATTCTGATGTTTCTCCCAGCATCCTGTTATAGGACGCATGGTATTAAATCGTGTGTTATTATTGGTTTGCATTTAATCTATGTCTTCAATTCTATAGGCAAGATTTTTACAAAAGCAAATACACTACAGTTTGGTTGATATATAATTAGGAATGTAATAAAGTCCTAGTTATTTTTTTCTTTTGGTTAAAGTCCTCTGCTAGGAACATGCTATGTCCTACTTGCCCTTTTCAAACTGTTAATGAATGCTTTTTACTTTTTGTCCCTTAATGACAATATATGTTTATTTGGACTAGTAGCATCTGTTGATGAATCAACCCAATTTCTATTTTATTTTGACGTTTTTCTCCATTGCCAGTTGCCCGTAGTCTTTTACTTGTAGCATAAGCACAGCTTTCTTCTCACTTTGGTGCCCATTTAGGGGAATATCTTTTACTGTCCCCCTAATGTCCATTAGTGCATGCCATGAAATCTAAATCAAAACTCTTTTAAGTAGTATGTAGTTAAATATTTCTCTTAAACCAATATCCAGCACCAAGCTTTTTCCTAACTGGATAAGATAATCCAATTATATTTACAGTGACTGTTGATATGTAAGAGTTTTCTGTTATTTTCATTGTTATATAACTATATTGCAATTCTTCTTCCTTATTTCTGCATTTTTCAAATTAATTAATTTATCATTCACCCCTTCTTCATTTTAAGGACTTGGGCAAAGATTTTTCCTTTTCCACTTTTGTGTATCTACTATTTTTTTCCTTTGGAGTAGCTACCTAGATTTTGTAAAATACTGTATATTTCTGACAGTCTATTAGAAGCTCATAGCAACTTAGCTGACTTTCATAAAAATAGTGCTCATTGTGCTCCCAGTTTTCATGCTTTTCATATCATAGTTCATTTAGTTTTGTGTCATAAAATGATTTATAATAAAATATTATACTTTATTTTATCTTTTAACCATTGTGTCAGTTACACTAGTAAAATATTCTGATATTTAGTGTATAATTTTCACTTCAAGTAAATACCAGATTTCCACATGTATTCACATTCCAATTAGAATTCCTTTTTATAGCATTTACTTGAATGTCAATCTGATCAGTAATAAAATCCCCCAGCTTTTCTTACATGGAAAGTCTTTATCTCTCTCTTATTTCTAAATAATAACATATGAGATAAAGTATTCTCAGATGAAAACGTTGCTTCCTCAGCATTATGCATATAATACTCTAAAATTCTCATTGATTTAAGATTTCCTAAGAAATCTGTTAATAGTCCAGTTAAAGTTTGCTTGTATTTAAGATGCATTTTTCCACAGAGTTTCATTCAAAATTTCCCCTTTGAATCACAATATTTTCAGGTTGGCTGTTACAGCTTTTTACTTGCATTTTTAACCTCAGTCTTGGTGTTTTCAATGATAAATTTATTTTTACATGACTTCTATATGAACAACACATTTTTTCTCGCTAGCATTCTTTTCACTTATAGCATGCTCCTGTTCACATGGTTTTTTCTGGCTAACAAAATCAAGTATTATTACATAAAATAGTTATTTTGAATGATTTGTTAACACTAGCACACACACACACACACACACACACACACACACACACACACACAATCCCTAGGCTAGTTACTAGAAAGCATACTAAATTCCTCTTGTCATTGCATGTTTCTTGGCTTGATATATTCACTGAAATTTTTTATTTAATCTTTCATGTTTGAAGAAACAATTAGCATTTTTAGGCTTTACTAACCATCCTTTGCAAGAAATACATTTTCAATCAGTAGGCCAGAAATTCGTTCACTTTTGCAAACACTTTCCATGGGTACCACTATTTTACCTCTATTGTTAGTTTTTGGAAGCATACTTTTTATGTATATGCCTTCATTTTTTTTATTTATTTTTCTGTCAGTATTCTAAAAATATCTAGGTTTTTCCCCCACACATGGGTATGTTTGCCTTCTTTCAATGCCATAGAGTCAAGTTGGACTGAATGATCATGCTCATGAACCCTCTCTATAATTGCCTGAGAAAGTGGTAACAGAATGCTGTCCATGAGGCATGAAGGAAATATTTACACTATTGAGGGTACTCATCATTTATTAGGGCTCAATCCACTGTTAAAGAGACTTAAGCTTCTTGTAGACAGACCTCCTAGTTTTGTCTGCAAAGAAATGAGTAGACAAGCTGGCTCTTTACTGAGCTTCAAACACTGACTCCTGTGTACTCTTGCCTCACTTGTTGATATCCTCTGTGTTTTGTATGAATGTAAAAATATAAGTCCCATGGACAGTGTTTTGCAAACTAAGAAAATATGGAAATGAACATATTATGCATTTTTAATTTTATTTTTTATAACTGAGGGAGTCACATGTCAGAGAGTACTCTTTGGGTACTAAACATATTTGTCGGGAGATAGGTGAGGCAGGTATGTGGCAATTTTATAGTTTTCATTTTTTATGCATCATATTCTGACATGCCTTGCTTACTCCATTGATTGGCTTGAACTTGTTCCCTGAATCTCTGTAAGTGAAGTCTCCCAGAGAGGTGTGCACATTAGTCAGTTGGCTGTTTTCTTCATTACATTACAGAAAGATAGAAATAGAAACTACATTTCTTCCAATTTTCTGATTTTATCTTATCTGACTTATTGAAAACTCACATGTTGATGAGATGGTTTGGCATTTAAGAGCATTTGTTGATCTTGAAAATGATCCCAGTCAGCTCCTTCTTCTGTCCTCTGAGGAGTCTAGGTATATATGAGATGCACAGACACACAGGCAGGCAAAATGTTTTACACATAAACTAAAACTAAAATCTTCTTGAAGTATTTCTGGATAAAGAAATAATATGTAGCCCATATATAAAATTACTTTTTTTTAAATGAAAAAGAATCTGTTGTATTGAAATATTTTACTAATTGATTTATATAAAATTAAGGTGCAATGGATATATGCGGTTAATAGACATAGTGAGTCACTGTGCAAGGATAATTGCTTATCTTTTGACTCCCTACCTAATTATTTGCCCTTCTCGTATGTATACATTAAATGTTGTATAGGCTGGAGTTTTCCCCACCCAAGCAACTAATTTGGGATCTGTGTGACACCACATTTTTATATAATAATACCGTCTGCTAAAAATAAATAGAATCTAATCCTCTCAAGTCTTAAATACCACTGTGGAAAAGAGAACAGAAACTGTGTTGGTTAGTTTTATGTCAACTTGAAACAAATTAGCATCACTTGAAAGAGGCAGCAATTAAGAAAACACTCCACCAGCTTGGCCTGTGGGCAAACGTGTGGTACATTTTTTTTCTTCATTGGTGATTGATGTGGGAGGATCATTTCACTATGATTGACAGCACCTCTGGAATCATAGTTCTGGGTGCTATAAGAATGCAGATAGAAGCCGGGAAGTGGTGGTGCACGCCTTAATCCCAGCACTAGGGAGGCAGTGGCAGGTGGATTGTTGTGTGTTCGAGGCCAGCCTGGTCTACAAAGCGAGTCCAGGACAGCAAAGGTTATACAGAGAAATTCTGTCTCAGAAAAAAAATGAATGCAGATAAAGCCAGCCATAAAGAGCAAGCCAGTAAGCAACACTTCCATAGCTGCTCCAGTTCCTACCTCTAAATTACTACCTGGAGTTTTTGTTCTGACTTGCCGCAGTGATGCAGTGTATCACAGAGCTACAATATACAACAAGCTTTTTTCCCCCTGGACCATTTTTGGTTATGATGTTTTATCACAGCAATGAACACTCTAACACAGGAAAAGTATGACACAGAGATGGTAGATGACAAGCAAGAAATGGTTTCTTCTGGAAATAGCAGGATACCTCCTCATATAAACTTACATTAGAGGCAATATCATGCACAAAATCCATACAAGCCCAATCCAGTTAAATCCCAGCATGAAGAAGGAGGTTGGGTCTGAAATCCTAGCTCTATATGTGAAGCTACTAGCAATTTCTAAACCTAAAAGAATCAAAATTTTGATTAAACAAAAAAGATTATTTTATGAATGTTTAATGTAAAATTATTCCATTTTTATTACTATATATTCATGTGTTTATTTAAACATCATACATTAATTCAGGGTCTCAGATTTTCAGAGATAACCGTTGTGAGTAATTGAGAAAAATGGTGTCATTAAAATGGCAATTGGCAGATTTTTAAAACTAATGGTGGAGATCAGGTGTATTAAATAATATAAAATAGTAAGGCTAGCCAGTCATGATGGCACAGAGATTTAATCCCACCCATAAGGAGGCAGAGAAAGGTGAATCTCTGCTCTAGGCCAACATGGTCTATATAATAAGTGCTACATTTAAAAAAAAAAAAAAAAAAACAGGACTCAAAACAAACAAGCCAACAAACACAAACTAAAAAAAGGGAACAAAAGGATGAATACATTGTTTACATGTAACATAATCTTGAGTTAGTGGTGAAAATCCCATGATGGGTAGAATGGTCACTAATTATAAAACATTAGATAAAATTTTTTTAATGATCCTTAAACCATAGACATAGGGAAAACAATCTAAACTGTAAAAATGTGGAATAAAATTTCACTTAATAGTTAACTTTCTAAAAGAATATGTTATATGATTATACACAGGTCCAAATTATGTTAAGTACTATACATGCTATTGCAAAAATTATATATTTCTTGTATAGAAAATGTAATTTAAGAAAAAATACTGACTCTATTTACAGAATATTCAGTCAGTTTTTATAGCTAATAAACTCAGGTTTTATAGCCATGACATTTTTGGATCTATAATAGAATTTTTAATAAGGGAGGTAAAGTTTTACAGAAATTGTTCTTATTATGAACAATATGCAGTGTCTGATTCATTTAAACATCAAGAGAAATAAGGAAAAACAAGTTATTAAATTTGTGATGATTTTGTTGACAATTACTACAAAAATATAAATATTACAGGCTATAATGTAATGGCATAGACTATTTATAACCATTACATTTGGTAAATGTGCATTGCTTTTGTACTTTTAAGAAGATCTGTATTTATAAACCACATGAAGGTTGAGTCAGTGAAGCCAGAGAAGCCTGAGCATTGTCCTAGCATGGCTTCAGTGGATGCAAGCACCTCCAAATGGTCTCTACTGGCCATATAGAACTTTGAGGTGCTGGTCTGCCCATTCATGCCTGTTGCCAACATTGCTTACATTTAATAAGAATTGCATTTATGAGTGCTGTATTTACATCATTCTCCTACCATCTTATCATTTCAGTACCTCTTATATTCCCTGATTACTTCTACTCTAATTCATGGTCACTTGTCCTCTAAAAACGAACAAGCTTCTGTGATGAGAGGTAACAGCCATATTTATTTATGTACACTGAGACTGCAGTTAGAAACTCCATTGGTTTACAAAGGACAGCAGTAGGTCCTGCTCTAAGTTCCGTGGCAAGGGGCCATCTTTTCAATACCAACCATAAATTACATCCTACTAAGGGGCCTGGAGTCCAGTTTGATGGCTGTTGGTTACCCCTACAATTTAAGTGCTACAATTGCACTTTGACCAATAGCTTCTCTTCTGGTCATTATTGTTCTGCATAGGCATTTCAGCTGGCAAGGAAGCAAAGTTCTTTCTTTGCATAACTCCTTTCAATTGCATTTGTAGCATCAATAAAGGATGTGGGTGGGTTAATACATTAAATCATCTATCTACTTTGTGCTTTAAATAAGTCCATATTAACATAAAATTTAACGACACAATGATTTTTGAGCATGATAGAAGACATTGTTGTAGGAAATTTCAGATATTCAGGTATTCAAAGTTCCATATACAAATTTTTAAGTTTATTTCATCTAACATACATATATTTTTACTAGATAAAGAGTTAAATATAAAAAGAGGAACCCAACAAGAAAATAATTCGTTACTAGTCAAGTTCTTCAAGTAAAATATTTTAGGCTTAATATAGTATTGTAAGGAATACTAAATTTCTTAAGATCATATGATTAAATAGTCTGTAAAGTGAAAAGTAGAGTCTAAGAAGATTTATAGCTTTTGTAAAAAATTAAATGTCGTCATTAATTGGTTATGTTATAAAAATTAATGTGAGATATAGTAACGAGAATAAAGTTTCAAATTACATGAATATTAAATTTTTAAAATTCCAATAAAAAACTCATGGTTCATTTCAACATAAAATCAAATAGGTAAGTTCTTTTTTCAATCACTAGCAATATTTTAGAAAATAATTATTTTTAAAAATTTTTTAGAAAATAATTCTTTGAAGGATATTTCTGTAAACAATGTAAACAATTATGTCATATTTACATGTATTCATAAGTTCAATTATTATGCTTCAAAATAATTTTTATTTAGATACAAATTATATATACATAACTGAATTGCCAAAGATAAAATATATCAACAATTTTAGAAAATTTAAATTACTGGAAATGTTTAATTTTTACCATTACAAATTATTATAAAATTGAAATGAATACATTAGTTTAAATATAAGTAATTTATTATATATTTCAATAATTTGTGAGCCTCAGTTTATTCATTTTTGAGATGCTAATACATTTATTTATAACTATATTAATATAAAAATATACATATATATAGCAGAATGCCATTTGTTAATAAACTTGTAGATTACTAGATGGAATCTCTACTTATTCCTCAATATTAAAGTCAAAAAACATTTTTATTCCTTTACTTTAAGCAGATGCTGAGAACTCTAAGATGAAAAAGTATCTGTCCTTTTCCTTGAGGGAAAGGCCATTAGAAAGCACATTTAACTGTATGCTTTTGCCACAGGATATGACTGAATAAGAGGAAAAGAGGCACCAATTTTATCTGAGATGTTTACACTCTTCTGTCAATGTTGTAAGATATTATTTTCATCTTAATCTATACAGTGTTTAATTTTCAAATCCTGTTAAAAAGAATATCTCTTTGTAATTAGTTTAGGAGTTATGGTAGATTATTCACTGAAAGATTAATGGCATGCTTTCTAGTGAAGTATTGTAACCCATAAGTTTAAAGTTGGACCAGATGCATTTTAGCCCTGAAAACTCATTAGCCATCTGACCCAGTTGCACATATGGCAACAAAGTGAAGAATGTATGCAGTCAAACACACACAAACACTTCATCATCACAGGGCAACTTCATCTTAAAACATTCCAATAATCTTTCTACTTGTGAGAGCTACAAATATTACAGGAGGAGAGGTTTGAAATAGCAACCATGTAAATGCACACTAGTGAGCAGAAATGAAGATCGTAGCCTCTGGTCTGCATCTGCTGTAAAATTTGGGATCCATCTCTCTGAATCTCAAATCTAATCTTTATACTAAAAGAACAAAAATCAAATTTTATGAATTAATATTTTCTCTATGGGTGAGATCATCTGTAATTATTTTATTCTCAAAGTGGTGAGTGACCACAAAGTCTTGCTCTCAGTTGTTTTGAAAATAGTCAAAACATTATTTATATAATTTATATAAATTTATATAATTATATAAATTTATATAATTATATAAATTTATATATTTATATAATTATATAAATTTATATATTATTATATATTATTATATATTTATATATTATGTTGGAAAAAATCACAAAAGTAAAAGGAAGTGAGGTTGAGATGATTGGCTTGGTCTAAGCAGATAATTTCATATACTTACAGGTACAGATGGTCTTCAACAATTCTCAGGAGCTGACAAAGGGAAAAGCTACTTTTCCTCTAAAAGTCTGAGTAAATACATGGTAATTTGACTTCCTATCTATTCTACTCTTGAAATTCAATGAATAGAGCTGATGGTAATTACTAAATTTCTTATCATAAACACAAAGTTGCTTACTTACATTATTTTAATACAAACTTGCGATAATATCTCCCTTTTACTATGGTTATTTTTTGGGCAAGAAATGTTTATTTGCTGATTATGAGTGTTTATTCTTATACAGGTTCTGAAAAGAGTGAAGAAATTTACTGAACCAAAATTACTAAAAGAAGATAATGTAGCCAAGAATACAAAAAAAATTCATAAACTTTTGTAGTTTAAATATAACTTACCAATTTTCATATAAATTCATTTCTACTATTTTCTCTCCTTGTAAAGAGAATAATAAAAGATGAAGATTACCAACTATTCACAGAGTAAAATAATTATGGAATCTGTATGACATAATGCATGCAGCATCATTTAATTAAATAATTATTTAGACATTAATATAGAGCTATATGGACAATACCTATATTATACAAATAATTTGTGTCACACAAAAAGGTCTGATCATACTTTTATGAGTAAATTTCTGTTTTTCTTTTATACTATTTCTATTATTTCTTGAGATTATACTATATTTTTTTCCTCCTTTCTTTAACTCACTCCAAACCTTCCCACATGCATACTTCTTGGTATTTTTCAAATTCATGGCCTCTTTTTTGTTAATTGCTATTTTATAGACATACATACACACAGACAAGTAGCCAGTTATATAATTAGAGATATACAGATATAATGTATATATAACCGGCTTAATCTGTGTAACTCCATGCATGTATGTTTTCATTTGGTAGGAAGTAAGTTAAAAGTTCAAGTTACTTTGGAGATTCAACCATTTCTTTTATTTCATGCTGTTCTTGCCACAAGTAACTTTCTGGAAAATAATATAGGAAACACAAGTAGGGATTTGGGTTTTAGTTCCCGGCTACAGCCCAGTGCTTTCAGCATCCCCAGCATATCCAGTTTGCTTGGCTATTGCTTAGTGTTGGGATAGCTTTCTCGACTCCAGTTACCCACAGACATGCCTATTGGATAACAAGATATAGATAAATCTGCATTAACATTTACACCAGATTGTTTTAGGTTAAGTCAATCGATGGTACAAATAAACAGCACAAATATTTTCTTAATGTTACATGTCTACAATAAAGTAAAATTAATAAATATAAATGAAAGAGAAAGTAAAGTTGGAAGGAAACTAAAGGAATTTCCAGAATGTACCAAAACACAGTCAGCGTATTTTATACATTTGCCTAAAAAATAAAGTCTGACCATAGCCATTCTTGAGGTCAGTGTCACTCAATACAAAATGAGTGTTTTAACTTTTATTAGCGTCTTTACAGAGGCAAATTTTTTTTTGCTTAGCATAAGTTCTTATCAAGAACAAAGAGATAAATGGAACAAATATAAGAAAATTGAAAATAAAATATCAGAAATCACATTTTTTGCAGAATCAAATATTCTCAACATTTTAGCACATTGATCTAACCCGCGGCAAATAATGGTGTGGATATTGTGTAAAAAAATCGAAAATCCTTGTTCAGAAATTTGGGCAGAGACCTCAGCTACTATTATTACCTAATTTTAATTAGGTAGCATAGTATCATGTAATATAATTTTTGCAAGAGTAAAAACATGTCTGTGTCAAAATGTATAAGAATTCATCAGTTGATTATACTATACAATATTTCATTTTACCAAAATTTTGTAAAAGTTAAATCGTATTTATCAGTTTTGACTCTGGAGCTCAGAAGCAGTCTAGAAAAGTGTGGGAGAACATTTCTAGAAATGCTTAACTCGATTTGGGGTGCCTAGAGCAAAACTCCCAAGAGTCCTGAATAAGACAGATGGCATCTTTATTTTCCTCAGGTGAGACTGACCCAAGTAGATTAGCAGGAAGTAGCCTTGACTGCCAGTTTCTTTGAGCTTATAACTGAAAAACAAAACAATGAAAAGGAATCAATAAAATGAATGAATAAAATTAAAAACAAAACAGAACCAGGAGCATTACATATACAGGAAGCAAGCACTGTTTATGGAAGTGGAGAGGTAACAGTTAAGTGTTAACATTAACCTTTAGTTCAGGATTACATTATGGTATATTAATTTAGTGATGGTCCAGAGACCACTTACTGAGATAGCTTTAACATTTAAAGCAGTCTTAGGAATGCTTTCAGGAGATGGCATAACTGCATATAGTTTGGTTAGCTACTACAAGATGGGGGAGAAGACATGCCTTAACCCAGAGAGAGCTGAAGCTTTTAGTGGGTGCAGATATAGAGATGTGTTTTGTGCCTTCTCTATTTGCTGGTGAGTGCTCCTGTCTCTGCTACAACCATTCTTCTTTGTCATCAAAACCTACTTTATTAAGGTTCCAAAATCTAATGACAAACATTTGTTCCCTAAATATCTTCTAAGCCATCAGCACCAGATTGGGACTACTGACATATTTGTCTTTAGAGCTTGAGCAGCAACCATGTTCTCAGATGCATTAGGGCATATACAGCCATTTTAGGATCACCTAGCCCATATCATTAATAATTCTTTCAAGAAAATTGGTATATATTATATATTCCATTGTCTCTCTTCCTAGCGAGATCTCTATCTAATATAAACAATGATTCTAAGGGAACAGAATTCTAGAATGAATTTCTCTACAAGTCTTGGTGATGTAACATGGTTCTCCACTTGAAGACTCTCTTAGTAGTGTGGAGACATAAAAACAATTCATGGTGTAAATAGTTTCAAGATATTTGAAATTTAACTACATTCCATACTCCTGGTCTATCCTTAGTAAGGAGCAAGGAGCTTAGTGACTCACAATATAAAGGCTTAGACAATTTCTGGAAAATGAAGGAATTGAATGAGGCTGGCTAATTTTTTCTAACACCTCTTGATTAGCTAACACAGGAAAAGAATGATCTCAGATGAAGAATTTCCTAGGTGCTGATGTGCATTAAAAACAACAAACATACAAAACAACAACAATAATAGCAAAAACAAAAACAAACTTAAGACTTATAGGAGCTTTCTGAAAGATAATCTTCTCTGAAGATTCAAGTTAGTAAAAAACAGACCCACCCCCTTAGCATATAATTGTCCAACTTACAATTGTGGAGTGCTGTGACTTGTAGTGGGGATGTATGGCGTATCCTGATATGGTTAATTTGGAGAAATCTCAAGTTACTTTGTGTAGAGCAGAGGATAATATTGGATGTCTTTGTCATTTTTATGCTTCAGTTTGTGAAACTTGTTCCTTACCATTTCAGCAAGATTGGCTGGCCAGCAAGTGTAAAATGCTCCCAAGGATACTTGAGGTGATCTGTCATTGCTCTTCTCTGTATATTACACCTTAATGAGAGATCCATAGGTGCTCAACTGGATAAACTGTCTTCTGGTCTTAATTGGACCTAATAGTAGCAAGTGCCTAGAGTCATCAAAGGCACAATAAGTGTACTTACTGAAATGGAGAGCATAGACAAAGCAAATAGTAGAATGTTTTCACCAGATCACTAACCAGGATTTTCCCAGAGGTAAAATATTTATGATATGACTAAGTTGTTGTTGAATTTTATAGAAAAATTCCAGAACAAATAATAGACATGTTGCTTCAAATCCTAACAAAAGAGAATAACAGTCAATAAACTAATTTCCAGACTTGAGTTAGTTGTCAGACCCACAACCACTTGTATGAAAAAGAGAACCAGTCCTCTTGAAAAAGGCCCTGGTTAAATGCTAAAAAGTTTGACTTATGTTTCATATGACTTGTGACTAGTGTAATAATACATTGAGAACAAGGACATATTCAGACCTTTCAGAATCTATTAGAAGCTGTTTCTGGATTGCAAATCAACCCTTTCTGCATATAAAAAATCAGTAATGATACTAAGAAAAATCAAATAATTGCAAAAGGATTAAATACAATTCTGATTTTTGAACTCAGGTGTAAGGATTTTTGATCACTTTGCTTATCAGTATAGCATGTTGGTACCTGCACACGGAAAAAAATCATCTCTGGTATAACACTTGAAACCAAAATCATTGTAGATTAAGTTGACTGTAATCAATAGCCCTTCTCTGTGATCCATTTGAGGTCGTTGGATGCCAAAAAGGACTGTTAAAATGGGATAAGGCAAGAACAGCAACCCTTGCATAGGTAATTCCTATGCACTAATAATGGCACTAATTTCTGTCATCTCTCCAGTTTTGTGATATTGGAAGTTTAGGAGTTGAACTGGAAGTTTCTGATTTCTTTTAAAACTCAGTTGTGGAGCTTTCAGATTGGATCTCTCTCCACAAGCTCCTCACTGGCCTGGCGCATCTGGGATACAGGCAGCAAACCCGCAGAGGTGAGTAGGCTGTGGGGCATAACCCACCATATCCACATATACTTTTATCTTTATACCTCTTCTTGTTTTCTTTGTGTTGCTATGACAAACACCATGATATAAAGAAACTTAATAGAGAAAAAGTTGCTTGTTTTGTGCTTCCAGGTCACATTACATAACTGAGAACATTCAGGGAGACATTTAAGCCAGAACTCAATCTGAAATCATGGACAAATGCTTCTTTCCAGCTTTCTCATCCTCACGCTTAGTAAACTTTCTTATATATCATAGGACAAACTGCCTAGGGACTACTAACACCCAGAGTGGGCTGTGTCACAATACTTCGATTAATAATCAAGAAATCACCCATAGACATACTCAGAGGCCAAGTAATGCTTCTCTTAGCTGAGTCAGAGCTATATCAAGTTACTAGGTAAATTTAGCCAGGACACTAGCATTCCATAATAACCACCAGAGAAAATTTGCTTTTGGTTGGCAAATTCAGCAGAATACACTTACCGTTATACTTCAGTAGTATGTTAATTCTGAGATCTGTACTATGGCTCAATTAACAAGCATTTTAATCTCTTTTCTCTACAAAAACATAGTATATTGGCCCACTTTATTAATAACATTATGGTGACTGAACAAAGAATGAAGACACAATATTTCTGTGTTGCTGTGCAAAATAAAAATATTAGGTGATATAAAATAAATTATGCAAAATTCAAGGACTTTCTATCCATGTAGAACTTATAGGACTCATGGTATGAGAATGTAGATATTCATATACTACTTGGAAGATAAAGAATAAATAGTTGTATCTGGACCCTCTTTCCACAAAAGATGAATCACAACACATAGGATGTCTATTTATATTTTTGTGAGTATAATTTTTATTACTTTAGTTTACATAGCAAATTAGTTAGATAAACGCTTATTTTGATTGAGTCCAGAGCAGGATTAAGCTCCACATCACCAGGAATAAGATACTTTGTCTGCTGCTTTGCCATATGGGTTGTAGAATTCATCAGCCACAGTGGTACTTGTGGTGTCAGTGGCAGACAGGAATGCTGTTGGAAGCCTTTGACAAATCCCCACAGCATATCACAGCATAGAGAATTGGCAGTTTTGAGAGAGGCCTTAGGGATAGCTGCAGACCACTAATCTTTCATTGAAGTATAGCTTGTGAGTTACTATTGAACTTTAGTGAAAACTGAACTCTTTTTTGTTTTTTTGTTTTTTTTTTTTTGTTTTGTTTTGTTTTGTTTTGTTTTTTTGTTTTTTTTTTTTTTTTGAGGCAAGTTTTCTTGGCTGTCCTGGAATCACTTTGTAGACCAGGCTGACCTTGAACTCACAGAAATCTGCTTTCCTCTACTTCCCCAAGTGCTGTGAGGTACTGAACTCTTCTTAGTGGGCTACCACATGAAAATAAAACCTGAATTGAATTATGTTATCTTATTCACCAAACTGTAAGGCTGGTTTGCATAGCAGTAACCCATCAACAAATAAGTATGGTGCATATATATCAGTCTTGAAAATGTTATGAGGGAATAAAGTTTCATAAGATTTACAAATATCTATCATTCTTGTTTTTTCATCTTTTCCTTAAGCAAGCATAATTTGTGTCCTATCATCATTTGGGCAAGGAAAAGAACACTAGGCTTAATTTATAGGTGGTAGCTTACACTATACAGATATTATGAAGTAGACAGATGAATTCTTTCAGTCACTTTCTTGGAAACTCCAGATGGATAAAGGTAAATAGAGATCTTCACAATAACCATAAGTTTGGGTGGTGATGAGGTTTTTCATTTTGTTTAGAAGGAAAGATGGTCAAGGGTGTAGGTTTAAACCAAATTGGAGGCTATATCCACTGGTTTAGCCTGATGCTTTGAGATTTGATAGGAACATGTTTGAAAACTGGTGAGAAATATTTTTTACAGATGGAGAATGAGGATAGACATCTCCAAAAGAACATGAAGATATTTGTGTCCATGATGTCACATAAAAGTGACATCAGCAAAGCAGGGTTCAATAATTAAGTACAGCATTGCCTATTCTGTGCCTAGTAGTCAACACTCCTTCCTGGATACATCTGTCATTTTACAATAGACTCTTGAGCAAAATGACCAATATGACAGAGAAATAAGTTATGCTTAGGTGCAACAACATGGACTTGCATTCTTCAAGGCTAATGTGGTATGACTGTCGCTTAATGAAAAATTTGCCAGAAGCAAAGACAACAAGAAATTCCCAATATGATGCAATGTCCCAGGGTGACCTGTCAGTGACATGGTAGCAAACTGACTACAGTGCACCATTTCCATTATCAAATGGGTAATGGTTTGTACTTACTGGAATAGATACTTATCTTAAGTATTGATTTTCCTTTCATGCATGTAGTATTTCTGCCAAATATACCATTCAGAAATGTATAGAATTCCCTTTTCATTACCATGGTATTTTGCACAGCATTACTTATAGCCAGAGAATACTTCACAAAGTGGCTTCATTTTCCTGTAATTCACTTGTCTCACTATATTCCCCACTGTCCTGAAGCAGTTGGTTTTATGTAACAATACAATGATTTTTCTTTTCTTTCCTTTCTTTTCTTTTTTAAGATACAGGCATAGTTCTAACTTCAGTGGAAAAGCCTAAAGACCTGGGGCAGGGTTCTCCAGGAGGCCGTACATTTTTTGAATCATCATGTGATAAATGTAATGCTTTTCATATAGCCAGGAATCACTGGTACAGGAGTGAACAGTCAGAAATTAGAATGGTACCACTCAACATCAACTCTTACCCCACTACCTTTGTTTTCTATTTTCTTCTTCTTCTTCTTCTTCTTCTTCTTCTTCTTCTTCTTCTTCTTCTTCTTCTTCTTCTTCTTCTTCTTCTTCTTCTTCTTCTTCTTCTTCTTCTTCTCCTCCTCCTCCTCCTCCTCCTCCTCCTCCTTCTCCTCCTCCTCCTCCTCCTCCTCCTCCTCCTCCTCCTCCTCCTCCTCTTTCTTCTTCATCCTCTGCTTTACCTAGAGGTTCAAAAAGGGACAGTATTTCTATCAGGAGGCAACACAAATTTCATATTGTCCTCTTTTGGGCTGAGATGTACATTATTCAATAGGCTAAGAGAGATGTCACATTGTTAGAAGTGACTGATTGCCAGATAGAGGTAGGAGTGCTACTTCTGAGTGAAGGTATAAGGGTTTTTCTAGAGTGCAGGTGATCCTTCAGGGCATCGTTTGGTGTTACCAATGTCTAGTGATGAAGGTCAAAAGAACTGGCAGCCATACAATAAGCCTGCTTAATGAATGGTCTATAATTTTCAGAAATGAAAATGTGAATCACCGTTCAAGTAAAGAAGCCAGACTTGTTGAGGTGCTTGCTGTGGGTACAAAAGAAACAGAATACATATTAGGAAAGGATAGTTCTTTATAGAGATCAAGCAGTGGATGTTATCAGCTGCAGAACAATGATTACAACCTCCATGAGTAGTTCCTTTAAATGTTCTTGATATGATTGGGCAAATATGCATACATTAGGCATGCATTTGTGTTTTCCTTCCTAAACTAATGTTTTACTGTATCACATGACATTGATTGAGATAATATTAGCAATAAGTGTGGCTAAAAGTGTATTATCATGCTTAATGTGGGATGGTAAAAAGAATAAGCATTTCCGCAAAGGATTTCTCATCTAATATGGACAAAGTAGAGTGATTTTGACTGTATATGTAATAGATAGTTTGTATAGAATTATGATCTTCATATGGAAATTGCAACATGAGATTTGATGGGGTGTAATGTTGACTAGGTGTGTACGTATGATAGATGATTTTGATTGTCAATTAGATTGGCTCAAGAATCAATTAATGGACTTACTTCTTGGCAGGTCCATGAGTACATTTCCAAGAAGGATATGTGAGGTGAGAAAAACATTCCCAGAGTGGGTAGTATGTGTTGGCAGCAGCCCAGACATAAAGTATTCCAAGGGAAAAGTACTGCCTATTCATTTAGAGAGAATGTCCACTTCTCTTCCAATTTCAACTTCTTTTCTCCTGATATCAGACTCCACCTCCTTCAGGTTCCAATTTGACTGAATAACAATGATTCCCCAAGAATATTAAACTTTAGTGCCATACTGGATTGCTGCAGAACCTAGCTTTGTATACTGAGCAGCTTCCAGGGTCTCACATTCTAGCAGGTGATAGATATTTTTAATTAACTAGTCAGTCTTAGCTGTAACCAATTTCATTGTACCCTCTCTGTAACATACATGTACATTTTATTTATGGTGTTCCTAAAGAGAAAGCTGCCTACTTCAGATGCTTTTAAAGTTATTCATGTTTGTATATGAGGAGTGAGGCAGTGATAAATAATTAAATTTTAGTTTAATGTTAGATTTATAAAACTAACACCATCCATTTAAAATTTTTTCTTTTATCTGAGTTATACAAGTTATCATTAATTTTTCTTTTATATAATTATGTGAATTATAGTTTCTTTTTGTATATATTCCACTGCAATTAGGTAAACTTTTTAAAATAAATGATATGAGTTCTTTAATTATTTTGGTAAGAAAATTCAGTTTGGAGGATGCAATAACTGCCTCCTTGCCATTGTTATCATAGCTCTGTATGTACATTTACTTTAAAAATCATCAAAAAGTTACTAATAGACAAAACTAAATTCATATAGTAAATTAGTTACAACTTTGTCCATAATTTTCCGGTTAAACTCTGTTTCTTTCTTCCTGTTTCTTTTTTAAATGTGCATTCGTATTTTGGCTGCATTTATATCTCTTTGTGAGGGTCCAAGAGTCTTCTGGAACTGCAATTACAGACACTTGTGAGCTGACATGTGGGTGCTGAGAATTGAATCTGGATCCTCTGTAAGAACAGCCCATGCTTTTAACCACTGAGCCATCTCTTTGGCCCCCTAAACTCTTTTTACATTTTCCTTAATACCCTCCTTGAGGTGATTCAGTTTCATGAGATCTGAAACTCAAATTTCCTGCTTTCATGTATTTGACCTTCAGTTTCACTTTACCTTGAAAGAATACATTCCATGGCCTTTTTTAAGTTTTAGGCTTTCAGTACTTTTTCTAATTTTTACCTTTAGTACTGAATGAGTTCCTTCCCAGTGTCTTCTAATTTCTGTTGTTTCTCAGTCTTATGTGAGTACTGGCCTCTATGTCAAATTTTCCCAGAAATAGGTTTGTTTCTTTTGTATTTTATCTAGTTTTCTAACTGTTCTTCACAAGCTATTGGTTCCCTGATATAAGCCACCACATGATGACTGGGAGCAGAATTTTTTACCATTACTTTTTAGTCACAAAGTGAAATGAAAATATTTAATTAAATATTTTGGTACCTCAGTATGCATCTAATTTTGATGAGTTTGGATAAACAGCTACATTTAATCTGTGTACACATTACTTCACAGAACCTAGAATTTGTTTTTGTGTCAGAGTCCTGTACTTTGAAACTGATAATTTTGATGAACTCTCTTAATCATAATTATATGACCCCAAAAATCCATATCATTGAGCCAGCAGATTTAGCTATTCATTAAGTAATACAAAAATCAGTTCTTTATATGTGTAGATAACTATTTTCACTTTCAAAATGCTATCAAATTTTATACCAGCTAAATTCTGTAAAATAATGTAAATGTTAAATACAATTATAAATTTTGAGAATTTACCTAAAAAAATCTCTTTGGTGATTATCTTTTACTTAAAAAATAAAATAAAAGTAACCATGTTTTCAATTTAAGACAAAGTACAAACTGTCAATAAGAAAAGAACTCTTATCTTCCTAAGTAAACTGACCATAAGTGAAGGAGCACACAGAAGTAAAGAAATTCTCTAAAAGGGCATCTACTATAGAAAAGTAGGTAAAAATTTAAACCAATAAGTTTCAAAGTTATGGCCAGTGCTCAACACACCATTTTTTTTTTTTTATTTAACAAATGGTTGCTCTCCAGAGCATCTCTACATGTAGGATTTTGAATAGGGCAGACAAGTGGAGATCCATCCACAGAGTGCTACTCCCAGACAGTTTGCAGGTAGAGATGAATAGAAGCACTAGACCGGATTCCTTGATATGGTAAGAGTTATCTTAGGCACTTAATGCAGTCACTACTGTGCTGTTTTAAGAGAGAAAATAGGTCATTTCATTTTCATACAAAAAGAAAAATAAATAATGCAATGATGAAAATGTTGTCAAGGATGAAAAATCATAGAATTTACATAGAAAGGGTTGCAAAAATGTAGCAACATTTTAACACAAATATTAAATATTAAATATGTTTTCAGTGATTACAAATTAATTATGACAGATGTTGATTTTTTTCTATTTTAGAATTACCACTGGTGTCACCAAATAAAAATATTTTTAAGTGTATGCTATAACTTTGGGCAAAGTAATGCATGTTGACATGTAGCTCTACCGATTAATACAGAGAATTGCCTCGATTGAACAGGCCTCTGGTGACAGTTTTTAATATATAAGTTAAGCTGACGTTTAGTTCTGCTCTTCTTGGAACCACAAAATGGCAAATCTCCAAAATTCGAAAACTTCAAAGCATTGTTGGAAATTGATTAATACTGTAAAGTTATTTGCGAGAAACGTAAGTTTTCTTCTTTCAGTCATTCTTCTTAGAGATGTCTGTAAATATTAAAGGAAGAAATTTAGAGTTCACAGAAATAGTAAAATGAAAAAATAATAGTAATTGTTAAATTATTTAAATTTCTCTACTGCTCTCATACTGTTTTCTACATATTATAAAGCATCAATGAGACATATTTTTTAAATCTATGGTCAATAACTTATTTCAACCTTACATTTACCATTTTGAATTGATAGTTAAATTTTGCATTAAACAAATGAAATTTTATAGTTTTAGGGCAAAACATTATTTAATTCATTTAAACACTTTTATTTTGAGTGAAACTATTCTTTTGGTTGTTCTTTTTCTCTCCTTTGTTTTTCACTTCCATGGCAGTATTTATTTGACATATATATGTAAGCTGAATTTATATTACTATAAGCTTATTTAAATAACTATATTCCTATTACCATATAGGTGTATATAGTTTAATAAATACATGACTTATCTATTTCTTCTATCATCTTTCTATTTCTATGATTTTCATTATAAAAATTCATTGAATACACTTAATAACCTAAGAAATGTGCTTTATGTTGAAGCACCCATGGTCTTTGTTCAACGTCTGCTGCTTTTGTCTTGGCCTTACACATGGCTTCAAGGCATGAAAGAAGCCTGGTTATTTACCTTTGCATCATCAGTGTTAACTTTGCAAGGTTTCACCCTGAGATTCTTGGGGTTTGATATATCCAGGTACATGTTTACATACATATGTTTGTGCTTATAAACACAGCGGAAATGCTATTACCTTGTCAATACAGTAAATTTGTCATCACTTTAATTGATTTAGTTGTGTATCACTTGATTCCTCAAGCAGTAATATATCAGAAAAAAATATGACATTAGATGGATATCCACGAATGTCATAAACTACTTTTGCCTTAGTCATTAGAATCACCAGTATATAGAAGTTGTACCTTTGTACATAATTAAACAAGGCAAGTAATGTTTGCAAAGCCATCTAATGTAGCTTCGAACTTTAAACGAGATAAATACAAGTCCAACTATCTAAGCTTATATGTAGTCAATTCCTTTCTACTTCATCAGATGAAATTCTCATCTCTGGTTTGGGTTCACAAACAGAAGAGCTTGTTTTTATCCTTAAAGATGGCAAATGTTAAATACTGCTTTATAGTAAAATTTCAGTTTTCAACAGTTCACTGTTCACATAATGCTCGTTTCTGAATATCAGCCTTGTTTGCTGACTCTAGCCAAGATTTCCGTTGCTTTGTAATAATTTCTCTTCTAGGTAAGACCTAAGACTGCAATCACATTTAGCTTTTAATGGTATAATCAACAGCATTTTAACAGCTATGACTTTACAAAACAGCAGCTTGTCTTTGATCCTCGTTAAGTTTCTGCCTTGGTTTTATTTCATATGACATTCACTTAATAATTGTCATTTTGTCTTACTAAAAGGATATATTGTCTTAAAACCTTTTAAGTATTTATGCCTATTTTGACCTAAGTTATCTTAAAGGTTCTCCATTTTTAATCTTTTAAATGTGTTATCTATAAATTTTAATGACAGCTTATGTGACAAATATATATATATCTATATCCATCTCCCAAAGGAAACATTTCTAACAGAAAGGCTTTTTAATTACTACAATCTGGATGTAATACAAAGTCTTATGGATTACTACTGAAACTAGATGACAAAGGATAAGGTTCTTAACATATTTTTAGGAATGACACATTCGTTTAACAAAGTTGATTAGTGTCACCCATTGATTGCTTTGTGTAGATAAACAGCTTTAGAATAATGTATTTGTCCCATGTTTCCTACATGAAGCATCCTTTGATCCCAATAGTTATTCTGTGAGAATCTCATAGCCACTGGCATTCAGCTGTAAAGTCGAGTGTTCATTTAGCTGTGGATGTGGCAGCACATCAGTACAGCGTCCAGTAAACACACTGAGTTGCATGCAACACATTAATGACAGGAATCTTTCTCTAGAGCTGCCTTGCCTTCTTCAGTCAGTAAAAGATTACCAAACACATCATTTTTCTTGCTTTATTAAATAGAATTCACTACAAATTGCTTGGCCTTTCGTTAGGCTGACCTTTCTGGCCCATGAGTGCCAGCTATAAAAGATAGCCAGAGTATTCAGACTGTTTTTGCCAGGCTTTTTCATGAACCAATTGAGTATAAAGAGAATAAAATGAGGGACTGACAAATGTGTATATATTAATACACAGACATATGTCATTTTTATTTATTTTGAAAAGTGTGGATATAGGAAAGAAAACTAGAATCATCTTCCATTTTCAGCATCATTAAAAAAGTCAAGACCAATTTAATGAAAAATATGTAATAGAACTGATTTCACCAGTTGGAAAACTTTCCAAACAATATGTTTTATAGTTTCTACGTTTTGAAAATATTCAGCAATATTTCCCCAGGCATAAAAACGATAGTGATAACTGTACTTTTACAAAATAATGATTTCAAGCAGAAGTCTAACTTTTTCAGATATATTTTACAACTTGTAATAAACACACGATGACCCATAAACAAACTATTCACAAAAACTTTTCTCAAGTATGAAAGCTCCTTAAGTGAAATTAATTTTGGTACCAGAACAGGACAGAATTCTCAATGGTTAAGGAGTATACTGCTCTTGCACAGAACCTGGGTTTTGCTCTCAGAGATGATGTAATAATTCACAAGCACTGTACTTCAGTCCATGGTATCAGAGTGCTCTTACATGCACCTAGTATACATAAACTCATTAAAGCACATACATACACAAGTAAAGAATATCTTCAGAATTACAAAAGATACACATTTTTAAAAACAATCTTTGCATCAAATTTGTATATTTTATTTAATTTTCAAGGCTTTTAAAAAATGAACTAGCAGGCACAACATCATCAGAGGGAAAAAATGACAGGCAGGATTCCATTTTAATGAATTGGAATATGTTGTTTGAAAAATAAAGTGAAAGCATTTCCTTTTATAATATGAAAAGCATTTTATAATCACTTAATTTTCATTAAGAATAACTATGAAATTTTGTCAACCCTTATTCCCATTCATATTAATGGGTTTTATGGGCTATACCTATAAGTTCTTTATTAACATGCTACATATAACATTTGAATTATTCAGTTAGTCATTTTCATATCCTTAAGTTAAATTTGTGCTGTTTACAGAGGTCTTCCTAACATATGAATCATGTTCAATCATTTATTAGATTTAAAATGTGTTAATATGAAAACTGGTTATCATTTTCTCTTGGATGTTTTGTCAACTTTAGGATGTAGATTACGCTTATGCATGCAATTCTCAGGTGGTATTTCATTTCTCTTTTTATCTTAAGTATTAAATCTAATTTTTTTCCTTTCCCAATTATGCCAAACTTAACTTCTGCAAAATAATATTTTTAAAAAGTATACAATAATAGAAACTAAAAGCAAATTCAGTTGTGATGGGGAAATTGATGACTTTGCAATCAAAATTGCATCATGAAAACCAATGATAACCTTTGCACTGATATCAGCAACTTAGCTAAGTCTTTAGTCTTGGTGTTTGCTTTAGAATTTGATGGTGAAGCAACCCACTATAGTGACATATAACACCAAGAACTGAAAAGAAACATATTCTCAGAGGTTTTAAATGGGCCTACAGAACTAAACAGAGAATTCTCAAAAGAGGAATATCGAATGGCTGAGAAATACTTAAAGAAATGCTCAACATCCCTACTCATCAGGGAAATGCAAATTAAAACGACCTTGAGATTCCATCTTACACCTATCCAATTAGAAAAGATCAATAACTCGAATGACAACACATGCTGGAGATGATGTGATGAAAGGAGAACACTTCTCCACTGCTGGTGGGAGTGCAAACTTGTTCCATCATGCTGGAAAGGAATATGGCTTACCCAGAAGTATAAAGACTCACATGATACATACTCACTTATAATTGGACACTAGCCCAAAAAGGGTGTTCCATGATAGTTTTCATTTACTAGGAGATTGGGATAGATGTGAAGTCATCTTATTGTGACCCTAGGTGAGAGAAGTATGAAAGAATGGGAAAATAGAAGGACCCACAGAGACCTAGGACCCTACAAGAAAAACACCATGACAGGAATTTCTGGACCCAGAGGGGTCTGCTCAAACTACTGCACCAACCAAGGACAATACGTGCAGTAAACATTGAGCACCTACTCAGATCTAGCCAATGGACAGGACATTCTACACAGTTACGTGGAGAGTGGGAACTGCATCTGACATGAATTCTGGTGCTCCATAATTGACTACTTTCCCTTGCTGGGGAGGCCTGGTAGCACTCAGAAAAGGGATAATCTGGCTACCAAGATGAGACTTGATAGATAGCGTATTACCATATAGTGGGGGAGGAGGTCCACCTCGGTCATACACCTAGGAAAGGAGAATAGGGTGAAAGCAGAAGGCAGAGAGCAATGGGTGGATACAAGTGGGAGGAAAATAATTGAGATGTAATCTGAATAAATTAATTAAATAATAAAAAAATATATAAATATATATATACATATATATACATATATATATATATAGAGAGAGAGAGAGAGAGAGACAGACAGACAGACAGACAGACAGACAGACAGACAGACAGAGACACAGAGACAGACAAACAGAGACAGAGACAGGGACAGAATGCAGGTTAATGTAGATGAGATTTAAAGAAAATAAGCACTACGGACTTTCAAGACCAGAGATGGGAGGTGCCAGAAAAATTTACCAGTGCGTCTCACATCTATAGAAATACAGTGCTGAAGAGGCCAAGCAAACCACTGCATCTTGTAAACACAGTTTGAAACAATTATACACAGCATTGTGGGTCAACACCCTCCTTTGGATTTGGGTTCAGAATCCGTGTTTCATCCTGAAATGTGTCGCACAATGAGGCAGGCATTGACTGGCAGGGCTTTTGTAACAACTGTGCTTTTTCTCCATGGCTCAGGAAGCATAAATATTTGTCTAAGCATGATACTATTAAAGAAAACCACCCTGTAGGGTTCATGTTAGACAAAGGAGGCAAATTAATTATCAGGCTACACTTGGTAAGTCTTTTTTATTTTTATTTTTTTTAATTATGAAATCATCTTTACCTTTTGGAGAATATTCCCAATTTTCCTACTGTTAATTAATACATCTACATAATTTTAACTATAACAGGCACTGAAACATCTACAAACACATATTTCTTCAGATCTTTTTATGTTTCCATTTCATTGTTGTTCAAGTACAATAACGCACATGCAAATTTTATCATTTGTTTCTCTCTTGTAAATGGTCATTTTATAACTACAATCCCCAGTGTTTTATTTAATATATATTGTCCTTATAAGTCCATAATGTAAAAATAAAAGCTACACTTGAAGCTACACATGTCCCCCATGTAAATTTTTGTGTGCAAATATGATATCTTTTCTTGTATGTATAACATTAATTTTCAGATATTTTCAAATTTTGTGTACAGAAAATTCAGTATTATACAGAAACATAACGTTTTAGTGGATTCCAAAATGTTATATTCTTATATACAATAAATATATGACATTCAATATTTTCATATTGAAAAATATTTTATATTAATATCCAGTTTCAAGTATGTCAGAAATGTTTAAAAGTATTAATGAAATGATATCTAATACCACTGAACAAGAGGCAAAGGCAGAAAAAGCCATAGTATACTCTCAGAGGAAGTCTACAAACTACACACACACACATACACACACACACACACACACACACACACACACACACACACACACACTAACCACATGTACACAAACCACACGCACACATATACACACACATACCAACACATCAAACACACACAACATACTTTTTGAGTATGAAGAAAAGAAATCTATTTTATTATCTTCAAATATTACCAAATCTGTTTCAGAAAAGATAACTTTAGTTTAAAGTCTGTGACTCAAAGTAAATTGTAATAACATTAGTGTATACATCATTTTTTTTTTGAGGGGGGAGCAATTTTTTATGCCATAGAAACACTTAAATGATGTTTTAAAAGCATCTCTATAAACACTTTGAATAGATTAAGGCTTTATTTTGGAATACAAAGTTATACTATGTTCACAAGTAAGTACTTTTAAAATTATTATTATTGGCCTTCTGAGAACATTGCTACTATTGTAGTCCATTTCTCTTCAACTTGTGATCTTTCTCCTGAATGCAATGATCATTAGGGATGTTGAAATCTGTCCAAGTTAAATTTTATTTAAATAACTTATTTAATATTTGTTTATAATCCTGGTGTATATTTTCAATTATTTGATTTTCATTAATATAAATATATCTAGTTGATCTATTTTATTTATATAATAATGAATTTTGTAAAAGTAAAACAATACTTTCATTTTTTGCATATTCAGTCTAAAAGCACAGACTTGTAAATTTATGTTCCTGTTTCTTAAAGTATAATGATAAACCATGTTACAACTTTCATACAATTATTTTTAAGTAAAATGTATTTAAATTTTATGAGTAAAATTAAAATAAACTAATACTAAACACCCTTATAAGCACATTACCAAACTGTGTTAAATATGAACTAAATAATAAACATATGTATCATAGTTCAGACTTTTTACTTAGAAGACTAAAGAAGACTGCAGACAATACTAGTTTCTCTGTATTCCCTTTAGTTATCCTGAGAAAATTATGTCATGAATTCTATCCTATACTCATAGGTTACACACATTACATGTTTTCCTTAGGGCAGATTTATGAAAAGGAGAAATGGAAAAAATTTAAGAAAAATTGATATATATGTCATAGACACTCACTAAATTATATGCCAAGTAAAAGGTAAACAAACTGGAAAAAGAGGAGGCAAATTAAATTCTACTGAAGTTGTATTGAATGAAAGAATATAACCCTTGAATACTACTTCTGTAAGAGGGCTCATATTTGATTAATATATTCTAGAAGATATTCTAAAAGCTCATTGAACATTTATTAGCCATAAGTGTAGATGCTGATACTGATCTCAAAATCAATAGCAACAGTTACCTTAAAATAGAGTTCACAGATACAATCATACTAAGTCCTGTTTGACTCATTATAGCATGTGATAATTTATAAATGCCAGACATTTAGCCCTCTTAAGGAAGAATTTAGATGACACAGTTCATATAGGAAATAGTGAAATATAGTCCAAGGAAATGAGCACATATCACTACAGAATCCTGCAAAGAACAAAAGTCAAGTGGAGAGTTACATTTTTATGTTTTCAAAGGTATTTTAGTTGTTCTTTTGTTGTTTTTGTTTTGTCTTAAGACCAAGAATATACATGCCTGGCTGACCTGGAACCTTCCTTGTTTCTGCCTCTGCCTCTGCCTCTGCCTCACTGGTTCTGGAATTAAAGGCATGTACCAGCATGACCAGTTAAATATTTTATTTTAAACATAGTTAAAATTGTAAATTGAGGAACAATGAAACAAGAAAGTTTGACATATACTAAGAAATACATTCTGAGGGAGAAGTTGACTTAAAAGGTCCTATGTTACAATCTTTATAAAGACTTTAAAAGAATAATTATAGAAGTCAAAAGTTTAAAAATTCATGTCTAAGCAAATAGAGAAAAAGATAATAGTGATATTTTATGAAATATAAATATCAGTAAGTAGATACAAATAATTTGAAAAATCTAAGTCCCCCCAAAATGCAATGCAAGTTGAATTGTGGAGATAAAAGTTCTTAGTATCTGAAAGAAATATTTGGTGAACATTCATATTAATCATTTCTTCTGGAACAATAACATATTGGGTAAATTTCTAAAAGAATCAATGCAAATAATACATTCTGAAATGGAATAAAAATACCATAACTAAGGCATAGAATATATTTTAGAAAAATCATAGAAAAAATTCACAAATAGAAAAAGAGACACCTACAAAGGTATGAAACCAAAAACTCCGAATAGATAGGAATAGAAATGTCAATTTCTGCATATTATAGTTAAAATATTCAAGATTTAGAATAAATAAAATATATTGAAGAACTGAAGTTGCTTATAAAGGCAGGCCTGGATTAATGGATGGGAATGTTTAAAGCCAGAAAGACATAAAAAACGTATTCCAATACCAAAGATTATAAATGTTGGCATAGACTATTATATTCAGCAAAACATCTATTAAATTTTAAAGAGAAATCAAAACCTTTATGATTAAAAACATATTAAGGGAATTTAAGAGCATTGAACAAACTCTACAGAGAATACTGGAAAGAATACTTGAGTCTACAGAGAAGATTGCACATATTCAAGAGATCACAGGGAAAAAATAAAAAAAATACCATGACAGTTGATTAAAAGTGGTTTAAGAGAATACGGCAGAACCAAGCAAAGACAGAATTAAAACACATATTTCAATAAAAATTCTAAATATTGATTGCATTACTTCCTCAATTAAAAGACATAGACTAGCAGATGGGATTAGAAGATTGAATCCATCTTATTTCCTGCATCAAAAAATGTCACCATCAAATATAGATATCACCTTATTGTAAAAGGAGGAAAAAGGTATTCCAAAGCAATGGATCTAGGAAACAATCAGGTGAAGCTATTTTAATATCTGACAAAATAGACTTGTACTCAAATCTACTCAAAAGATGTAAAGGAATTACCAAAGAAAAAATTCACTAGAAGGCTATTACAATTGTTAACACATATGTTAATATATATCATATATACTTTAATATATATCAATCACTGGTATTCTCATTTCATAAAAACTTTTTACAAGCTATCAAACAAGGGAAAATATTGTGATTGGTGGAAACACAATCTTTCTTTTCATGTGAGGTTGACTGTGATTTGTGCAGTTACACCCCTCAGTCTACAGAAGCTGGCTGGCTCACTTGAGCTATCTTAGACTCATTCCTGAGTTCCCCTTTACTGACGTTGCAGCAGTAGTCCCAGTGAAATGTTTCTCACCAGTGGTCTCCTCTTTTCTGCTTTTCTGAGTGCAAAAGGTGGGACAGTAGCAGAAGTACAGAGGCAGCAGGTACATGGAGCCCTGTAAATGCACAGCTGCTGCTTTCCTTCATTTGGAGGGGAAAGCCCAGCAGCTGACAAGGTGAGAGACAAACAGTGATTCTCAGGACTGGTATCCAACAGTAGAAGTGATAGAAGCAGTAGCCAGTGTTTGCTGAACAGCAGCAAATGGGATCATAACTTAATAGCAAGTGAGACAGTGGTTGTAGCAACAAGTGTCAGTTGAACCACCTGATAGAGGGGCCAGGGCAGGAAAACAAAGGGCAGAACTGATGCTGAAGAAGACAGAAGGTTTTAAAGAGCTAGAGAGGTCCTGCCTGCCTTCTTATGTCTTTTTTGGAACACAGCAGATCAGACCTTTCTTTCAACCTTCCACTCAGAAGCATCTATTTGCAGTAGATAGTGACAAAAGAGACCCATAACTGGACAAAGTGTAGAGAATAAGAGGCTACAGAGTTCTCATCACTAAAGCAAATGTACATGATGCACAACTTCCCAAGACATCTCTGTAGAGAGGGCAAGGAAACATTTTAAGTGTCAGAAATAATGGATGACAACAGAAACACCTTCTCTAAAAAGGGTAGAGAAGCTGTGTGTATGCCCTGATTGCAATAGCATGGGCAAAACCTGTACAAGTGCAATCCATACCAAATCCCACATGGAAAGTGATGTCAGCTTAAAATCCTACTCTAAACTGTGTAGTGAATGGATATTATTAGCTCCTTTGAGAAGGAGAGACAGCTTTTTTTTCTGAGTATATTCTCTGATCAGCTGTCCATAATCCAGTGGAAGACCATTCCTCCAAGAATATTTGCACAGCAAAAATTGATCTTGAAAAAAAAAAAAAAAGGTAGGAGAGATGTAGGAATGAAAGAAAAGAGAACACAAAGTTGGCTAGATAGGGAAGCAGGGTGTAGAACGTGGAATACTTCAAGGAGGGGGGAAGAATGTGATCCAAACTTATTTGCAAACTTGAAATTCACAAAGAACTGACTTTTTAAAAAGAGGCTCAGAGAAAAGAAACGGAAGGCTCTAGTCACAGAGAGAATTACATAAGGCTCTCAAGCATATGGGGTCATATCTCGGGTACGTCCGAGACCTAAAAGCTATCTCTGGCCACAATCTATGATTATGACATCTGAGTAGCCAGGATTGAGCAAAGGGCACAATGGCAACTGATTAAGAGTCAAAGGCTACTGACAGTCTAAGCCTACATAAGATCTGTACCATCTGTAGAACTATGGCTTTCAGCACCTTGTCCTATGAAAGGTGTATAGAGCTATGGACCTCTCCTAGTGACTGAGAGCAGAAACACAGGAGCTGGGATAGGAGGGGGAGGGGAATGAGACTAATGATGCCCTTTCTGATGTTAAAAGATGCAGGAAAGAAACATTGATAAAGTTCAGCCTGTGGAAGGCTTCTTCCCTGCTCTCAGGTGCTCTCCAGGTAGTGCAAGTGAGTCTAGGCAACTGATGGATAAGACTGCAATACATATCAGCTTCCAGCCACCAGTGTGAATGTTAGATGTTAATTTCCCCTTGTTTCTTCAACAAACACTACTGCTTCACATTATCTGCAGACATGAGGCTTTCTAAAAATCAAATGTCCTTACTCATCAGGAACATGCAAATCAAAGGACTCTGAGATTCCATCTTATACACATCAGAATGTCTGAGGTAAAAAACTGAAAACACACCACATGCTGATGAGGATGTGGAGAAAGGTAATGCTCCTCCATTGCTGGTGTGGGTGCAAATTGTACAACCAGTTTGGAAATAAATCTGGTGCTTTTTCAGAAAATTGGGAACAGTTTTACATCAAGACCGAGCTATATCACGCGTGGGCATATACCCAAAAGATGTTCCACCATACAATAAGGACACTTGCTCAACTATGCTCATAGCAGCTTTATTTATAATAGCAATAAACTGGAAATGACCTAGATGTCCCTCAACTGAAGAATGGGTTTAAACAAAATCGTATATTTACCCAATGAAATACTACTCATTAAAACAAGGGAACGGAGGCACCATCCTGAGTGAGGCAATGCAAACCCAGAAAGATACACATGGAATGTACTCACTTATAAAGGGATATTAGCCATATAGTACCAGATAACCATACCATGAGCCAAAGATCTAAAGGAGCTGAGTAACAATGAAGGCTCAATGAAGGTAGTTTGAGTTTCACTCAGAAAGGGAAATAAAATAGATGTCAGAAGTAGATGAACAGAGGGAACTTAGTAGGAAAGGGGGTGGGGAGGGAAACCAGGGGAGGACCAGTTGTGGAAAAGCAGAGGTTGGAGGCAGTTGGACAGGGAGAGAGATAGGAAGCAGAGGGGTGGCGATCTACCAAGACAAGCTGGAGACCTGCAGCAGTGTAGGCTCCTGGGAAGATATGTGATGACTCAAGCTGAGACTCCTAATATTGGGGATATGAATACTGAAGTGGTCACTCGCTCTAGCCAGGCAGGACTTCCAATAGAGGAAGAGGTACAGCAACCCACCCACAAAACTTTTGATCAAAAGTTTACTCTTCCTATAAGATGGGTAGGGGTAAAGATGCAGCAGTTTGAGGAAATTCCATCCATTGACTGGCCCAGCTTGAGACCCACCCCATGGGAGAGAGTCATCTCCTAATATTATTGTGATACTCTGTTATGCTTGTGGACATAAGCCAAGCTAAATGTCTCTGAGAAGCTCCACTCAGCAGCAGATCAAAACAAATGCTGAGACCACAGCCAAACATTAGACAGAGGTCTGGGATTCTTGTGGAAGAGTGGGGGAAGATTAAGGGACCTAAAGAGGATAAGAACTCGACAAGAAGAGCCACAGAGTCAAGTAACCTAGGCCTATGAGGGTTCACAGACACTGAACCACCAACCAAAGTGCATACATGGACTGGCACCAGACCCCCTACACTTACAGAGCAGATGGACACCTCAGTCTTTATGTGGGTCACTTAGCAAACTGGAGGAAAGGCTGCCACTGACATTGATGCAGTTGTCTGCCACTGGATCACTTCCTAGCTAGGCTACCTTTTTCTGGCCTCAGTGGAAGAAGACAAAACTATTGCTGATACCACATGAAGCAGCAGGACAGGATGACAGGGGCATGGTGGAGAAGGTCCCTTTTCTAAAAAAAAAAAAAAAAAAAAAAAAAAAGGAAAGGGGTCCAGGAATAGAGGAAGAGGGTAGTAATGAGAGGAAAGAAGGGAGGGGGATGTGATGGGTATATAAAGTGAGTAAATAAAAGAGACAAATTTAAATTAAAAATACTAAAACTAAATTAAACAAAACTTGGTTTTCAGGGAAAACTGAACAACAGAGCAAACAGGAAAAGGAAGAAGCATTTTCATTATCTACAAAGTATAAAAATTGAAACTGTATCCTTCAATGAATAATTACAATCTTGTGGCATAAATGGAGATACTGTTTAGCTACTTAAAGCGTTTGCAGAGGATTTGAGTTTAGTTCTGAGCAACCACATAGTGTAGGTTGCAACCACCTCTATCTCCAGCTCTATGGGATTTGATACCCTTTTCTACCTTTTGTGGGTAAATACACACACACACACACACACACACACACACACACACACACATACACACACACAGAGAGAGAGAGAGAGAGAGAGAGAGAGAGAGAGAGAGAGAGAGAGAGAGACGAGAGGGAGGGAGAGAGAGAGACAGAGAGAGAAGGAGAGAGAGAGAGGGAGTGAGTCATGGGGTGGGTGGGAACAAGAGAGGAAGATCAACACTTAAATACAAATAAAATAAATATTTTAAGATCACCATAAGACTCAAATGTCTCACGGACATTCATAATTAAAGTGAAGAATAAATTCCATGCTGCTTTAAAAGCTTTTAGAGAGATCTAGATAGAAATGCTTGGGACAAGAATGATTAGAAAAAATTAATATAAGATCCTCATTAGTTTTAATGTTAGTATGTGAAACAGACATGGTGAAACATGCTTGTAAAACAAACACCAGAAAACGTTAAGAAAAATAATTATAAATGTAGGTGTGGAGATCCAAGATGGCGGTGAGCGGTGTGGACTGCGTTTGGAGGCTCCAGTGAACAGTTTGGGGAATTGCACAGATTTCTGAGCCAGGAACACTGAGGTCCCCACACCACGGCAGCAGGAGTGCTCCACGGTTCAGAGCAACCATGGTGCAGAGGACCTGCATGCCCCTGCACACAGGAGGAGCTCAGATTTACTCGGATTGGAGCAGCAGCAGAGGAGGCAGCAGCAGCATCAGTGGCACCAGCAGAACCAGCGTCAGCAGTGGCGATAGCTGAGGTTTGCAGCTCAGAGCCTTCCGGTGGAGGCGATTGGTGTGGTGGCTGGTGGGAGTTGCTGCGGGAGAGGGGACTCTGGGCAGGATTTTGGCCGCGTGGTGCCTTGGGATCCAGACTGGACTTGGCAGACAGTTCGGCCCCAGAGTCCTGAGTTCACCTCAGTGGGCAGTGCCGTGAAGACGCTGGCTCAGCTCAGCAAGCAATTCTGCCCAAGGCACTAGCTCAGCACAGCAACAGCTCCTCTGCTGTGACGCAGGCTGGGCAGAGCACTCGGTTCCACCCTAGGCACCAGCTCAGCTCAGCGGCAGCTGCCCTGCTGTGACACAGTCTGGGCAGAGCGCTCAGTTCCACCAGCAGCGCTAGCTCAGCGCAGCCATGGTTCTCCTGCTGTGAGGCAGGCTGGGCAGAGTGCTCAGTTCCACCAGAGGCGCTGGCTTGGCTCAGCAAGCAGTTCTGCCCGAGACACTAGCTCAGCTCAGTGTGCAGTTCTGGGGCGCTGACGGAGGCTGAGGTCAGCACGCATATTCAGCCCAGAGGCCCTAGCTGGACTTGCCAGGCAGTTTGGGCCCAGAGACTCTAGTTGAGCTGTGCGCACAGGCTTGGCAGCCCTAAGACACTGGCTGGACTATCCACATAGTTTAGGCCCAGAGTCCTGGGCTGAACTCAGCACGCAGGGTGAGTCCAGAGTCCCTGGCTGAGCTTGGTGCACAATTCTGCCCTAGAGACTCTGGTGGAGCTCGGCGTGCAGTTTGAGGCCAGAGTCCCTAACTGTGCTTGAAAGAAAGATTGGGCCCAGTGACTCTAGCTGACCTTTAGGCACAGTCCCGGCTCTAAGACCCTGGCAGGACACAGTGTGCAGTATGAATCCAGAATTTCTGGCTGAGCTTGGCAGACAGTTCAGGCCCTGAGTCAATACATGACCACAGCATGCACTTTGGGCCAAAAGTCCCTAGCTGAGCTTGGTGCACAGTCCCAGCCCAAAAATTCTGGCTGGACTCTGTGTGCATTTTGGGCCCAAAATCCCTAGCTGAGCTCGGCAGACGGTTCAGGACCTGAGAATCTAACTGAGTTCGGCCCGTGTTTCGGGCCCAGTGTTCCTGGCTGGACTTGGCAGGGGAAAGAGAAGGCTGTGGATACCTTGGCCTGACCCAACACTCATTCAGAGACCCAGAACGATTGCAGGAGCCACAGCGCAGGGGAGCTGAGGATCACTGGCTGTGAGATTCCAAAATGACAGGGCTAACCTCCTACCATCCCCACCAGTGAAGCATTAGAGCATCCAGCCTAGGGAAATCAAGAGAGAACAAGTGAATCTACCATCAGACTCCCTCCACCCAACTCTGGAAGCTACCCAACAAAAACAAAGAACACAAAAAAAAATCCCAAAAGAACATGGCGTCTCCAGGTTCCAGCTATCCCAAAGAAAACAACCCAGAGAAATCAAATACAACAGAAATACAAGAAAATGACCTCAAATCCTTAGTAATGAGGATGATAATGGAGGAAACAAATAAAATTCATAATCAAATGCAGGAAGACACAGCCAAACAGGTGAGAGACATAAAAGAAGCACATAGAGTGGAACTAGGAAAATGCAAACAACCAGATGAAAGAAATAAATAAAATGGTTCAAGCTCTGAAGACCTATAAAGAGTCAATGGAAGAAACTCAGAAATATACAATCAGATGAAAGAAATCAAAAAATCAGTTTAAGATCTGAAAATAAAAATGGATTCAATGATAAACACTAAGACAGAAGAAAAATGAGAACGTGAGACCTCAGAGAAGAAGGTGAGCAACACAGAGGTGAGCTTTTCTAACAGAATCCAAGAGATGGAAGAACGAATCTCAGGTCTAGAAGATACAATCACAGATCTTGAAGCAACCATTAAAGAAAATGCCACCGCTGGAAAATTCCTGACACAAAACATCCAAGAAATTAAGGACACCATGAAAAGAAGAAATTTGAGGATAATAGGCATTGAAGAAAGAGAAGATATCAGACTCCAAGGCCCAGAAACTATTCTCAACAAAATCATAGAAGAAAATTTCCCCAATCTAAAGAAAGATGCCTATAAACATACAAGAGGCCTACAGAACACCAAATAGAATTGACCAGAGAAGAAAAACTGCCCGTTACATAATAGTCAAAACACAAAACATACAGAAGATAGAAAAAATATTAAAAGCTGCAAGGGAAAAGGGACAAATAACATTTAATGGCAAACCTATCAGGATTACACTCGACTTCTCAGCAGAGACCATAAAAACCAGCAGGGCCTGGACAGAGATCCTGTAAACCCTAAGAGACCACAGATGCCAGGCCAGACTACTTTACCCAGCAAAACTATCAATAACCATTGATGGAGAAAACAAAATATTCCATGACACAAACAAATTCAAACAGTACCTATCCACAAATCCAGCTTTACAGAAGGTAATAGAAGAAAAACCCCATCCCAAAGGGTCAAGCTACAACCAAAACTACCCAGGAAATAGATAGCTATCCCATGGCAAAAACACAACTACACAAACGCTTGACTGGAAACAACATCAAAATTAAGACTCTTAACAGTCACTGGTCATTAATAACTCTGAACATCAATGGCCTCAATTTTCCAATAAAAAGACACAGACTAACTGAATGGGTGCATAAACAAGATCCAACATTCTTCTGCATTCAAGAAACACATCTCACCCATAATGATAGGCATTACCTCAGGGTAAAAGGTTGGAAAAAAATATTCCAAGCAAATGGTCACAATAAGCAAGCAGGCGTAGCCATTTTAGTATCGAACAAAATAGACTTTCAACCAAAATTAATCAAAAGGGATGAGGAAGGACACTTCATACTCATCAAAGGTAAAGTCAACCAATATGACATCACAATTCTGAACATCTATGCTCCGAATACAAGGGCACCCACATTTGTAAAAGATATGCTGAAAAAGCTTAAACCACACATCGATCCCCACACAATAATAGTGGGAGACTTCAACAACCCACTCTCACTGAAGGATAAGTCATGGAAACAGAAACTAAGCCGAGAAACAACATCATTAACCAATGCCATGGGTCAAATGGATCTAACAAATATCTATAGAACCTTTCACCCAAACAAGAAAGAATATACCTTCTTCTCTCCACTCCATGGAACCTTCTCCAAAATTGATCACATCGTAGGTCACAAAGCAAGCCAGAATTGATACAAGAGCATTGAAATAATACCTTGTATCCTTTCAGATCACCATGCTCTTAGGCTGCAATTCAACAACAACAGAAATAACAAAAAGCCTACACGTACGTGGAAACTAAACAACTCTCTGCTAAATGACACCTGGGTCAGGGTAGAAATAAAGAAAGAAATCAAGGAGTTTCTGAAATTCAATGAAAATGAAGGAACAACATACCCAAATTTGTGAGATACATTGAAAGCAGTGCTAAGAGGAAAATTCATAGCACTAAGTGCCTATAAAAAGAAATTGGAAATAGCACACATAAGCATCTTAACGACACAACTGGAGCCCTAAAAAAAAAAAAGAAGCAGAAACACCCAAGAGGAGTAGACGTCTGGAAATAATCAAACTCAGGGCTGAAATTAACAAATTAGAAACTAAGAAAACAGTCCAAAGAATCAACAAAACCAAGAGCTGGTTCTTTGAGAAAATCAACAAGATAGACAGACCATTAGCCAAACTAACTAAAAGGCAGAGAGACAGTACTGAAATCAACAAAATCAGAAATGAAAAGGGAGACATAACAACAAATACTGAAGAAATTCAAAGAATCATAAGATCCTACTTTAAAGGCATATACGCCACAAAATTTGAAAATCTAAGGGAAATAGACGATTTTCTTGATCAATTTCACTTGCCAAAGTTGAGTGAAGAACAGATAAACAAGCTAAATAGTCCCATTTCCCCTAAGGAAATAGAAGCAATCATGGATAGTCTCCCAACCAAAAAAGGCCCAAGGTTTCAGGGCAGAATTCTACCATATCTTCAAGGGCGAGCTAATACCGATACTCTTCAAGCTACTCCAAACGATAGAAATGGATGGAAAATTACCAAATTCATTCTATGAGGCCATAGTCTCATTGATACCTAAACCTCACAGAGACTCAACAAAGAAAGAGAATTTCAGACTGATTTCTCTTATGAACATTGATGCAAAAATACTAAATAAAATACTTGCAAAATGAATACAAGAACACATCAAAGATATCATTCATCATGACCAAGTAGGCTTCATTCCAGGCATGCGGGGATGGTTTAATATACAGAAATCCACCAATGTAATCCACCATATAAAAAAACTGAAAATAAAAAAACCACATGATCATCTCTTTAGATGCAGAGAAAGCATTTGATAAAACCCAACACCCATTCATGTTTAAGGTTTTAGAGAGATCCGGGATACAAGGCACTTTCATCAACATAATAAAGGCTATATACAGCAAGCCAATAGCCAAAACCAAAGGAAATGGTGAGATACTCAAGGAAATTCCTCTAAAATCGGGAATAAGGCAAGGCTGCCCACTCTCTCCATATCTCTTCAATATAGTACTCGAAGTTCTAGCCAGAACAATAAGACAACAAAAGGTAATCAAGGGTATCCAAATGGGAAGGGAGGAAGTCAAATTATCCCTATTTGCAGATAATATGATAGTGTACATAAGTGACCCTCAAAATTCCACCAGAGAACTCCTAAAGCTGATAAACACCTTCAGCAAATTGGTTGGATACAAAATTAACTCAAAAAAGTCTGTAGCCTTCCTATTCACAAATGACAAGCTTGCAGAGGAAGAAATTAGGAAAACCACACCCTTCACATTAGCCACAAGCAATAAAAAATATCTAGGAGTTACTCTAACTAATCAAGTGAAGGAATTTTTTGAAAAAAATTTCAAAACTCTGAAGAAAGAGATTGAAGATGACATGAGAAGATAGAATGATCTTCCTTGCTCATGGATCGGGAGAATTAACATAGTAAAAATGACCAACCTAACAAAAGCAATCTACAGATTCAATGCAATCCCTATCAAAATACCTACACAATTTTTAAAAGACATTGAAAGTTCAATTCTGAACTTCATATGGAAAAACAAAAAACCCAGAATAGCTAAAACAATCTTGTACAATAAAAGGTGCTCCGGAGGAATCTCCATACCTGATCTCAAACTGTACTATAAAGCAATAGTAATTAAAATGCATGGTAATGGCACAGCAACAGGCTGGTTGATCAGTGGAATCGAATCAAAGACCCAGATATGAATCCACACACATATGGTCACTTGATTTTTGACAAAGAAACCAAATCCATTTAATGGAAAAAGGATAGCATCTTCAACAAATGGTGCTGGTCTAACTGTAGGTCTATGTGTGAAAAAACGCAACTGGACCCATATTTGTCACCTTGCACAAAACTCAAATCCAAGTGGATTAAAGACCACAACATAAAACCTGAGACACTAAGTAACTTAGAAGAAAAAAGTGGGGAAGAACCTGGAACATATTGGCACAGGAGACAACTTCCTGAAGAGAACGCCAAAGGCCCAGGCCTTAATGTCAACCATTATTAAATGGGACCTCATGAGGCTGAGAAGCTTCTGTAAGGCAGGAGACACAGTCAAGAGAACAAAGCGACAGCCTACAGACTGGGAAAAGATCTTCACCAACCCTACATCTGACAAAGGTCTAATATCCAAAATATATAAAGAACTCAAGAAATTAAATACCACTAAACCAAATAACCCAAGTGAGAAATGGGGCTTGGAACTAAACAGGGAATTCTCAACAGAGGAATATCAAATGGCTGAGAAACACTTAAAGAAATGCTCAACCTCCTTAGTCATCAGGGAAATGCAAATCAAAACAACTCTGAGATTCCATCTTACACCCATCAGAATGGCTAAGATCAAAAATTCAAGTGACACCACATGCTGGCGAGGATGTGGGGAGAGAGGAACACTCCTTCATTGCTGGTGGGAATGCAAACTAGTACAGCCACTTTGGAAATCTATCTGGTTCTATCTCAGAAAACTGGGAATAGGGCTTCCTCAAGACCCAGCTATCCCACTCCTTGGAATATACCCAGAAGATGCTCCAGCACACAACAAGAAAATTTGCTTAACCATGTTCATAGCAGCCTTATTCATAATAGCCAGAACATGCAAACAGCCTAAGTGTCCCTCAGTAGAAGAATGGATAAAGAAACTGTGGTACATATATACTATGGAAAACTACTCAGCTATTAAAAACAAGGAATTCCCAAAATTTATGGACAAATGGATTGAGCTCGAAATGATCATAATGAGTGAGTTAACCCAGAAGCAGAAAGACTCAAATGGTATATACTCACTTATATCTGCATACTAGCCCAAGGGGCATGTCCCATGAAAGCCTTCACTTACCAGGAAACTGGGACAGAGGGGAAGGCATCCTATTGGGACTCTAGATGAGAGAAACATGAGAGAATAGCAAAGTAGAAGGATCCAGAGGGTCCTAGAGACCTACAAGTAGAACATTATGATGGGCAGATTTGGGCCCAGGGGTCCTGCTCAAACTAAGGCACCAGCCAAGGACAATACAGGTGGTAAACTTTAAACCCCTACCCAGATCTAGCGAATGGTCAGAACATTCTCCAGATTGAGTGGAGAGTGGGATATGACTTTCTCACGTACTCTGGTGCCTCACATTTGACCATGTCCCCTGGATGGGGAGACCTGGTGGCACTGAGAGGAAGGACAGCAGGTTACCAAGAAGAGACTTGATACCCTATGAGCATATACAGGGGGAGGTACTCCCCCTCAGGAACAGTCATAAGGGAGGGGAATAATGGGAAAATGGGAGGGAGGGAAGAATGGGAGGATACAAGGGATGGGATAACCATTGAGATATAACAAGAATAAATTAATAAAAAAAATTTTTTTAAAGTGTAGGTTTGTGTGACTACTAAAGATACCAAAAGAATAGCTATGTAAATAGATTCAGTGTCTACCTTCCTGGTATAGAAGGAAGAAAGCCAAGCTAAAGGGCATTTCTATCTTTCACTTAGATATTTCCTATATAGTGAGGAAAAAAATTCTCTGTGTTTATGGCTCTGGATGAAACAGCTAAGTATACTTGCAAATTCTGTATCTTTATTGTTAATTTTGTGTTACCAATGTGTTTGTTTAGATTAAGAGTACGGCACATACTTTTAGTCTCAGTACTTGGGAGGCAGGCAGATGAATGTGAGTTCTAGGCCAACCTGGTCTACAAAGGAAGTCCAGGACAGGCAAGGTTATACACACAAAGCTTGAACAAACAAACAAACAAAGGAATATCTATTTCCACCATCTGTTTTAGCTTTATTCTTTTGCTGTGACAAATCATTCTGAAAAAAGCAACTTTGAGAGAGAAATGTTTACTTCATCTTGTACTTCCAAACTACAATATATTACTGAAAAAAATTATGGCAGGGTCCCAAGTCAGGATTGGTTGCTATGCCATTAGTGTTACTTCCACCATGGGACTTGCTCAGAGAAAGGAAGTGCATCAGGAAGTATGTAAGATGCTGCTTGCTAGCTGGTTATTCTTGGCTTGTTCCCAGTCTTATGCTTATGATAGAGCAACATTGTCCAGGGTATGCTGAGACCTCCTACGTCAGTTATGGTAGCAAGGCATTTCCTTATAGGCATATACACAGACCAGCCTGATAAAGGCAGTCAAATGACACCCCTTTTAGGGTAGTATTAAATTTACAGGTAATGCTAACTAGAACAGTTATTGAAAAAAATCCTACAAAATGCCATGTAATAGAGCCATACTAATACCAACAAATGCATTTATCCAAATACAATGAAAAAGGAAGACTTTCCACCTTCACAATGACTGCCTACTCAGTGTGCTCTGAGGCCTTCTGGGTGCAATAATTTTATCAAAGTACCCCAACTCTTCCAGTTGCACTCTCATTTCCTTTGTTCTTACCTTTGACTGCAATGATCTTCACATTCTTATCTCACACAAAAACGATATCCAGGCCTCCTGTCACCAGCTATTATCTAAATGTGTTTCTTTAACTGTTTATTGTGTGACTTTCTTTCTATTGCAAACCTTCCCTTATGCAGAATAAATTGAAAAAGCAATAATGCTGTCTCTTGCTTTATCGCTATATTTCTTGATAGTAATGTGTAGCATGTAACAGAAGTTCAATAAATCATGTTGATTCATGGAATAATTTTAAGTTGGGATGTATTATAATATTATAACATAACCTAAAATGTCACCTTTTTCCATTATTATTTTCTATAGAGCAAAATAATAAATATTTCTATATAATGCTATATATGTAGAGAGGGTTGTTCAAACAAAAAATCACATTATATTATAAAACAACAGATTTATGTTATCTCTTGCTTATCATCATATACCGAAAAATTAAAATATGGCAATAGAACTCTGCTGTCCACCAGTATATTGTTTTCATCAAGTATGTGGGGATGCATTGAAATGTCAAATCAGTAATTACTTCCACGTCATTTGGTGGAAATGCTGGATAGTAAAAATGTTTTGGTTATTGCATGCATAAGAAAAGAGATCTCTCGATTGTGACACATCTCGCTAGAGTATGGTCTGAAGATGTTTAAGGACTCTGAAGTTCATACAATGTACGGAAGCACTCTATTCTTGCTTTGAGGTTGAAGAGCACTCTCTTTACAATTATTGCAGGACTGCCAGAGCCCTGATACTTACCAGGCTTCTCTTTACATGATAGTTATCTTTTTCACGTTAACCTGTGAGGCAATCTGTGCAGATTCGTATCACAACTTGTATCCTTCTCCCTCTAAGTCTCTTCTCCAATACAAAGCCAGGAGCATTAGTCCTCACTGCTTCAAGTTATTCCCTGTGAATGCTCAACATTACCTCAATGGCTTCATTATAGCACCATGAAGCCTTTAAATTAAATAGGGTAGAAGGTACAAAAATTACTGCTCATTAATTACTCCAATTCTGGTTTATTAGCAGCTTGTTTTTGCCTCATTACATTTTAATCAAAACTAAACTTGAAGAGAAAAGGAGTGAATCTCAATCTATGGGATTCTCCAGAGGACTGCCAGAGAAAAAGCTTCTCCTGGTCATCTGAGGGAAAAGGTTTCTGCCTGCAGAGGAGGAATTCTGTCTGCCTAACAATGGGACCTTGGCTTTTCTTGCTCTTCAGTCTCCTCTTTCAAACCTCCATTAATTGCTGCTAACTATTGAGGAAAGTCTAAATCTTTCACTGGAAGAGTTAAGAGAACATCATCACTTGATGAATTGCTTCCTCATTATGTGCTGCATTACTGTCTCTCTGCGGGACGTGTAAAATTTATGACTGAAGCAGAAGTGAGTTAAGTAATGTGTAAGAGGGATCAAGGAATCCTGCAAGATATGACATTTAAAAATCAGATACAGAATTTCTTCATGAGGTCCTTGTTCTTTTACTGTACAAAAATACATAGAGTAGCATATTCTATTTTTCCCTAAGATCCAGTATACTGTTTTCTTCCTTAGGTGACCAATAATTCTTTTTGTATGTTAAAGTCACACATGATATTTCTAAGTCGTATCATAGACAGTGGTTGGTGGTTACAAAATTTTGATGAAAGACTTTTCTGAATCCAAGGCTCCTGTGGTAAAAATTGTCCTTAAGCTAGAAAAAGAACAGAGCAGCCAAGTAGTACACATAATAAAGATTAAGTGAAAGTTACTTGGAAAGTATTTCACAAATAATGACAGTGTATAGTTTTGCTCTGGGAATATTTAATGTGTGGGGCTTGAAGTTCCTCGGTCATCCGAAAAGCTGAGTAACCAGCTCCTGGGTTGTAGCCAGGAAGCATTCAGAGACCAGTGCTTCAATTAGCTTCCTCCTACTTAGAACAGGTACTTATTGCCAGGAGTGATAAGTTAATCAACTAATGAGTCGATTAAAGAAGTAATTAAAGTGTAAAAGAGCGGCAAGGGTACTTACTTTGAAATGATGCTGCAAAGCGTAAGGTTAAAGTCGAATCAGCTTACTTACAATGACTTCAGGTCTGTCTCAAACAAGATCTTCCTGTAATTCTTCTTGCTGGTGAATTCTGTTGACATAACTGATATGCTTGTATACTAATACCATACAGTTAAGGTCCATTCTGTGTTACAGTCTAGAAAGTATTCAAGGAACATGTATTTAAAGTATGCAGCATTTTATTAATTGTCTCCTGAGTACGTGCATCAATTGCTCCCTAGAATAATTTCCCTGTAGCCCTTTGTGAAAGAAGAAATGCTATTAGACTACACTTTGAATGTGACTGCATACTCTGAAGTGGCTGAATGTTTCCTTGTGCGGATGTTTATTGCATATCTAAGGCAATTCTTTTATTGGAATATAGCACTGAAACAGTACTAATCAATGAGCTAACCAGATTAAATCTGCAAGCACATACTCAGATGTCCCCATTTCTAAAATGTATACTTTGGTCATATGAATTAAAATAGTGCATTCAACTGTGGAGGTAGGAGGCATTCCCATAACAATTTAATAAAGTATTGCTTTATATAAATAAATAAATAGATTTTATTTTGATGTTTTCAAGACAGAGTTTTACTGTATAGCCTGTGTAGGACTTGTTTTGTAGACCACACTAGCCTTGAACTCACAGAGATTTTCTGTGCCTCTGCCTCTGCCTCTCTGAGTGCTGGAGTTACTGATGTGTGCCACCATGCCCAGCTAATGCAATACAAATCTCTTCAGAAGTGCATCCCATGAGGAAATATTTTGGCATCCATGCCATCATCAGGTGCCAAGACCATTTCGCTTGTCATTCATTAGAAGAAAGAAGATAACATGGAAGAGCTCATTTTCAGTATCAAAGCCAGCACACCTGAGATGAAGGAGTCTGGGAAAATTCCCATGGCAAGGCCAATGTCATGGAAAGATCTGATGCAGAGAAGACGTTGGTCCTATGGGCTATTAACTATGATTATTTTCAGAGAGAAAATAAGTTTATAACCAGTTGACCTAAGTTCAACCAGTTAACTGTAAACATTCCATATTATTCATAATATAAAGAGAAATTGAAGGCTACAGACTTAAGTTTTTAATATATTTCATTATAATTATGAAATTAACCTGAAAATTTGTATCATTTGTTCCTCTTTGTGTGTGTGTGTGTGTGTGTGGGAGAGAGAGAGAGAGAGAGAGAGAGAGAGAGAGGAGAGAGAGAAGGGGGAGGGAGAGGGAGAGAGACAGGAAGGAAGAGAGAGAGGGAGGGAAAGAGAGGAGGGAAGGGAGAGGGCATGGAGGGGGAGGGGAGAGAGAGAGAGAGAGAGAGAGAGAGAGAGAGAGAGAGAGAGAGAGAGAGAGAGAGAGAGAGAGAGAGAGAGAGAAGAGAGCCTGCCCATGTGGACTTAGGGGACATTGGGAGTTGGCTTCAGCCTTCCATGGCAAAATGGAGGAATTTAACTGAGGTCATCAGATGTGTCTACCACGTGCCTTTACCCGCTGAGCCATTTCACTAGCATGCAGATTAAATTTTTCATGGGTGTTTTTTATTTCAATCAAAAAGCTCTATTTATTCCATAAAATTAATGATGAATTTGAAATTGTCTTTACTTAACTCAAGTGAAATTACCAAAGTGAGATTTATAGGATTTCATATAAATTAAAATTAATTGATGAATGAGAATCCTTGGCTGAAATGGATTACTACCGTGGTTCTAAACCTGACATAGTTAAGGATATAACCCAATTGAGAAATGGGGCTTGGATCTAAACAGAGAATTCTCAACAGAGGAGTATCAAATGGCTGAGAAACACTTAAAGAAATGCTCAACCTCCTTAGTCATCAGGGAAATGCAAATCAAAACAACTCTGAGATTCCATCTTACACCCATCAGAATGGCTAAGATCAAAAACCAAGTGACACCACATGCTGGCAAGGATGTGGGGAGAGAGGAACTCTCCTTCATTGCTGGTGGGAATGCAAACTAGTACAGCCACTTTGGAAATTTATCTGGTGCTATCTCAAAAAAAAATGGGAATAGGGCTTCCTCAAGACCCAGCTATTCCACTCCTTGGAATATACCCAGAAGATGCTCCAGCACACAACAAGAAAATTTGCTCAACCATGTTCATAGCAGCCTTATTCATAATAGCCAGAACATGGAAACAGCCTAAGTGTCCCTCAGTAGAAGAGTGGATAAAGAAACTGTGGTACATATACACTATGGAATACTACTCAGCTATTAAAAACAAGGAATTCCCAAAATTTGTGGATAAATGGATTGAGCTAGTAATGATCATAATGAGTGAGTTAACCCAGAAGCAGAAAGAATCAAATGGTATATACTCACTTATATCTGCATACTAGCCCAAGGGGCATGTCCCATGAAAGCCTTCACTTACCAGGAAACTGGGACAGAGGGGAAGGCATCCTATTGGGACTCTAAATGAGAGACGGATAGGAGAATAGCAAAATAAAAGGATACAGAGAGTCCTAGAAATCTACAAGTAGAACAATATGATAGGCAGATTTGGGTCCAGGGGTCCGGCTCAAACTAAGGCACCAGCCAAGGACAATACAGGAGGTAAACTTTAAACCCTTTCTCAGATCTAGCCAATGGTCAGAATATTCTCCACAGTTGAGTGGAGAGTGTGATATGACTTTCTCACGTACTCTGGTGCCTCACATTTGACCATGTCCCCTGGAGGGGGAGACCTGGTGGCACTCAGAGGAAGGACAGCAGGTAGCCAAGAAGAGACTTGATACCCTATGAGCATATACAGGGGGAGGTACTCCCCCTCAGGAACAGTCATAAGGGAGGGGATAAATGGGAAAATGGGAGGGAGGGAAGAATGGGAGGATACAAGGGATGGGATAACCATTGAGATGTAACAAGAATAAATTAATAATAAAAAAAATTTTAAAAAAAGACAACTAAAAAATATATATATATAAAAACTGTATAAATACAGATTTTTCAAAAAGCAAAAAATAATCTTGGATTTACAAATAATAATTTTATGATTTTTGTTATCAATTTTTATAAACAATTCAAAGTGAAATAAACTGATGTGGAAGAAAACAGTTCTCGGAGACACTTAGAAAGAAGTTTATTATAGGTTGAGGGTGAGGCTTATTTGTGACTGATCTTTCAATGGGAGGGAAAATGAAAGGCTAGTTTTACCTTCTCTCACTGGGATGTGTTAAATGAAATGTGCAAAAAAGATGTGATAAAGAATGTGAGTGAGTAAAAATAATGCTGTGTTATGAGTGTCTTGTTTTGCCACATTTTTTGCTCAATTTGAGTTATGTTTGATATTATTTAGATATCAAATTTTCTTATAGGTTATACCTAAGTCAAAATGCATTTTACACAAATGAAAAAAAAAAACTGGAGATAAACAAGAAAATTGTGGCCTGAACATGAGAAAATGTTCTCTTGGGAAGGTTTGAGGCTGATAAGTTAAAAGCTCCCTGAGATGCTTTAGTTACCTGGGAACAGGAAGTATTGTGTACAAACAGTGAATATGTTGGGACAGCGTAGTGTGCTGGGAGGGTATAAGCAGGCGTTTGTGTTGTGAAAACACAATAAAGAGATGCAAATAGAAATAAGCTTTCTTTGAGTTGCACTTTCTGATTTGTAAGTGACAGAAAATTGGCAGGGTTAGGTGAAATACTGATTAACAGACAGCATCTTGGGGGTACATATTAGATGTTATACTGACAAAGAACTTGGTGGCTCTTTTTTTTTTTTTTTTTTTTTTTAATTTCTTTTCATAAAACCACCAAACACTTTTTTTCCTGTGTTATTAAAACTTTTTTCCAGAGCCTGGGAATCTTAGGAGAAAGCCGTATGAATTAGTATCATTGGTATGTTTGCATGATGGCTAGTTAGGCTACACACTACCTCTGAATACAGACTACATGGCATAATCATTTTAACTCCAAATTCAAGACTGAGTTTTAACATACCTTCCTTCTCTCTCGTGCTTTATAGCTCAAGGCTTTTTTCCCCCAAAACGTTTGTGATCCTGGGCTCCTGAGGATCTTCCGCATAAAGGCTTCAGTAAGAATATCAGCATGCGTGCTATAATCCAAGTAAATACAAACAAAACCAATGTCCCTTATACACATACATTACTGGATGACAAGAATTTTTGGTCAGCACTGCAGAAAGTGCGTAAGTTTTTATTTTATTTTTAATGTATCTCATTTCTCTAATGTCAATTTGTTTCTTTTGCATTTGCAGCATGTAATAGAAAAATGTGTGTGTGTGTGTGTGTGTGTGTGTGTGTGTGTGTGTGTGTGTGTGTATGAATGAGAGAGAGAGACAGAGACAGAGAGACAGAGAGAGAGAGAGGCGGAGAGGCAGAGAGGCAGGAAGACAGAGACATGGACAGAGACAGAGACACAGAGAGGTCTGTCCACATATAAGAAGGATCTGTATCTGAGCCGCAGCACACCAAAACTTCTAAAACACGTGACTAGGTGGCAGACCTACATTGTTTTCCTTATCACAATTTATGCTTAAATAAAGAAGAAGGTTCGAGGAAGTGATTACTTCTCATCTCTGCATGCTTATCTAATAAAGTGGCTATCTTGTTGAGGTTTTACTTTCTCAAGAAGAGCAGCAAAATCAAGAAATTGTTTCCATGCTGTGAAGTACAAAAGGACATTAAGTAGGTGGAAAACCTGGAAATGCTGGCTTTCAGAAAGTTAAAATGTAAGGTGCTTCTGTCTGTCTGTCTGTCTGTCTGTCTGTCTTTCTTACTTTCTTTCTTTGAGTGATGTTTACACTGTTGTCTAAGCTTCCAAATGAAATTTGTCACTTCCTTGAGAACTATGAGGAAAACCTTGCAACATAGGTTTATAATGAAAATATCGGAGATACTATTTCTCCGTGGCAATGGCTTATCTGACCTAATTGTTAGGTCTTTGTCTCTTCTTCACATGTTCTCTCTCTGCTTTTTTTCAGCTTGGAGGAAGACTGCGTGGGAAGCAAAGATTCTTCTTCTCACTATGTTTTGCACGTTGTCAGAATTTATTAACACAGTATTTTCAGAAGAATGACAGGGTTATTAGACATTTCATGGCAGAAACTCAAAAACAATTCTGCATCCTGTCTGGTCAAAACTTGTAAAATTTTCAAGAACGACAGAGGCAAAAGTGGGCTTCTGATAAATGTGCTAAATGAAAATTGCAAGGACGAGAGAACGTGAGATAGAGATAGAAACTGAGAGTCAGATGCACAAAGGTAAAATCGACAGAAGCGTGCGTGGAATAGATGCTTTAAAAATTCATAATAAACAAAGGCTCAAAGAGAGAAAGTCATAATGCTCTTCATACAGAAGAACATGGAAACCATACTATCTTTACCTTTCACAAGCAAAACAACAACAACAAAAAGAAGTCAGTTAAATTTATTTTCAAATAATATAAATACTGTTTTCAATAAAGTCAATTAGTCATTTTTTTAGTCGGCCTTGCAGATTTCTCTTTTTATATCTCATCATATTGAAGTAGTTACCAATGAGATTTTAATCCTGTATAATGAAGGTAGAAGAGATCATTTACTGTCATAATTGTTTAATAAGTTGCATATTTCTTTTTTATTTTTTATTTAATTTTATTAATTTATTCTTATTACATCTCAATGGTTATCCCATACCTTGTATCCTCCCATTCCTCCCTCCCTCCTATTTTTCCCTTACTCCCCTCCCCTATGACTGTGACTGAGGGGGATTACTTCCCCCTGTATATGCTCATAGGGTATCAAGTCTGTTCTTGGTAGCCTGCTATCCCTTCTCTGAGTGCCACCAGGTCTCCCCATCCAGGGGACGTGGTCAAATATGAGGCACCAGAGTACATGTGAAACAGTTGCATAGTTCTTGCAATCTAAACAATAGCCACTGTGTAGCTTTAATCAGTATAACAGAGATAATTTTATCATCACTCTGATTTTTATTTTTCTTTCACAGAGTAGCTATGCCATTTGATTTTTAAAATTACCTTCTATTCTTTGTTTTTAAATTCACTGCTTTAAAAATCTATGATAAATTAAGTGTGGAGATAAAGATTACTGGAAAATACTACCTAATATGTCTAAATCCTGGGTATCTCTTACTGTAATAAAAGACTATGAATGAAAGTAACTTGAAGGGTGTGTATTTCAGCTTATAGTTCCACATTATAATCTGTCATTGAGGCAAGTCAGGGCAGGAACTAAAACAGGGCAGTAACATGGAGGCAGAGCCTGCTCGTCTTTTTTTTTTTTTTTTTTTTTTTTTTTTCATTCTTTAATTTTATTAATTTATTCATATTACATCTCGATTGTTAGCCCTTCCCCTGTTTCCTCCCATTCTTCCCTCCCTCCCATTTCTCCCCTTCTCTCCTCCTCTATGTCTGTGACTGAGAGAGACCTCCTCCCCCTATATATGCTCTTAGAATATCAAGTCTCTTCTTGGTAACTTGCTATCCTTCCTCTGAATGCCACCAGGTCTCCCCATCCAGGGGACATGGTCAGAAAAGGGGCACCAGAGTTCGTGTGCTAGTCTTGAAGGACCAAAACTTACTGGCTTGTACCTCCTGGTTTTCACCCTATATTTTTATAGTACCCGGGACCACCACCCCAGGAGGCACTCACTTCCATGAGCTGTGCCTTACAACACCAACCATCACTCAAGAAAACAAATCATAGGCTTGCTCCCAGGTGTATCTGGTGAGGGCGTTTTCTCAATTGATCTTTTCTTTTTCCAAAGGACTTGTCCATCTCTGTGTGTGTGTGTGTGTGTGTGGTGTAGTTGACATAAAACTAGCTACTGCCAACACAGGTCAGTAATATCTCAAGCAAAAACATAGACAAACATAAATGTGTGCACACATGCCCGGGGGACAGAGGGAGGGAAAAGGAAGAAATTTGAAGAATGGCAAACTATGTTCTAAATATATAAAACAGTGTTTACCTTTGATCATTTAGGAAATGTTTATTATACAAATAAGTACTTGTGTTGGTATTTACATACTAGCTTGATTAGTTGATTGGCCCATTACGCATATATACATTTTCATTGCAAAGCTCATCATTTAAATCATTTGCTTGAATTCAACACTATATATGCATCTGTATAAATTATGAAGGAGAATAGACAAATAAAAATGAGGGATATGGGCCTGTAAAGATGGATCGGCAGTTAAGTGCATAGGATACGCTTACAGAATAACCAGGTTGGTTCCCAGCACCCATTTGATGGTTATGGGCCATCCATCTCTCCACTTCCAATATGTACAATTTACTCATCTGGCTTCTGTGGGTACCAGGAACACAAATGACACATAGACATAGATATAGCCGAAAACCACACACACAAATAAAATAATATAATTTTAGAAATTGAAAATGGTGGCACTCAGAGGAAGGACAGCAAGTAGCCAAGAAGAGACTTGATACCCTATGAGAATATATAGGGGGACATAATCCCCCTCAGGAACAGTCATAGGGGAGGGGAATAATGGGAAAATGGGGGGGGGGATGGGAGGATACAAGGGATGGGATAAACATTGAGATGTAACAAGAATAAAATAATAAAAAAATAATAATAAAAAAAAAAAGAAAAATGAAAAAAAAAAAAAAGAAAATGGAATGTATTAAATAAACCGTTTGTAAATGATTGATTGCATTGGATTGATCAGGACTACACTGTTAACAAGGTTATATAGACAATGAGTTCCCTTCAGAGTGGCTTCTGAGTTGGTTCTCACCATACCCCATATATGTTACTTTGTGCTCCATTGTTTCTCATTTAGTGGTTGATGAAAAACAATCTGATAAGCTAATTCTTACGAAGGTTTAATTACTTAACAGCTTGATTATTAAATCTCCAAGGGTATTTGGATTTTTGAACAGAGGACTCTTAAATGTTAAAGTCTTAATTCGATAGAATTAATTAGTGGTATTTTAGTGGAGGAAGCCATTTTGTTGGGGTTCAAAAAAAAAAAAAAAAACAGCAGACATGAGGATTCGATAAATACTCAAATCGCTTCCCATATCCAGCATGTTCTAAGGGAAATACTATATGTATATATCAAGTCCTAGGGAAAAGAAGTTATGTTTGGCATTAAAATCACCTGTATGCCTCCATTTAAACTGATATTTTGGACATTGTATGCCTTGATATCCCTGGTTTCATATCTTTTAGATTGAGGTGATTGATATGTTCATAACAGCTGTCAGGATGTGATTAGAAGTCAAGAGAAAATCTATATAGAATAGAGTAGACTGTTTTTTATGATAGTCTGAATTGTTTGCATAAATTAACATCATATTCCTGTAATTTTATTCCAATAGAGTACAGTACCTTCAATGGCAATCACTAAGCACAATTAAATTTGCGCACAAGGAAGAATATATTTGTGCATTTGTATGTAATTTCTACATACTTCACATGTGTTAGAGGATATGTTTATAACATCAAGCAAGCATGGAAGAAGGAACCCTAGAGTAGCAAAAAAATCATGAAACAATACTCAATGTTGGTCCAAAAATGGCTCTAGATGGAGTAAAGAAAAAACTGAGAATTACAAACACACTGGTGATTAATAGTGGGATGTTGCTGTTTTCCTAGGCATGCATAACATAATCAATGCATAACAGTGAGAAATGATGGTTTAACCTTGAAAGACATGTCAAAAGACAAAGAAGTGTTGAAGTATCTATTTTATATATATTACATAATGAAATCACTAGATCAGTATGGAAGTATTTATTAAAAGCTGACATATATATCTGTATCTTTGACTTAATGTTATCGTTTTCCACATAACGTACTCTATATATACCTGCAAGAATAATTTTCATTAGCAACTAGAGACAAGCAGAAGACCAATTAATGGAGTTCTGTAAAATGTTCACCCAATAATGAAGGAAGCAGATAATCATGGAAGCCCAAGAAGGAGAATGGCAGAAACATTGTTTCCTGCCAGAGAGACATAGTATGAGAACACTGATAGTCGAAGGTGTTGATGCATCTCAATAAATATTTGGGAACAAGAAAGAGAAAATAAGTAAGCATTTTAACATGTGTGTTAGGGGATTATGGATTCTACGTTTGGTAAGCTTGACTGTAAATTTTGATATCTTCAAATTACGCCATGGGTCCTCAGATATATGTTCTCTAAATATGTTGATAATAAGTTAAGAAATATTTTATTTTAAATGTATATGATTCATTTGCAATTTATATTTACTAGCCTTGGCATCAAAAGGTGCCTTGACATATCTATTTTAAGTTAGGCAAGGAATCAGCAGTCTCAAGGCAGGAACACTAAACTCAGTATACTCCTTTAGCAAGTTAAAGTAAAATAGACAAAACCTACATATGGGGCGTGAGGGGTGTGTGCACACATGAAAGAGAGGAGAAGCTGTGGTTCAGGTGGTGGCAGTATTGCATAGAGACATAGACTGCCTATTCGACCTTGAATCTCCTTTATTTAACAAAGCTAATGTTAGTTTCTTAGAATTTCACTTGAGGATTAAAAATGGTGTGACATTAAAGTCTCTGAGAAGAATTATCTATGAGCGAAATAATTGCTGTTTACCAAAACAGCAACATCAGCACTATAATATTAAAAATTAGCACAGAAGATTATAGCCACCATTTAGATTGAGACACAGTCAAATCCTTGGCATGGGAGTTGTAGCAGAGACAGAAAGCGTCTGTCCTCCCATTACTCCTCATCCTACTATTAAGAATGTGGCTTCCCATGATGCTTTATGCTACTATGAGGAAAGTAGATGCTTACTAGTACTGATGAGGGCAGGGGCAGAGTGGTCTCTCTGGCTAAAATATGGACACTAAAGGTATATTCCATTTTTACTGCCTTTTTCCACCCCCCAAGTAGTTTTCCTGTTTCACTTAATAGTTTTTTCAATTAATGATTTATTACATACTTTTAAACTAAACATTAAATATATAAGTACAATTAAAATCAGTCTTTGTCTTCAAAGAAATCATAACATCATTTTGTACAACCTCAAAGAATAGAACTATTTTAATCAAACAACAACAGAATGATCAAAAGTGCAGCTCTCATACTTTTGCCTAAACATTCAAGTTCTTGTGCTTTTGTTTCATTTAAAAATAATCCTAGCTATGGTGATTTAAAATAAACCCGGTCAAGACAAAATATTGAGTGGAGTTCATGGAAGCAACAACAAAAAATTTATGAAAATTCAGTTATCATGATCACTGGGTGAGCGAAAAAGAAAGACTGTAGAATTGATAAAAGATGAAAATGATGTCACTTGTAGTACATAACACAGGATAATGGGTATTGTTTTGAAAGAAAGACATGTCTAAACAAAGAAGAAATGTTTCTTCAAATACTTAAAATGTGAGTCTGGAAATCCCATGGAGTACTTTAGGGGCTGAGAATTTCTTAGCTAACACTTTGGGACCTTTTTCATTAGGTGTGGGGTCAAAAATGCACAGTCGGCTTTTCCCCAGGCTCCTTCTTGGAATATGGCATATATTCTCAGCTCTCAAAGCTCTTCCTCAAAGCTTACAGGTGGCCTCAGAATTCTTTGTTACATTTCATTCAACTGCTGCCAATAAATTAACAAGCCTAGCCGGCCTCGATGGTACTATCAATTTGATGATCTGTTGTATAAATATTAGAACAACATTTTATCATCTAAAATCAAGGATTTCTGTGTTCCACTTACTTCTATAAAAGAAATGTGGTAAAATTTTCAAACCATGCTGTAATGTCTGTCTCTAACAATAAATGATGTTGAGATAATTCTCAAATCTCTGTAGGATCGCCAGATGGCATGTTTTCTAGAAAAGTCAAATTAATAACAATGTATTTTTACATTTTGCTGTATAACGTCAAGGCTAATAATAAGAACTGAATTCTGAAAATACTAGACAAATCTGCAAGTATAACATTCTCCTAGCGAACATCCTGTGAATTCATAAATATTTACACGTTACAAGTTATAATTATGTAGCACTGGGGAAGAGGGAAAATGCAGCTGTATATTTATATCCTACATGAATATAAAAGAACATTCATAAATTACAAATGTGCAATGTTCTAAGAAGTATACCCACTGAGCTTTTGTTTCTTAAGACCAATACATAAGACAAGTTTACACCTCTAACACATCACTGGAATAAAAATTATAATTGTAAGTTTGAATGACTATTGATTGCTTATTATGGTTTCTATTAATAGTTCCACATGGTTATGCATGAACACATCATTGTAGGTATTTGACAATGTAGAAGGGGAAGTCTGCATTGCTACAGGGATAATCCTTCTTAAGAAACTGACAAGCACGATTATACAAAGCACTGCAAAGTATGTATTTGCTTTGAAACAATTGCTTAAAATAGTAGAGTTAAATGCTATCGTGTTATTACTGTGTATATTAGTTAGTCTGCATAGCAAATTCTATATTATAGATTAATCAGAACACTAGAAGATGTCAGTGAATACAATATGCTTTTAGCATAGAAAACATTATGCATATGCTAGCTTTCAGTTATGCCAAAGATTTGAAAATAAGAATTGAGAATATTTCCTGTAATTTTACATTGTGTGTCCTAAGAAATAATCATAATTTACATTAATTTTGACAATTTACTTTCATAAACTACATTTTATCATTTTAATCACAAAGTTTCAAATTCCTTAATTGCTTTATAGCTATATTTTATGTGTATCTCATCATGTGCATTATATATTAAAGTAAATTGTCTAATCTCTGAGACTTACCACACATATATGTGGTGACCTCCAGTCTTCTGATCAAATTTGGGGTTACTTACTGCTATAATCAAATATAGTCTCATCTCTTATTTGAACAAATCATGCAGAAATAGAATACAATTTTTATGAACACTAGCAATACGTCCACTTCTCTGATAATTTTGACATTAAAATTCCATCTTAATAATCCCATCCTTCAGGCTTTGAAGACTCTTAAGGTATTAAAGCAAAAATTATCCTAAGCAGTTAGATTATAATGTATTTAAAGATTAGAAATTTCATGTTGAATATTAACTGCTCTATTTCCCAGGAAAAGAAAACTATGCTGATTTCCTCTATAATTTATACATTTCAAAGCCTGTCTATCCAAGTTTAAACCACAGCCATGGGAAAATGTATTTTCAATGGACTTAAATGCAACATAATTTTCAAAGGTGTTTTTAATGACAAATTTTGATGACCTCTGAATATTTCTAATAGTGATTTCATTTCAAAATATGCTCACAAATTATTAAACATTAATCATAGAACATGCTTCACTGTAACTAAAACAATTAACTAAAGTACTTAACCCTAATACGGAAAACATAAGCACTTTGACCTTTTAAATCTAGGGAATAGGTAAGTTAATTTCATTGTGTGTAATCTCTATTTGGCACAATGGGAGATATTTAAAAGATATGATTTACTAGATGAGATCTTTCTCTTATCTTATGTCTGGATTATCTAGAGATATCAGTTACATTTTTCTACTCTAAAATTCCAAGTTATGATCCATTCTTAAGAATAAAAGTCATTCTTATTTTCAATTCTCTCTGAAGAATGTTTCATAAATGTTTACACATTTTAAAAAGAATTAAAAATCCTATGATTTCTAAATCTTGTTTTATTTAATGACCACAATGTTATAAAAATATTATCTTTACCATGCAATGGTTTAATGAAATACATCTTGCAAATTTAAAAAAATCGTATGTTCTAATGTTCTTTTCCTGCATTCATCATTTCCATTAAAAATTGGTAACTCTTGTTACCGATAATAACGACAATTTCAAATGTATGGCATATCTATATGGTACACTGCATACTCCATGGTAGGACCACTGTCTATTGCTACCAAGCAGAAAAATTGTTACTTCCTATGTGTTTAAAGAAATAATTTTAGTGTGTGTGTTTGGGAGTCGGGTGTGTGTGTGTGGTGTGTGTGTCTGTGTGTGTTAGTATGTGTATTTCTGTGTGTGTGTTTGTATGCATATTTCTCTCTCTCTCTCTCTCTCTCTCTCTCTCTCTCTCTCTCTCTCTCTCTCTCTCTCTGTCTCTCTGTCTCTCTCTCTCTCTCTCTCTCTCTCTCTCTCTCTCTCTCTCTCTCTCTCTCTCTCTCTTCTCCTCTTCTCTCTCTCTCTCTCTCTCTCTGTGTGTGTGTGTGTGTGTGTGTGTGTGTGTGTGTGCGCTTGTGTGCATTTGTGCTTAATGGGAAATCTGTGCATGCTTCTTTGCATAATTCACCATGAGCTAAACTGTCATGGATTGGTCTTCTCTAAGTATCAATTATAAAACTTATTTTACACATGGAATTTCTATATGAAAGAGAGTGAATGAGGCTCTGAGTTGCTTCACTCTTCTAATGTGATAAAATTCTCCAAAGGTCTGCCTCAAAATGTCAGCTGTATCACACTGTTCAGTTCCATGTGTTGACTAAGAGCAGAGTACCTGTTTCATTGTTCAGCAAGTCCTACTTAGGATCCACTCTCTGTGCCCCAATGATTCATTGTGATTAGACACAGGAGACTTATAAAAACAACAACAAACAGCAACAGATCCTGAGTATAGAGAATTAGTGTCTTTCTCTATCCACAGAGCCCCTCTCAATATATGTCCTATTTACACATAAAATCTGAACAGGAATACTTCAACCATCTGTAATCATATTTCTTACACAGTGCCTCAACATTTCTGAAGATGTTAACAAGGAACTGACCCAGACACTCCATGTATATTCTTCTGCAAGGACAATGTCCTTTGCACTACATTTTTTTTAAGTTGATGAAAGTTACAAAAAAGAAACCCCAGATTTGAAGTAGAAAAAAAATCTTGAAGAAAATCAATATATTTAGGGAAAGGATATAGTTTATTGAAAATAAATGACAGAGATGAAGAATATTGGTAAAGTAGAGAATTACTGTAAAACTACTTAACCACAGAGTATGGAAGCTGAGGATGTCATCCCTTAGCTTTTATTCATCCTTGTCCATGAGATGCATTGGTGAAGATAAGCTTCCTTGCCTCAGGTCAGCCAAACCAATTGGCCAAGAACAGAGCTTAGGTTAAAAAAGTTATTATTAAGGAACACTGAAAAAATCTTAGAATAAGAAGTTGGCAAAGGCATAAAACTAGAGTCCTAAGGGCATATGTAGTAAGTGCAATATATATAGCAAAAATTGTTCTCAGCTCTGGGGAAAATCTTTATCAGTATTCTGTACGTCCTAATGTTTTTTATTCCATTTACATCATTGCTCTCTTTTACAACTATATTATGTCCTCCATGCTAAATGCAGTTCTAGTCATAGTTATGCTTTAAAAATCATTCTCCAGTGAATTTTGTAGCTCATCATTTACAATTATCTGTTATGGACATGCACACAAATTAATAATGGAAGGGCAATGTATATTTTCCATTTATTTTACACTGTTTTAATGTTAATGAGTTTGTGTTGAAAACAAGTTTGGTATTTTTATATATGCTCTTCATATGTTAAAATTTCTACATGTTCTATATTTAATATGTTTTTACAGTTGAGGAACTTTTTAGTTGTTAGATTTTTCTAGAAAGCATAAAGCCTTATACGTAACTACTATATTGGGTGGGTGGATATGATAGCTGGAGTTAATGTCATAGGCACAGCAAATTAGAGTCACCTGAGTTAGGAATCTCAGCTGAAGACTTTTCCTGATTGCCTTAATATGGCATGATCCGCCCCAAGAGTGAGTAACACCTTCTGGTAGCTTCCAAGATTAAAAAAAAATATATTGCTGAAGAAAAATGATTCACTGGTTTCCGTTCTGACTCATTAATGTTGCTGCCAGTTTTTTTTAGCTGATATCAGATTCAGCATTCTAGTTTCCACCATTGACTGAGCTCTCCTGTAACTACAGAGTTCTCAACCACTCTGACATTAGACAACTGCTGTTACTACTTTAATTGAAGGTGAATTAATAATGCATGTTTGTATGTATGTATGTATGCATGCATGCATGTATGTGTGTGTATGTATGCATGCATGCATTTCATCATATTCATTTCTTCCTTTACAGACCATTAGCACAAATTGGTACCAGAAAGTCAGATGTTATGTTCCTGCCCATGTTGGTTTTGGGGATAATTGTGGAAGGATTTTGAAACTCGGTACTGGAGAAGCCATAGAGTTGCCATAGCTTAATGAGCTATTATGAAAGCTTGGAGGACAAGAATGTTGAAAGCAGCAGAGATGCTGGAGGCTGGGCTTGGGAAGTTTTAGAGGGAAGTTGAGACTTTATTAGAGCCACTCGTGTGATATTTTGGGTGTATTTTTTGATAATATGAGTTACATAAAAGGAAAGGAAATAGATGCAGTAAAAGTTAAGGCAACATTGAACAAGTGGAAAAACTCAAAATAAAAGCAACAGATGCCCATAATGCACGTACACAGTTTAAATTGTCTAGCAATCTCAGGATAGCTTATTGCGTAATGGTATATTATATCAGTTATTTTTCCATTGCTGTGATAAAGTCGTGAACTAAAGTGACTGAGAGAAGGAAACTTTTCTTTTGGCTCATGGCTCCAGAAAGATAAGAATCCATGAAGGAGTGGGGGCATTGGCAATGTCAGGTGTGGCAACGGAGTCAGGAAGCTGAGAAAGTACAACTTAAGCACAAGAATGAAGCACATAAAGAAAACTGGAAGAGGGACAAGGCTATGAAATCCTGACCTAGTCCCTAGAAACCAACTCCCTCTGGCAAGTCTACGCTTTCCAAAGGTCTCCAGTGTTATCAACTGGGACTGTTTTCAAATTTCTAACCCTGTGGAAGATGTCGTCTTTCAAGTCATCACATTGCACTCACTGACTCCCACTGCATCCATAACTATATAATAAATGAAAATCATGTTTAGTTCTACTTTAAAAGTTGTCCTTTTAGCCAAAGCACTATTGAGTTCCAAAGTAATTGGGTAGTTTTCATGTAAACAAAAATTACATATATCTAACACACAATAGCATAGAGTATGTGTTCCCATTCCAAAAGGAAGAAATGGCGATGTAATGAGGAAACACTGGGGCCAAAGAACAACTGATACCCAAAAGGAAAAACACCAAATCTTCTAATTTCAAGTCTGGAAGTTTAACGTCAATCACTCTAGTTTAGCTGCTTGCAAGCTTTCTATCTCATTCTTGCCCTCTCTGTTTCCAGGCCATCTATGCACATTTCTTTGTCACAGGTGTCACAATTCTGAAATCCTGAACATCCCGGTGACGCGACTGAATCCTAGATTTCACGTTTACAATTTCATCCTGAGATTTTTTTTTTTCTGAGACTCCTCTGGCACATGTTGACTATCTTTGGGACTCTTTGAAGTCTCGGAAACAGAATTTGCAGTCTCTTCATTTCTGCACTATTCATGCAGCTAACGCTAGTACAACCTGTGTTGCACTATCATGTTCAACCTTGAGCTTGAGATGGACCCCTGCACTCTTGAATGACAGGAGCCCCAGCACTCTTATTCATGTGCTTTCTAGTACTAGAAAATTCCAGAGGGTCCCATTCTCAATCTAGAAGTTTAGCTGGCTAGCTCTTGCCCTGAGGGATCATTTCCCTTTGTCCCAAGGCTTAGCAGGAGGAGTCTTTTTAATGGTCTTCTCTCTTTAACAATTAGAATAAGCGAGCTGCCAAGATGAGACTTGATAGCCTATGATCACAAAGAGTAGGAGGCAGTCCTCCTAGGTCATAGACCTAGGAGCAGGGAATGGGGTGGAAATGGGAGGAAGGGAGGAGGAACTGGAGGATACAAATGATGGGATAACAGTTGAGTTGTGATCTGAATAAATGAAACAAAAAATTAAAAATAATAATGAAGCTATAAAACAAGTAGTTAATAACAATAAATCATAGCCAAAGAGTTGGGGTGGCTTATTAAAGAACATTTCAAAAGCTCTAAAAAATTATGTCTTCTCTGTCCATTGGCTAGATCTGGGTAGAGGTTTAAAGTTACCGCCTGTATTGTCCTTGGCTGGTGCCTTAGTTTGAGCAGGACCCCTGGGCCCAAATCTGCCTATCATAATGTTCTACTTGTAGGTTCTAGGACCCTCTGGATCCTTCTACTTTGCTATTCTCCTATGCTTCTCTCATCTAGAGTCCCAATAGGATGTCCTCTCCTCTGTCCCAGTTTCCTGGTAAGTGAAGGCTTTCATGGGACATGTGAGTGGAGAGTGGGGTATGACTTTCACACAAACTCTGGTGCCTCATATTTGACCATGTCCCCTGCAGGGGGAGGCCTAGTGGCACTCAGAGGAAGGATAGCAGGTTACCAAGAAGAAATTTGATATCCTATGAGCATGTACAGGGGGAGGAAATCCCCCTCAGGAACAGTCGTAGGGGAGGGGAATAAGGGGGAAATGGGAGGGATGGAAGAATGGGAGGATACAAGGGATGGGATAACATTGAGATGTAACAAGAATAAATTAATAAAAATTAAAATAAAATAAAATAAATAAATAAAATAAAAAATTATGTCTTCTCTTTCAGTACATGCTTGGTAACAGTTTGAGGTCCCTCGAGTTTCTTTTGGTCTAAACCGTACATTTTGTATTTCTTTCAACCTCCATTTTTTATTATACACCTACATAAGCACTATTAGTAACCACCATATCACAAACTCAATATTATGATGTCTTGAAAATTCCTCCATGAAAAAAAATTAGTCCATATTTTTAAATTATAACCTCAAACAAAATATTAAGACAAGAGCAGAAGGCAGCCAACTTTTTTTTTTTTTTTTTTTTTGCCAAAATAATACAGGAACAGCCTCCAGCCCAGCTGATGAGGTTGTTTCTTGCTGAAACCTTTTGTACTGTTCCTCCACAGATTCCATATCCTTCAGTGCTAATGCCTTAAAGCCAACTACTAGAATGGCCCACATTTCTTTGCTTAAAGCATTGCTTTTCAAGCCAAAAATTCAGTCTTCCACAGTCCTCTAAAGCCAACATACAAACAACAACAACATGGCCATGTCTTTTACAGAAACAGGCCACTTCCTGGTACCAACATTAGTTTTACTTGTTTTTCTGTTGCTGTGATCATACTATGGCCAGAACACAGGCAGTTGTGGAAGGAATCACAGAGACAATAATGACAATGAAATGAATCTATAAAATCTCAAAGCCCATTCCTAGTGACCCGCTGTCCCCAAAAGGCCATACCTCCTACATACCTTCACAAACACTTCCACCAACTGGGGTCCAGTATTACTAATCCTCTTTTACTATAATTTCCCTCATCTTTAATTTATCATACAGTATATAAGTATGTTATCATTTAAGAGTTGAGCCATCATTTCTAATAGGGAAATATTGGGAATGGTATATCCCAAATTTTGCAGTTAGCCTTAAGGAGGCTATGGCACAGAGGCCCAGACATTCCATGGACTTCTGGGACTAAGACTTTATATTAAGTAGTTATAAGACATTATTTTTTGCATTCATCTCTTTTTCCAGACAGAAAGCTACTTTATATGAAGAAATATTTGTCTGGGCTCACGTTTCGTATGGTAGTCTCCATGGTGGTATTTAATGTCATCTGCAGCACATGGTGGGACTCCTATTTGTAGCAGATTAAGGAGCTGGAAATGGGGAATTCTTGCTTCATTTGGCTTTCTCTGATTACTCTTTTTTTTTTTTTTTTTTTTTTTTTTTTCAGTCTGAGCCCCTAACAGGTAGAGTTTAGAGAAAGCCTTACTATCTCTGTTAATACTTTCTAGAAAGGTGAGGGGTGGGGAGTAATGAGGAAGAGCGTGGGAGGACAGGACCAGGAGGAGAGCAGGGAGGGGGCTGTGAAAGGGATGTAAAGCAAATAAGTTTTTTTTTTAATGAAAATAAATAAGTAAATAAATAAATACTGCCACTTAAAAACAAAAAGGACTTTGATGATAGTCCAGACTGTATCTAAGTGATTCTAAATCCCATCAGGATGACAATGAGCCTTGACTACTATCAATGTTAAGATAGCACGTGTATTGATTGATTAAATGGCTACCTGTGTGAGGCACCCGCACCACCTCAGTACCGAGTCAAGGGCGAGGGACTGTGGACTTAACTCACACACACATACACATACAATAACGCAGCGGGTCCTTCATGCTAAGAGAGCAGCAGCAGCAGCTTCAGCGGTTCTTTATTCAGTGTTCAAAGAGCCTTTGTATAGGCAGCAAAACAGGAATGCCACTTGCAGGTGAAATCCCTCAAGAGGTGATTGTGCACAGGAGAAAGAGTCCCGAGGAGGGGAGAGGTTCTTTTTTTTTTTTTTTTTTTTTTTGGAGCAGTAAACACAAACATGGAAGCTGCTAGAAACAGGACATGAAAACAGCAAGACAGGCAGGCAGCCCAGTCAAGCCTGGTTCCTACACCTGTGTACAAATATTTACAAATACTTATCATGATATGAAGTCAAAATATTACTGAGAGCTTTATTTATTTATTTATTGGGATGCCACGTGGTTTATTTTACTTAGCTTATTGTTGCAATTATTGGTATAAAGAACCGCTGAAGCTGCTGCTCCAACATATATGGAGTTTGGCTGTCAACTCTGCCTGCATCCAAGCTTACCCTTTTTGAGGCAGAATTATGTCTGTGGCTGAAATGAGGACATTTTGTCTAGTGGCTTATTGGCCACAGTTGAAGCTATCTCCATATATGTTGGATGACCCACACACATGTACATATGGACAATTCTAATTAAACTTTGTGGGTATATAGAAAACAAAATTCAGATAAAGATATATTGGATATATTGACTTAGGCTTTCTATTGCTGTGATAAAGCACCATGACCAAAAGCAATTTGGGGAGAAAAGGGTTTCATCTAGATTATAAGTCCAGTGGGCAACTTCACACATAAGATGCCCTCTTAGCCCATCAATGTAGGAGAAACTGCTTAGAACCTGTTTCCAACCCAGCTCCTCTTCCTTTCTCCTTTTGGTCATAATGTCAGACCTGAAGCTTGGTCTACTTGTTCTCCTTGCCATCTCCTCTTTCCATTCTGTGCTTCCCAGGCACTTCTTGAACTAATTTCGTCTACACAGTGATGCTGGCTGTCTTGATATTTTCCTCTTGGAAGACTCAAATGACTAGTATCTGATACAGACTTTCAGAATAAAAAAAATATACCTTCAACTTAAAGGGGTTCCATTTTGAAAGTTTGTGGAAAGAATCGGGGTAAACCCAATATCATCGGCTGTATGGCTTCCATTTAATCAAATAAGATGTAATAATATTGTCCAAAATTACCCCATCATGGAGTGATGCTCTAGTTTGTTTAACAGAAAAACTAATTTTATTCAGACTGTTCATTCAGTTGGAGCATAAACACATTTGAGTGTCAGTTCTACAGGGATCACTGTTGCAGACACTTGACAACACACACCAATGTCCATCCTATCTTCAACGTGGCTCAGGGGCCTCAGAACAGATGGCCCAGTGTGCTCTTTTCTCATGCAATACAATTGTTGAAAAGCAGTGCAATTGTTGAAATCCAAAGCCACAGTTGATCTTCACAGGAAGTGAGGAAAAGAATTCAAGGCATGAAACTGGAGGACAAATGGGAGTCCATAGAGGAGTAGAATTATGCCTTAATCCTTATGGCTTGGTGAAGTGGCTTTCTTACAGCACCCAGTATTACAAACCCAGGGGATGCCCCATTCTCAGTGAACTGGGCCCTTGCCTACCAATCATCAATCAAGAAAATGTACTGCAGGAATTTTTCAGTTAAGGTTCCTTCTCCCAAAATATCTCTAGCTTGTGTCAAACTGACATAGATCTAGCCACCAGAGAGAGTATATTGTAGAAGGTGGAGGGGGAAAATGGGGAGTAGATAAGATCATAGTTTATTCTATAAATGTAGGAAATCCTCAAGAATAAAGAAAACCCTTAATATCAATAGAACATTCTCTGGAGAATATTTATGTTTTCTATATATTTTATCTTTTTTAAATTAAGACCTTTAAACTATGCAGTTTAAGTATCTTTGTAAAATATACAGTAAAATTTTTAATTGTTTTATTATTATCAATGTTAATGTACTTTTAAATTTTTCTTGGGTCTTTGAGCATTTCATAGAATGTGTTTTGGTATCCTTCCCACTTGTCCCTCTTTCCTCTCTTTCTCAATGAGTAGCCACCTATTCACTATTCACTCAATGACTCGATACTCTTTTAAAAAAACTCACCAAAACCTATTTGTGGTACTCAACTATTCTTGTTTCTATAGATTTCCACTGGCACATAGTCAAGTTAAAAGATCTATACTCTTAAAGAAAACTGACTCTCACTCTTCAAGGAACTAAGAATTGCCATTAGTTCTACAGCTAAGGATAGATTGTCATGCCTATTTCCCTCCCCGTGCTGGGATCTTGCCAGTCTTAGCCTTCCACTAGTTTTCTGTATGCTGTCACAGACATTGTACGTTCACTTATGACGGTAGCTGTCCAGAAGACATGTCACTGTTGTCATATCCTGTCTTAGGCTCTTACCCTGTTTCCTCCCTTTCACAAGCATCCTGTAGCCTTGGTAGGAAGAAATATGGCATATATTTTTCTTTTAAGACTCAGAATTATGCAGTCTTTTGTTTGTATGCTTTGGTCAGTTGTGTGTCTCTGTGTTAATCACCATGAACTGTAAAAAAAGATCATCTCTGATGACAATGAGAGGGATGTACTAATCTATGGCCTTAATAAGTTTGTGGGAGTTCATTTAATACAATCTCTATTTTGTAAAACAAAAACAAAACAAAAAAAAAACCCACCAGGCTTTCCTCTAGAGCAGTGGTTCTCAACCTTCTTAACATTGTGACACTTGAATACAGTTCTTTATGTTGTGGTGACTCCCCAAGCATAAAATTATTTTGTTGCTACTTCATAACTATAATTTTGCTACTATTATGAATTATATTGTAAATATCTAATATGTAGAATATCTGAATGTTGACCCTTGCGAAAGAGGTTGTGACCCACAGGTTGAGAACATCTGATCTAGAGCCTATAACATGCACAGCTAGAGGTACTGGTTCTCAGTCCAATAATAGTGCCAGATATGGGTTTTGTCACATGAAGTGGGTTTAAATCCAATCAGATAGTGACTGGCTACCCCCAGGATATTTATGCCCTTGATGTACTTGTGGGCACATCTCAGTAAGTCAGCCATTACAGATTGCAGGGTCCATGCCTGGGCTAAGCTGATGATTACCTTTTCTTTCCAGTAGTATGTATAACACCTTCCAGTACTATGAAAGCTAGATGGTAGAGACTGACTTCCAGATATACTTGATTTCTCCCTTGTATTTGACTCATGTACATGGTGTTTTTAATAATAGGATCTCACTCTTAGGTTCTGAGGGTAATCAAGACCAACATCAATATCCTATAATGTATTGGTATCTACGAGAACTTACTGTCCACAACTTCAATGGAATTGAGTCATTTCTGTCACTGAGAATTTTATTTGTTAGTCCTTGGTGTCTAGTAAATATATTGTTGCCATGTGATTGGTTAGTTCTTTTTTAACTTCCCCATATCCCTTCTCTGCTGTATCCATACTCTTCAAGCTATTCCTGATCTATTATTCCAATTTGTCTCTTTATGTCACTGCATTATATTTCTTGTCCCTTAATCGCTCTTACCCATGGGCAGTTACTAATTTAATGATTAAATTTCGCTTGGATATTCTAAATAAAATATACGTATCTGATGACTGAAACTGAATACTCACAAAGGAGAGAAAATGTAACATTTTTAATCGGTCTATTTTTACGTCAGTCAGAATGATTGGTGGGGCTGGAGAGATGGCTCAGTAGTTAAGAGTACTATTCTTCCAAAGGACCCAGGTTCAATTCCCAGCACTTACATGGTGGCACACAACTGTCTGTGGCTCTGTTTCCAGGGGATCTGATACCCTCACATACAAGCACAAGCAGGCAGTATACCAATGTGCACAAAATAAAAATAAATATATCCTAAAATGTTAAAACGAAACCATACTAGTCTGTAAGAGAAGTCTAGCTAGAGGCATAATCACATATCCTCTTTCAAAAATTTCTGAGAGCCTAACACAGACTGTGTGGAGGTGGGGTAGGGATATGTCCTATTTAAAATAAAAGAAAAATAGAAGGAATGATTTTTTTCAAGCTCTATCAATTTAGATGTGACTTTGAATTTCTCCTTTTTCTTAGTAGTTGGATAATATTCCATTGTGTAAATATATTATATTTTTTTATTATCCTTTTATTTGTTGATGAACATGTAGGCTACTTCCATTTTCTGGCTTTTGTGAATAGAGCAACCATTAAGATAAATAAGCAGGTATCTCTATATAAATGTAAATTTATTTAAAGGCTATATTATTTTTTCATTAGATTTTGTAGTCTTAAAATTATGTTTTTCTTTTCTATAACACCTGTTTTACTATTTTTAAATGTTGTTTTAATATTGGCATAATCAAGTGATTTCTGAGTATATTTTATATATATTTATATATATATATATATATATATATATATTTTTTTTTTTTTTTTTTTTTTTTTTTTTTTTTTTTTTTTTTTTTTGGTTTTTCGAGACAGGGTTTCTCTGTGTAGCCTTGGCCATCCTGGACTCACTTTGTAGACCAGGCTGGCCTCGAACTCACAGCGATCTGCCTGCCTCCGCCTCCCGAGTGCTGGGATTAAAGGCGTGCGCCACCACGCCCGGCTTTTTCAATAATTTTTAAATTGCAAAAGAAACATTTTTATAAATATGCATGAACAAATATAGTATGAATTATTCAACATTTGTATAGCTTTTGCTTGTTTGTTTTTTCAACAGGACTTCTCTGTGTAGCCTTGCCTGTCTGGGACTCACTTTGTAGACCAAGCTGGCTTCTAACTCACAGAGATCTGAGTACTTGTACCTCTGCCTCTATGATTGCTGGGATTACAGGCTTGTGCCACCACTCTTGAATAGGATTATCCAACATTTGAATGTGTTGCTTTGAATGTCCATTTTGATGTTTGCTCAATGTAGTTTTCAATATTTCTCTGACCTTTGTCATTTTATATAGGTTTGCTCAGTAAAGTTCTGAAGAACTCTGATAATATTGTTATGATAGCACATAATTGAATTCTAACTTAGATTTATGTCCACTTTGGTTCTCTATATTTAAAAGTTATATTATTTTGTGCCTATAATCTTGAATAATTACAGAAACTCTTAAATTGAATGTTTTGTCATTTTATAACATCTCTCAGGATGGTTTTTTCCCCAGAAGTCAGCTTTGTCTGGTGTTAACATCAACCCTTCTTTGTTTTGATAGTTGTCTAATCTTTATTAATCCATCGACTCTCTATATGCATTCCTGTACTTTAATCATGACAATTTAACCTTTCCTAAACTAGAGTAGTTTTGTGTCTGCATGAAATCATTGGCTTTTTATTTTCCTTTCATTTTTTCATTTGTACTAGGGCTGGATACTGAAATCAAACTTCTTACAAGCTCTGCATGCTGTCACTCAGTATGTCCCACCTTCCCTATATACAATGATCTCTTTTTATAAAAAATAATTCAAGTCAACTGTATCACATAATTATTACTGTGTTTATTCATTTCTTCCTGTCTCTCTCAGCTCTTGGGATGAAACTCAAGACCTATCACATGCTAGGTAAGCATTTTGCATGCTCTATACCCATGCTAATATACATTTTCTGCTTGTGTTGTTTATATATTTATCTTTGTACTCCTCAGTCTTCTACTTTGTTTATTTTCTCTTATCAGTCACCTGTTAAAAATGTTTCACAGAATTTTAATTTATCTGATTTATAGTCATAATTATGCAATTTAAAATTATTATTAAGTATTGTCCTTCTCTAGATTAAGAGAATATGTATTACATATGCCTTATTAATATAATTTTGCTATGTCAATAAAGGATCATTGGAGAAAAAAACATGTTAAGAGAAGGAAATCTCTAGCCTAAGTGGAGCCCCAACATTGCTGTTACGTGAGTCAATCATCTGACTAAGATTTTCCTTTAAGAAACTGATCCACCTAAAGTGTGCTAAAGCAGACTTTCTCTAATATCTGAATTCCTTTTGACTCTTTCTCTAAAGTTCACTCTCTCCCACATAACCATCTGTGTAGCTGAAGATCTGCCTGCCGAAATCAAGTACTATGGTTATTTCTCTTCCCTTTTCTTGTCTTCCTCTCTTCTCCCCTACCCTCCCCTTCCCTTCACTCCCCTTCCCTTCTCTTCGCTGAACTTTTTGTCTCATCTTCTTCATCTGGTTAGCAGAAAATCATCAGTGTTGCTAACCTGGTATTGTTCTTTCAAACTCTAATAAAACCATCCCTAAGATTTCACTGTAACTGTTATTCAATTTGTTATTAATCAGGTAACTTGAAACAACTCTGCCAGTATTCCTGAAATATTCTAGAAAAAAATATAACACACATGCAGGCATACACACACACACACACGCACACACACACACACACACACACACACACACACTCATACACTTCCATACATTAAAAATGAAGTCTAATTCTCAATTCTGTAATGCACATCCAATGTGAATCCAAAGGCATGTGAATGGGTGGTGCATATTATAATACAAACAGCAGTGGGAAGTCAGAAAGCCAGTGTTCCCACAGAGAGAGCACATCCTCTCTGGTCAGACTTTTGCTCTATGCTGGTTTAAACTTACTGATTGAAACAAAACCACACTGTTAGAGAAATCTTCTTCACTCCATCCACCAAGCCAAATATTAATCTCTTAACAAAAGCTCTCTACAGCACGTCTAGAATAACATTTAAACCAATTACTGGCTATGTGGTAGTCTGATCACGTTGATGCATAAGATTAAAAGTCATTTTAGAATACATTCAACGGGATTCTACAACTATAGAATCAAGTACCTCTTGCCCACATTTACCTGTTTCCAAATACCCTAACAAACCTTATGTTACCTTTGTACACTTACAGTGTGTTCGCTTTCCTTCCCAGCCTTACTCATATCACTTATTGACATAACTGCTTATCTGCAATTATTTATCACCTATGGCAACCTTTTTCCAACAAGTTGCTGGATTTCTTCTGCTAATGATCTTTTTTCTCCATCTTTATGGACTTGTTAGCTGGGATGTGGGGCAGGGGTTATTACTATATAGAGAGTTAAAGGGTTGTGTTCTTGACTGTGTACACTTGTCTTTTCCTCGGCACAAAAAAGACTTGACTGATTCCTTTTTGTTTTGTGTGTTCACTAGCTTATCTGCTAGTGTCAGTATCTTCTTCTGTCAGTTGGTGATTACTTTCGAGTTGTATATCTGCTCCGTGGGTTTGTACATTTCATAATTATGGGTAATATCCTAGCATAATATTTGTGGATATTTCAGCTTTGCCTTCTAATTTCCTTTGGGAACTCTAGTTTTGTTAATGTTGTAGACATAACTCTGCTCTTTGTATCTCTTAAAGGCTTTTAATATTCCTCTGTCTCTGTCTCTGTCTCTGTCTCTGTCTCTGTCTCTGTCTCTGTCTCTGTCTCTGTCTCTCTCTGTGTGTGTATTGAATCTGGAAGTAAACTCTCCACATCACTGGCTTCAGATCTCTGGGAAGTGGTTGCCAATCGTCAGGTGCTGTAAGCTCCTGAAGGATGGTGACGAACTAGGCTTGTGAGAGTAAGAAATCTCCTAGCATCCATATCAGCTATAACACAACAATAAAAAGAGTAGTACACAGAAAATATTTGTTTCTCCCATTTGGTGTTTACAGCCATTTTTTCCAAGTATTTCCTACAAAGAACACTTTACAATGGCCAGTTGAGTTTACAAAAGGGTGTTTGCAGAATCTGGATCCCCATCCTAGTAGTGACACAGAACTAAGCGAGATTATACTACTGACAGGCACATTCTGTGTTGCTAGGAAAACGCATTTCTAGCCAGATTCCAATGGGCATTAATCTCCAAGGATGTAGCCAAATAGAGCCATTAGAAGACGGTAATGGGACCAAAAACATAGTAAAAGCTCATTGCACATCAGTGAAAAAGTGGAGCTTGTTCATCATGGAGTTCACTGGAATGTTAACATTCAGTTCTTCAGGACACCCTTTCTCTCCACAATAAAGTTAGTTGTTTGGCATCTTCAGTCAGCAGAGAGATTCCGCCAGAAGTGGAGGCTGGGGATTTTCACTGCTGAGAGTCAGAGCTCCATGTGCTTACTCTGTTCCCTCAAGGCAGTGGTCAATGGGCAGAAACCTTCTTCACAGCGAAGAGGTTCGCTGATTTCCACTCAGAGAGCTCTCACTGGCATCATGGACTTCGGTTATCATGGCTGCTTTGTCTTCTTTATGATCCAGGCGCACAGACTTTCCGGGAGCATTGGAATGAAGAATAAAGCATCTATCTTTCCTTCAGAATGCAGTTGTTGTACAAATAGGAAGATTTTTTTTTTTCCAACTTTTACTCTGGCCCAGGTTTTTGTTTTTTTGTTTTTTTTTTTTTTTTTTTTACCATCAACAACCTTTGCTTTGCTAAATCGTAAGCTTGCATTTATTGATTGTAGAATTTGTTATCGTTGTGGGTGCCCACGCATTGGTATTGTGGAGGGTTCTGTGTGGAGGTGAGAGGACAACTGTGCAGAGTCAGTTCTCCTTTTCCTTCTTGGTGTGCATCCCAGAGACCCAGCTCAGATGGCCTGGCTTGTGTAGCAAATGCCTTTATACATGGAGCACTGTCACCACCTGAAATTTGTATTAATTGTATCAATAAAATAATTGTCAGGCTTTCTAAATAAAAAACTTTTACTGTGGTCAAAGACAACGCTATGTAGATTGACAGTATCATTATTTTGTTTCCTGATAAACCTTAAATGCAAACACTTAGTAATGAACAAAGTGTGAGCTGGTCCTCACATCAAAGACTCTCCTCCAAGATAGAAACCTGGGTCTGTGTTCTGTTGTCTGGTGCTCAACACTTGCATTCTGCATCCAGGTGTGGCTTTATGCACCGACTAGGAATAGTCATAAAGATTTATGAACATGTTAAAATCTATGGAGACCAGTTTGTGTATCAGATCTAAAGGAGTTTTTATGAAATTTCTAAGCAATTTTAGCAAAAAAAAATCTATTTTATAGTGCAAATGACTAATATCAGTATAAAGTTTTAGCATTGTATTAACGCAAATTGACTATAACACAAAACTGTTTATTACATAAGTAAAATCAATTGTATACATATTCATATAAGAGACATTTAAAAAGCAATTGAAAATTCCTATGAGTTTCATATTATCTTAACTAAGTAAATACACTAACTTCAATACACAATTATATATTAAATATTAACATATAATTTTATGTGCTTCATAGATATTATTAATGTAAAAATTTCATATTGATAATATATTAATATCATTATTCATAGGGGTAAGTTTTGGCTTCACATACCAAAAAAGATGTCATTACCTTTCATGTGGTTAAATGAACTTTTCAAACTCTTAGTGAGCTTACACTCTCCCAAGGAAAACTGTTAAAACTGTGGCTTTGCACTCAAACTGTAACTCCATGGAGAGATACATTTAATTATCATCTCATATTTTTATGTCTAACCAAAGCAAATATAATTTTCAAATGCCTTACCACTTGGGGTGTGACTTAAATTAACCAAAGCTGATTAAAATTATTTATTGGCCTATACCTATATTGCTGGTGACATTGCTCCATTGTCTTGTTCTGATTTGTGCTGATATATATTTTTGGAAAATGTTAGGAAGAAATTATAAATGAACATATCATCCTTTTTGTACTATACTCCAATAAGACTAAAGGGTCTATGCCACATTAATTCATGATTTACTGGAACATAGTTAGTAAATGGCTTTCCACTCAATTATACCACTAACTTTTTTCATAATCTTCAGTTCAAATTTCCTTTTTAAAGCTGAGAATTGTTATTTGTCTCAACTTATTTTTATTTTACTCATATAAACTAAGTTCACTAAACCAATACAATATATGTTACTTTGTTTGACTTAAATTATTGTTTAATTTTGAGCTGGCTTTATCATTTGTTTTATAAATTTCTTTTAACCACTCCATAAAACACTGGGTTCTTTCCTCCCCACCCTGTCCTCTCGCTTTCTTTCTTTCTTTTTTTTTTTTTTAATCCTCTTTCCTTCTCCCTCTTTCCATTGTTTCCTTCTTTCCTATTTTTCTTCTATTTTCTCTCCAGCTTTATATTATGCTGTGACATAGCTCTTCTATAGTCTTACAGTAGAGTTTCTCTAAATAATTGTTTGGAAACTGGTGACTGTATGAGCATGGAGAGGCTGAAACTGATACATGTTTTACACAGTGGGCACCTGGATTGCAGTGGGTCATGAGTGTGGCCTCCTAGTTTTCTTCGCACCAGAAAGGAAAAGTGCTCTCTTATGCCTGACAGTCAAGTGTGAGGATGTGGTGACATTCCCTGTTCGCTTAAATGCGACAAAGACTACTACTGCTGTCCAATATATCTTTTCTCCCGGGGGAGTGAAAGGCATTTCCCACTTAGTCTTTGTGCTCCCCTGTTGTTCAAATAATATGGGGATCTGCTTGCAGGTGGGTGTAATTGAAAGCCAAAATGAGTTTCTCTAAAGATTTCCTGGGTCACTTTCCCAGGGCAGAAGTTACTAGCCCCTGCGGGTTTATGATTCAGGCATAGAAACTTTGCAAGAAAAGGTCCAAGATGCTGAACTCACTTGTTGCCCCTATTTCTTAACAATAATGTGTCTTAACATAAGAGAACCTCATTTTTTCTTTTTATCAATTATTTTTCTTATAATATTATTCTTCTTTGATTGTAATATAGGTAATCTTGGCATCTACGGTTTATATACTTATGCATTATTTCACTTGATTTGATTTCCAGAGCCGCTTTGAATTGAGTATAAGTCCATGCTCATGACTGATTTTTTTGTAGTGTGTGATGTTTACATGTATAGATTGACATAGTTCTGATTTAAGCGATTTTTCTTGTTTTATCTGCTTAAAACAGACAAAATTAAATTATGGTCATGTTTCCATATCATTTAACCATTATAACTTCACATTTTTTAGTGTACATCCATTTTCATACACACATATGTTTGTGTGTTGCCATAGGCCTTCTATCTTCAGAGTGATACTTCACAGGTGAAAATATCAGGGTCCAGAGATATATCTTTTTAATATCCTTAATAGATTCTAACTTCCCAATAACAATGAAATAAATGTGGTCATAAAGTATTTTCCCCCTTGGATTGCAACCACAAAGCAATGTTTCTCATGAAATAGTACAGAAGCTATTGCTACCCTGTGTTAGAGTTTTCTACATAAGTAAAAGCCATATTTTCTGAATGCATTTTGAATGTGTGGTTAAAATAATCTTATCTACATACAGAAGGTAGGCCATGCACACACTCACACACACACACGCTGAAGTGTATCCGGACATAAGGAGAGACCTTGTCTGATATATGAAAGAATCATGCCTCATAAATCCTTACAGCACAGAAAAACCTTATCCTAAAGCAATAATTCTCAACCTTCCTAATGTTGAGGCCCTTTAATATTGTTCCTCATGTCGGGGTGACTTCCCAACAATAAAATTATTCTCGTTGCTACTTTTTAATTGTAATTTTGCTACTAATATGAATTGCAATGTAGTGCTGAAACACAAGTTGAGAACCACTGACCTTTAGCCTTGAGTTTAGAATCACTCTGCTAATTGATCTCCTGTGAGGTCTATGCATATCAACATTTGCTGACATTCTTTCCAAAGATTTCTTTCTATATACTCTAAGGAAATCCAAAAGCCAGTCAACATCTATTTATACAATGGCATCCTTTAGATTCTGAGTTCTATGAAGCAATTGCAACGATTGCTTCAACTTTTCCTCTTTTCTTTGCCATGGGATACACAGAGAGCACGTATGTGTTCGACATTACTAGACTAACATATTCCTTATCAGCAAAGCCGGGTTCCTTTTCCAGTGAACTAAAATAAGTAAATAATAAAATTCTGTTTAATTGCACATATATTACACTAAGAAAGACATAGTTTTCACTAAGAAAATATCAACACAGAATACTAATTTTACTCCATTCTGTTTTCACATGAGAACACACACAGATTCCGTGAACTAACAACAGACAGTGCTTCTCTGCTGCTTTGGGCAGATGGAAATAGGCATGTGTGTTTTGAAGTGAGAGTCCTGACTTGTTTCTTCTCAAGAGACTGCAGTACTGACAAGTGACCTCTTTACCTTGTATTGGACACATTGATCCAGGAACTGCTCACAAAGTCTGCCCTGGTACTCTGCTTCCCAAATCACACAGGGCCGAAGTGCTGACCTCCAGTCTCTCCAGTG